>NW_020455653.1:54891-228073 GCF_003342845.1 Nothoprocta perdicaria
TTTTTTTTTTTTTTTATGAAGAGCTATATATTTAAAGTGGATTTCTGGATTAATTTAAGGTTATTTGGGGCTCCCTGCCTTAAGTAAAAACACACGAGAGCCATGCTTTCTTGTGGAAACGAGCATAAATATGGATCCATTTCTGCAGTGGTTTGACACGCAGCTGAGTTTACCCCGAACATGTCTATTATAGGATGCATCATATAAATATATATTGAGTCACATTTTAGATACTGATCGTGTCCTCTGTAGATAATAATATCAGTTTGGGGTTATTACAGGTTCTGTGATGTAGCTGTTTCATATTTCACTTTTTAAAATATGTTCCACTCACTTGTAGACCACACAGACTCCGCCAAGGACACCTGGTATCTATTACATTGTTTGAGCCCGCGGAACAAAGCTCATCTCATAGGACTGGAGAAGCCGGGAGCTTTGCCATTGGTTTCAGTGGCCACAGGATAGGGCTTGGAGGGCTGATCCGTGAAAACAGAGCCACATACGACTGTATATTCACGTATAGCCTGGCMGGAATGATACCCAGGAATGATACCTTCAGCATCACGGATACAAGCTATTTTCCCCGCAGGGGCACAAGGCAGGGCACTGCAGAAAGCTGCCGGTCCCCTTAGCTCCCGAGCAGCTCCTTTGGCTTCACACGGTCTGTTACAGCCCGCGGAGCCAGGTCTGTCCCGCAGCATCGGGCCCGTCCCCTGCCTCGCAGCGCGGCTGCTGCTGCGGTGGTTGGGCGCACCCTGCGCCGCGGCCCGGCTCCCACCCCGAGCTGGAGAAGTTGGCTGAAGGCTTTGTGCAAAATCACTGCGGACTGCTGCACTTCAAGCTCTTCTTTGTATCCAGCAAATTATTAAAAATGATTTATGAAAACATTCACATGACTGCACGTGAATGACATCATTATTGCTCCTAGTACATATTGGGGGCCAGCTCCTGTTTGTGTGTTTTGTTTTTTAAAGACTCCTTTATTTCAGGTTCCTCCTGCTTCAGCGAATCCAGCCTACAGCTGCCGAGCTGTTCGGAGCCTGACCTCTCCTCTCCGTGCCCCTGGCAACACTGCCCTTGAAATCAGTGGGAATTTTGCATGTACGGAGCTAAAAGTAAATCAGGGCTTCGGAGTCTGCTTCCAAGAAATTCCAAAGAGCGTTAGACATTCCCTTAATTTGGACGGAGTACGCTCACAATGAAAGTCCTAGGGCTTAAAATAAATGCAACTAATCCCTACACACAGAATGGAAGAAGATGGAGCCAGAGACAACATCGAGCGTCCAGCCCTCRGCATCGGGCAGGGTAAAGGCAGCCCTAATCCAGCCAGAAACTTCCCTCTCCTTATCTTAGACATCTCCCGTGGCGGGGCCGCCGTTATCTCGTTATCTCGTAGGCAGCTATTGTGCTGCCAGGAAGGCAGGAGTAGCGATGCTCCCAACCACCCTTCCATTTTGTGCCAGCCCCAAGTTAATGGTCACCTGCTGAATGAGTTCCCTGGTCAGTTAAATTAAAAAAACCCACATTATATATATGTAAACATATATATACATATATATAAACATGGCTAGTTTGAATGTCAGTGGATGTTTAAGCTGGTATATCTTTGCTATCTCATTAAATAAGAGAACTCGGTTTGTACTAATTTTTGTCTGTCTTAAAGCAAGCATTGAATGGCAAGTGTTTTTAGAGAGATTTCTGGATAAACTGACGGAATACACCTGTAAGCCAAAGCTGCCATGAGYGCTTCCTCCGCAATATTTTGGGCAGGGGATTACCAATTGCATCACGTCGGAGCTTACAGGAGAGCAGTGAACTAATTGTGCATTCCCAAAATTTATTGTTTGCCACAGAGCACCTGAAATTACGCGAATGCCTCCAACAGCCCTAGGAGGGAGAAAGCAGCAAATGCAGAGATCCGAGGAAGCCCCTGGTTCCTTGGAGTGACGGCAGCGGCCGCCCTCGCCCAGCCAGAGCRGAGCTCCTGCATTCCCGGCTCTCCGCAACAAAAGGCGACCAAGCGAGCCAGGTTTTGCCCAGTGCGGCCAGACCTGCCCATGCCGGAGCTGCTTTCTCCTTCCCGCTTCCCCGCCGTCCCCTCGCACGTGTGCCTGCAAGGAAAAGTTCCCGAGAAGCAGCTTTCAGGATGAGAGCCCCGGCAGCGCCTTGCAGAGCCGCTCGCCGTGTTGCACGTAAACGGGTCTGGATCTGCTCAGCGTCCCCATGACCAGCGTGGTAATAACAGCTCCAAAAGGAGCCTTGCACCAGGAAAGTGGAAAACTGGGGCCCAATCCCGGCCCCGCTGAGCTCGGCAGCGGCAGCCGGCTCTCGTGCTATACGTGCAGGAGCATTAAACCTAAAGCGGGCTGTTAAAAAGGCTGCATTGTTTCCTGCTTGTACCGAGAGCTTCTCATGTAAAGTCCTATATATTCTTTTACAATAAATACATGAAACAGTTAATCCAATGTTACATTGTTTGGTGATATTTTACTTGCAAATGACCATCGTTTCTTCTCTGCTCTGTTTGTTCCTCTGAATGTCTGTTTTATATTCTGGAAATGGAAGAGCTATTCTTTTAATGCCCATTTCTTTCTGATGATAATCGCTCTTTCTGGCAAATGCTGTGACTCGCAGCTAGTCTATATTTTCGATCAGTAAATATTGAACCACAATGGCAAGGAGGCTCTGAGCTATGATATGGCTAAAGCAAACAAATAAAAACCAGCCCACTTTTTTTTTTTTTTTCTCCCTTTTGTTATATTTCTATTATTTTCTGGATGGGCTTCCCTTTCCCTAAGGTGGTGCTAATTTACTGCTTATCTTGTCCAGAAGGGAGATGCACGTTGGGATTTTTTTGCTAAAAACTCCTGTGCAGTCACGGCCTCATCCCAGTCCTGGTGGCTCCGTCATTCCCRTCCCTGCCCTGGGTGCGATGGCTTCATCCCAACACTGAGCACCCCATTCCTGGGCCCCAGCGTCATTCCCCCTGGGCTGGGCACTGCTAACAGGGCTTGTGAAGGGTGATTGGGGTGGAGGAAGGCAGAGCTCTGGTCACGAATTGGGTCCCTGCTGCCTCCAGAGCAGCTGAAATCCCCTGCTCTTCTCAATGCCCATCGCAGAGGCCACCACCAGGCCAGATCTCTGTCCTTACCTGGGTAAAACGCTTTTAGTGAGTGCTTGTGGGGACGTTTTTGACGTGTTTGACTGTATGAAGCTAATGGACACATGGGGAATTCCCATGCCCTGTCAAGGACCACACGGTTCCTCCGTGAGGCAGGAGCCTCCTGCTCCACTAAAAGGTCGAGGGCACGACACGAGCCCAAGGAAATTCGAGCGAGTTCACAGGATATTCCCAAGAACGTATCAAAAAAACCTTCCCATAAAATGGAAAACTGGACAATTCAAGGGGGATAATTCAAGCCCCCCTAGACAATGGGCATGATCCTTTTCTCCTTAAGATCCAGGGGAATTTTGCTGTTGATGGAGCTGAGCTCAACAGTAGCACTTCAAATTACAATTAAAGACCGGCTAAATTATATGGTCACTTAAAAATCACCCTCCAGAAGCCCGCGCGATATTTAACTATGCTGGGCCCTTGCCCRAAAGTGCCAATTAGGATCTTTTTGGATACACTCACTGCCGAAAAAGCCAGTTGGCATGAGCAGCCCGTGGTAGGCGCTGCCGCAGCCTAGGTGCTAAAATGAAGCGTTTGTTTTTGAAATGACCTATAAAGCCTGTGAGCACCCGCAGCGCTGCGCGCGCGGAGCCGCCGGTGCCCGCGCGCAGGGGTGGCCGCCTTGGGACGCATCCAAGTTCTGCAGGGAGCTGCAAGGATCGCCAGGCGCTATAGAAATCCCCGCGTTCGGCAGCAGGAGGTATTGATAGAGACGCCACCCTATAAATAATCTATTCCTCCTCCAGCGCTATGAGATCCTGGAAATAATAGATTTTATTATGAATGAAAGGTGGTGAAGGATGGGACGGCGATGCAGACCTTATACTGGGATGTGAACACAGGCAAACCTGCCAGCCGAGGCACAGTTTGTCTCCTAAACAAGTTCACTGCACTCTCCCTGCCTGCTATTATATCTACAAGAAGCAATCAGCAGTCTAAAAAAAGCATTAATTCCCAGCCCCAGAACTTATAGATCCATTATGCCTTTATATCATTCGCTAATATTCATCTAGATGAACTAAATGTTACARAAAATTCGAAAGTGGTAAACATGCTGTCTGCTGAATTATTCCGTGCATGCCAGGAAAGTAGCTCGTGGCAGAACTGAATTATTTAATATTATTTTCCTGGATCGTGTAGACGAAGTGTAAGCTTCATTTTTGGATTATGATTTGTATTATGAAATGCTTATCAAGTGTTTTCCAAAGATTAGTTTAGTTTTAATTAAATAAACCTTTCTCAGGAGAAAGCTCCCAACTACTCTTCGTACCCAGAGGCTACCGTACTTGTTGTTTTTAATTATTTTTCACTGTTACCCAAACTGCTTTGGGTACTCCTGCCCAATTAAATCAAAGACATGGGCTCCTTATACACAATATGTTTAATATTTAATTTTAATTAAATTAATTAAATTGTTTATTTAATTTTATGTGCATTATTGTGCATACAGCAATGCAAAATTTATGATAGGAAGAATTTGTGGAAGCTTTCAAACAAGCTAATTACTGAGGTAAAAAGAGACTTCTCCTCTGTTCCTAGGGAATAGGCACTCGACCATAAGGAGATAACAAGAAGAGAAGTTGTTTGGATAAAATAATAGGTGGTTGCACAGCATTAAGAATTATTTGTTTTACCTTGCGCTATCTTGTAACCATTCCTTGCTCATATTACAACAGCTCCAACAACAGCCCTCTCCCCACAGTTGTCGCAGGCAGGTAATCCAGCATTTATCAGGGTAAATAAACCTAAAGCTACACTATAAATGTACTGGGAATGTTAAAAATCAACAACTCACGTGCCACACATATACGTTTTTGGTAACACCCTGGGTCTTTTTTTCTACAGGTAAATCAGTGAGTGCCTGCAATTTCTTACATGGAGCAGCAAATAAAAATCTGTTTTTTTAATTCGTTCTTTTTTTTTTTTTTTTTTTCCTGGCAGAGTAGTTCCTGCATTCCTCTTTTCTATTATTTTAATCCCAAATGTGCAGCACTGCAGTTTCCTTGCTGCTTTGCTCGGGTGCGTGCAGAGTGCCTTGTTTCAAGGTGCATTTGCAAAGCAAGATGCAAGCCGGAGGAGCTACTTTATCCCCYGTTCTTGGTGCAGGAAGCCACCAGGATGCCTGAGAGGGTGTTTGCAGACACGGGCCGAGGAGAAGGCTGCTCCGAGCCTCTGCTGCGTCTGCCCGGGCTGCAGGGCCCCATCCAGAGGGTCCCCGCGGGGCTCCGGGGGTCGCAGGGGCCGGCACTGGGCTCCGGCTCCAGCCCTCCTATTGATCCGTATGCGGAGAGCGGGATCAAGCCCCGCGCAGCTCCGTGGCTGGGCCCCRGGAGCACCGGGAATGTCGCTTGGAGCTGCGCCTCGGGAACCCGCAGTAAGAGCTGCAGCCYGCGGGGCCGCTTCCCTCTCCGCGCTCAGCAGCTGGAAGTTCCTCTTTTTGGAGGAGTGTGGCAATTAAAACAAATAGAAATACACGTATTCATGGCCTTCGTTCATATAATAATTAGCAGCTTTTCACCCTTAAGAGCAGAACGGCTAGAAAACAATTTCTCTCGACTGTTAGAGATACCCACAGAGCAATAGTTCTTTTTCGGCAGATTAAATAGTATCATAAAAGTAGCTGATGATGCAGTAAATTAAAAATCAGACTGGGGTCGGCTTTACAGAAGGTTTTCTTAGTCTAATACAATTACCCATTAGTGGCTAAACATTAGTTTTAAATCAGCAGCAATTGTCACAAAGAATTTGCTCTTAAAATTACCGCGAAGAGCATTTAACGTGGGAGCCAGGGACACAGAGCCTAGAGATGTGACAAGAGAAGGAGACTCGTCTGGACAGGCTTYTCCTGCCATCTCTCTCCCTGCATAGACCAGGCATGGGGACACAGACGTGCAAGGTGCCTAATAGGTGTGCACAGGCTGTGGGGCAAATCCACTTGAACTCATGGAGAGATATTGTCATCCCGGTGTGTTTGGAAAGAGAGAGGTGAGTAAGAAGTCAGGGTAGGACTAGGGCTTGTGCAGGGACACATCAGACCAGCGGTCTACCCAGAGTGTCCTTCAGGTCCTCATACGCTCAAGCGTGACATGGGAAGATCTGGTAGTAGAGCAGGAAGGCTASTGACTTCATTAGATTTCACTATTTTCATCAACCTGTTATTTATATTTCAGTTGCATTTGCATTTTATTCAGAGGTCCCTTTGAGGAGGGAGTGTAAGCTTGAGCAGTTTGACCATTTTCTCCCATATGTACAGGGTTCCTTGAGTTATTTATAAAGGCAAATGATGACTTTTCCAAGAGGGGCAAGGTTACTTTTCCCTAGCTAAATATATGTTTTAGTAAGTGTGTTAAAGGTACCTTAACATATGTATATGTTATCTGATGAGCTTGCTGCAACAGCTGCTGTGTACCCGGGATGACAAGCTGCTCTGAGATTGATGGGTGCAGGGCTCCTATAGGAAAAACATCCCGGGACACCCTGATCCAGATGCCCCAGCTTCCTCAGCTGATGCTGCCCAACCTGGAAGATCCTTGGGGATCATTCATCCCGGTGGCTGGTTTCTTGGTTGGCTCCAATGTTACGGCTGGTCCAACAGGTGGCTAAAGGAAATCAAAGGAAAAGCCCTACTGAGCAGTGCTTTTATAGAAAAATCAATCTTGTTCATTTTTTTTTTTCTTAAAGCAAGTAAACTTTATAGCTAACTTAGAGCAGAACTTTTGGGTTTAACAATATTGTAAAGGCCCTACATTTTAGCTCTGTACTTATCCATGTAACAGATTACATCCATCAGATATTTCAGAGCATTTCTTGGTGTATTTATCATCACAGCTGTGTGATGAAGGAGGGAAATTTAATGATTCCCATTTTATAACGSCGAAGCTAAGAAGCAGAGAAGTAAATGGTTGCCCAAAGTTGTACAAGGAATCTGTGGCAGAGAAAGGAGCTGCCCTGGGGCTTCCCCGCAAGACATTATTAAGGCTCAGCTTCAAAGACAGGGCATTTTGATACATAAAACAACCACCAGTGCTCTAGGGTGGAGTTTTACCACTGCCTCAGCTTCAGGGTAATTTGAAGTTCCTGAGTGTGAATTTCTTAGTCCTGGCAAAGTGGAAAAGCATTCAGAGAAGGTGATGGGAGAAACTTCCGGCAATGGAGAAACTTCCAAACTTTGCCAGGCAAGCAAAGCGTTGGCATCAGCAGGCAACTTGTGCCCTTGCAGCTGCACATCAGAGGAAGCGCAATCCCAAGCAAATTCCAAACTGGCGGAGACTCTCGACTGCTTTTGCTAATATTTATTTTATGACACATTATAACTACTGTGCGTTACTGTTGCTAGGAACCCTTGGGAAATAAAACTGGAGACGGTGCTGCCGAGGAAGCCAAGAGGCCACAACTTTATTAAACCCGACGCAGCAGGCGCGTGCCCGCGTGCCGGGCGCTCCGGCCGGAGAGGGGCTGAAACGTCCCCGCGCTCCCGAGCGGGGCGGCTTCCTCCGCGCTGGTGCCGCTCCGAGGGCTCGGGYTCTGCACCTGCTCCTGGCTGGCAAAAACCGCTAAAATGTCAACGTGCCAATATTAGCTCCTTGCAGGGAACGGCCCCCGGAGCGGTGAGACAGCGGGGATTATTTGCGGATATTGTTCTGAGCAAAGCTGTGGAGTGCATGAAAAATGGAAGGAACAGAATATTCACCTTAAAAAAAAAATCTCCAGCAGTGTTAATCAGCTAAATGTTTCCTTGTCAAGTGCTTGCCTGGCTCTCGGTCCAGGAGGGATTTCGGCGTTGGTATTGCAAGGCTGTCAGGGCTCGGGACACTTGGTGAGCAGCTCTTCGCAAGCACAAATTGTGATAAAGTGAACGCAAACTTTGACAAAAGGGGGTTCAGAATGGGAAAATATCCCTCGCTTTTGATAAAGCAGTAAACCTCAAACCGAGTCAGCTTGAAAATACTTTCATTAAATCTCATTAAAATACTTTTCCTCTTTCCTTTTGGATCAAAACCTGCTACTATCCTTTCCTAAATATTACTCATTAATCTCTTAGGACCACRTTCATTTTCCATCTTGTTCTTCTACTGGCACTTTTACGGATTGAATAATTGCTCTCTGGAAATGATTACAAGCCTGGTTAACCCTTCCCTTTCCCATCTTCTCTTCCAAGTGTACTGCTGTGTCCCGTTTTTAAGGGACAAACTAGTTTCATTCCTCAATCTCTAATTACTTGAGGGGAGCGACAGCTTTAATGGTAAAAAGAGAGAGGGCAAGTTAATTCCTCTTTCAGTTTTGTTGATGTCAGTGGGTTTCTATGGGCTAATGATACATTTTGGCTTCACATGTTCTGATAACAWGCATATATTGGTTAATAACATGCCCGATGCAAATGCGGATCACAATGAATTACAATGAATTAAAATGGAAAATATATTGCTACAAAGGTCATTTAGCACTTTCTTGATAGGGTTTATGTAGGGCTTATTTAAAACACTCAGCAGTTCTTTCTTGTAATATAGATACCCAAACCAATGTTTTCAGTCTGTGACTGTCTCAAATCTCACCAGTCCTCACTGTGACAAAGCTGTACATAGACACTGGATATTGGAGCATATTTTATTATCTACTTAATTAGACAGTGCAGTTATTTAACTTTTCTAACACAATGGATGTTCCCTTCATAACCACTTACAGGAAATGCTTGTCTGTTCAAGGGTCTTGATTGGAACAGTATGAGTCATGAAATTCCATTTTGAGTAAAACAGACATCCAAAAGCAGAGGACCAAACCTCCATCACTCCTTTCTTTATTTTCTAAATTAATATAGTCATATTTCTTCCATAGTTATGAAAGATCAATAGTGTGAAAGATGGTTTGGCCACTGGCATCTTTGCCTGATCCAATGTTAACAATATTTTGCTAAGTGATAACACTGTTATTCCTTTTCCTTTACTATGGCAAAGCCATGTGTTATTTTCAAATGTGCAGCGTTAAATGTCTGAAGTGAGGGAGGACGCGGCAAAAAGCGCTCTGAGGTTTCTGGCTATTCAGGAGCAGGATCTTAGAGGCCAAAACACAGATCCAGGGACTAGGCATCTCAATGCTAACAAATTATTGTGGGACGCTCTGGGGGTCCTGCTATCCTAGGGCATCAAAGGATGTTACAAAGCTACTACTTCAGCTTGTTCTCCCATTAGAAGACTCTTTCATTGACAGTATGCGCTTTTGATACTTTGATTAAAATTTATGAAGTCCAGTAATCATCTGTTCTTGCCGCTCCTTGGCATCAGGATCCCTAAATGCCCTCTTCCAGCATCTCCCCCTTCCCAAGGATTGCTGCGGCATTCAGCTCGTCTCCGCCCGGCGAAGCAGGAGGACAGGGCGCCTGTGCGGGAACCCCAGCTCCTAAYTGGGCCGATGGTCGCATAAAGGCTCCGGGAACAATACGTTGTGTTTAGGAACGAGGCCAAGAGCGGCTGCCTTGCCCTTCACCATAGTGTCAGCAAAGCCGTGAATAGCTGAACGCTTCGGAGCTGTAAACAACCTGGCTAATCAAGGCTCTTTGCACACTGTGACAGTTGAGCATCTCTTACTGTGGGGATTTTTCCAATTACTGTCCTGATAAGATCATTCAGAACCAGACTGATATTTTTTAACTTTCCTTCTGGAAGYGGAATAAGTTCTTGAGAGTCAAATATGATCTTTACTAGAGTTTCAGACCATACATCTTGCCAGAGGTTGGGATAGTGAGGCTACTCTTTGKGAATGGGGTCCCTAGTATCCCTGCCTATCTGAGGCAAGGGATACTCATGGACTCACTGCTTGCCAGTGATTTCTGAGGTGAGAGCAAGACGAGAAGATTGCAGCAGAATAAATTGGATCCCTTTAGTCTGGTCTGTTCCTGATTTAGGAACAGGAGCTTAACCTGGTGGCTAGACAATTGGTGAACTTCATTGGTGAAACCAAGCTGTTCTTCTGTGTTGAACACTCCTTGAACTATCCACATGACACTTTGGGCTAGAACTGTAGAGGACAGTTCTGAGCTCTAAAAGTTGCACTGATGACTGACTTTTTGCAACTGCCACAATGAACACGGTCAGCTAATGCCAGCAAGACAAGATATTTGATACAGAGGTTTTAGAAGTGCTTGATGGAGTTGCTAGTAGATCCAGGAGACATCGGCCAGATTCGCAGTTCAACTGAGGACTTTACCTGGTCTCCTTTCTCACTCACGTGAGACTCACGTTCAGCTTGCCTGGATAGGGGAGTGCAGTTTGCAGTAGCTGGTTGTTATTACTATTCGTTAGTTCTCACCCTTTTTAACTTTGTCATGTATCACTTAACTGCAATATTGCCTGATGTTATTTTGCCTTAGCCTTTATGAACAGGTATTTCAGTAGCTTTCATTTCACTTGGTCCCATGTTTCCGTCATTTTCCACCATTTTTGCTAGAAGAAGGAATTATCCTTTTCCCAAACTCTCTAAAGTCAGTATATTGCATCTAGTATGGCCTGAATTCTCTTGTACTTGGGAAATAAGGACAAATAGCTCCTGTAAAGATCCTTTAGGCCCCATCAAGCTAATGTCAAAGATAGGTTAAGCCTTGACCTTCTTGTTCACTTTCTCTGTTTCATATTTTGTTGAGATTTCTTGTTTGCATAAATCCAATTATTTTATGTATGTAAAAGAAAACAGAGGGCAATGCTGACAGTGTCTCACCAGTGTGTTATGAAATATGCCTGCCTAGATCATCTTTTGGACACAGAGAGTATTTCAGACTTTGTGACAATTCAGACTTGGCCTTCTCTGCAAGATTTAGAAGATCCCAGACGTTGGTTCTGGATGCATAATAACTTATTCATAACTGCTTTATATGCCACTATTCTTCCTCATAAATATACTAATAAAACTCATTATAGAAATCAAAGCCAGCTAATACAATATATCTGACAGACAGCTGTCTCTGGATGCATGAATTGTAATTACATGAAGCAATAGGGTCTTATTATACCAGGATATCATTGCTTTGAATAAAATTCTATTACTGGTGCATAATCTTTTGACCGAGACCAGATAGGAACTTGCCCAAACATGGTCAATAAGGTATTATTATTGAGCTATGTTCACTTTGTAGAATTACAATTAGATAAGTGATGCTGGAAGTTGGGTCTTAAAGTGGCAGTGGCCAAAGTGATGCTGAGGGCTGGGGGGAGCCAGAAGCATTTGCCATCTGAACTGGTTTTACCATTCGAGTCTGCTTTCAGGCTATAACTTAATGCCATACGCTGATTTAGATGTAGCACTTGTCAGCCAAGAATAAGACTATAAGACACAGACACTCTAGGACTTGACCCATACTTTATTGTGAATACGTGACTGAACTCTGAGCTGACAGACAGACAGAGACAGCCATTAGTACAGGAAAGAGAATTTGTTCTGCCATGTGTGATTTCCAAATATCTTCAACTCTGCTCTGTAATTTAAGCTTAGAACTCTGAGCAAGTTTCTCAATAGCGGCTGAATGATTTTTCAAAACTTACTTCCTTTTTTTCTGCCTTTGTTTCTGTGCTAATAAAATGACAGCATCAAATGATTTTCTTTGCTAATAAAAATGACAGCATCTATTTTTGAAAAACCTCTTGGGACTCTCTCTTCTTGACTGTCTTTATTTCAAGAGCTTTCACTCCTTAAATCTCCAATATTCATATTAACCAGAACAAACTGATACTGAATGCTGAAGCTACAATCCTATCATGGGTCTCCCTTGGCTTTAAATTGGAGAAAAGTTAATGCATTTGCATGACAGTGGTGCAGTACTGGGTCCCTACTTAGGCTGAACTGCAAGGGCAACAGCCAGAATAGGGCAACCTAGCAGTGGATATTTGCATTTCTTTCCCTTAAAATGTTCTGTTCTCTCTCCAAGGAGCTGTAGCTACCATAGAGCAATGCAGACACAAAAGACCCTGTAAGAAGAGTTGGTGAGAGTTTGTGTCCTCAAGAATTTCAGAAAACAGCCTACAGAGAGATACTTCTTTTAAGAAAACGAGTTTTCTTATCTGTACGCCTGATCTACCAGACAAAGTGCAGCCTGTCATGTCAGACAGTTGTTTCTGCTTCTAATCTGGAGCAGATGATAAAATAACTGGGGATCAGGGCTATTATATGAGAGGACAAGAACAAATGAGCATGCAACATCTATCCCTCGTTTGCCCTGCAAGATTGTCATGTATATCAGGCAGAATCAAGTGAATCCAAAGGACTTGTGAAATATCCAGAAACAACGTAAAACATGAGAAGAAAAAAAATTGTTTCTTGAATCTAAGAACAAAGACTTWAAAAAAAAAGTTCTCTGATCCCTACTAGTCAAAGATGAATGCGGATCAGCATCACATTTGGCAATAATGAAGGCATCATATGCACAGTGAGAAGCCTGCCCCTGTATTTATAATATGTAAGGTTCGCTTTAAACTATTTCTGCTCCACAAACATATCAGCAAGAGCACTATTTACACTGATTTTTTAATTAAAGGAATTTAGTCATCTTTTATGCTTGCAGCTTTTCTGCAAGCAGACTTTTTTTTTCCCCTTCAAGTTTATTCTGTCAAAATGGTTAGGCAAATTGTTTCTGCAAACATATTTGAATTACGGATTATTTGTCAGTCGTCCACAGCAAGATATTTGCTAAGAGTTAGCGGGATACCTGAATTATGCTTCTGAGCTCCTTCCATTGTCAGATGGAGACAAATAGGTGTCTTAGAAAGGTGCTCCATCCTATGAGGATGAGGGAGAAGTGAATTCCCTTTGGAAGTACCTTTCTCTTTCTATTCCACATAGAAAAAGCCTTGCAGGTCTAGAGCCTAAATATAAAGATACGTRAGATATTTTGTGACCAGCAATGTCAATTCCATTACCATTTCTGGTCCTTCTCAAGTTGATAGAGCAATTATGAATTATTGCTCCTGCAGTTCCAAATAAATTTAAGCTCTTGACTAAAATGATTACAATTTTAAGGTCAAACTTACTGTTCAAGAACATTTTCATGAATACCTTTTAAGAAGCATAAGAAAAGCAATCAGTAAAACAAGTTCTAGTTTGGTTTCTAGTTTGGTGAAAGGTCTGTGAACACATTCTTACAGAATTCTGCAAGTTGGGGAAAATATGATGCTGTCCTGAAGGATGTGATACACTGATGCAGTGGGAAACACGGAAATCAAGTCTTGTGTTAAGAACTTTTACAAAAGGAAATGAATTAAGTTAAGCAAACCTCAGAAAGGAGTCTGGTGCTTCAGATATTTACCAGTACCCACCMAACACATCTTTTCTTAAAAGAAAAAAGACATCCCCCATCCAAAAAAAATTGCCATGATGAGATTCCCTGAGATGAGATCGAGCACTTGCACCCAGGCGAGCTTCACTCATCAGAGCCAGAGAGCGGTGAGAGGTACCTGCTCCCAGAAGGGAGATGCTCCTAGGAGGGAGACATTGAGGAGGAGCTCAGTTGGTTGAGTGGCTCTGCAGACCCTCAGTGTGTTACCGCATCCAAAGTGTGCTGCAGGTCTGGGCTCATCCTCTGCAGGAGGGTTAGAAGTTGGGCTGATGACGGTGACACCTCAAAGACGTCTTTGCCAGCAACCAGACCTTGGTTGTGCAGAGCTCCTGGCTGAGCCAAGGCTTCCAGAATTGCAATGGGAAGCACAGAAGGGAAAGTGTTTTACATGCTTTTAAACACAGGGACTATTGATACTGTTGCGTTGCGGGTTTGCCTCCAAACAACGCATCCAGCTGTGTAATTTATTCTCAGTGTATAATCTTTGATGGCTGAGGAGCAGAAAAGCTGTTCGATACATCTGAAAATCATTGCAGCTACAAGGTGCAAGAGTATTTAATATCTAGTTTGAAAATAATACTGGAGACACCTGATAAACTGCCAGAAGACAGTGTTTGTAACACASAAAGCTAAAATGTTAAGGACTAGCAAACATTGAAGACAGGTGCTCAAAGGGGAATCGAAAATGCTGCAGAGTTTGGACTCAATTTATTTTGCCCTTGTAATGTGCAGCTGCCTGCTTAAATTGCTTAAAACTTCTGGGTCTACAGACTGATAATTTCACAAGAATGGGTAGTTTTGAGCAATTCCTCCTTCAGATTATAGGGCAAAGCATTGAGCTGCCGTGTTCAGAATTAGCCCTTGGTGAGCAGGCCGGTGAAATGGTAAAGGAGCAAAGAAAACGGCAAACAAGGAAACAAACTTTTTTAAGCCTCAAAATAAGCTCTGATTAATTATGGTTGAAGCTTACATCAGCACTGCCAAGCATCCCTTTTCTCTTATTTACTACCCCTTTATGGAAATGAGGAGAGAAAAAATTTAACTCACATAACTTAAAGAGAGCATCAGTATTCCAAAAAAAAAAAAAAAATCCCAACTCCCCACCGCTTTCACATTTGCCTTTGCTTTAATTAATGCATCAAGCATCAGCACCAGGAGTTTCTAAACAAACAGCTAAATAGGCTGGTACTAGGAAGGACAGATAAAATATTTCAAATATTTAATTGCAATACCTGCACCTACTTGCAACTTGGCAGCACTAAAYTACAAAGTCCATTAATACAACATATAAGGGTAAAGAATTAACTCTGATACAGGCAACCTTGGATGGCAAATAAAAGGTCCTCATGGGACATCAAGAGGATTGTGTTCTTGGCAGATGTCAGTCTTCCTCCACGGACATATCTATATATCTTATATATCTTAGGGTCCTAAGCCAGTTGGGTGACATTGGGGCTGAATGAGGCCCGGGRTGATCCTACATGTCATTGAAACAGGGACCACCAGGAATGAAGAGTAGCCTCTGAAATGAGAACATGGTTGTTAATATATTAGAAGTCTGGAACAAATGAGACAAACAATGAAGAAATTCACTGTAACCTAAGGTTAGAACTTGAGCTTGACCCAAAGTGCCCTGAAACAGAGGAAAGGCCCATGAGGCTATCAGGCAAGGGCTCATGGCAAAACAAAAGATGTAATCATTTTGATAGGCAAAACCCACAAATGGAGCTTTATCTCAGTAATGAGCTGTACTTCTCAAAAGAGTAAGGAGAGGCAAGGTTTAAGAGGATTGTTTCATAGCTGATAAGAAAGCTCTGAATGTACAGATGGAAATCTGGGAGTCAAAGACAATCATTTTACTGCAGTGGGAAAGATAAGCAAGATTTCTACTGCAGCAGCACAGACCAGGTGATAGACTTGGAAAAAAAATACTTTAGCACTAATGTAGATATGGCAAGCCTAGACCTTCGGTATATGAAATCAGCTATCCAACAACACCATTACAGTAGCACTGAGAGACCCAAGCAGGCAGGACTTCTCTGAGCGAGGTTGCATCTAACCTCACAGCAGGAAACAATTTCCACCTAGAACCCATGTCACTGGCATCTTCACCCAGCTGTAAGCTCAAGAGATGCTCTCCTTGGCTTCTAGGAGACTAACTGTGGGCAAAAATTTCAGCATGCATGCATAAGCACTTGTAACATCAGTTGTTAATACCTGTATGTGTAAATTTTAGCTAGAACCAGCAACTGCATGATGAGAAAGAAGGAATAGGAAATGACTATAGAAAGCAGGTAACTGTGARAATTGCCAAAAAAATGCCAAAAACTTGTCCAGCTAATGGTATTCCAACCATTATTTTTGAAATGCGTAATACGGTATAAATAAGCTAATAAATATAAGGACCTCAAAGGGCCACATGGGAAAGACGCACAGTCTTGATTACCTAATTACGGAAGGAATATTACAGAAATGGAAATAGTACAACGAAGTCCCATAATGACTTCGAGATTGAAGGCTCCAAAATGGTTAGTGAAACTAGGTCTGTATCCCTCGAAAAGAGAGAAGATTAAGAGGGGACCTCGCGGAGCTGCAGAGAGCTCTGGGGGGAATCGCAGGGAGCTGCAGTTACTGGAGCTAATGTCAAATATGAGAACGAGGGACATGACTCCAGTGAGGTCTTGAACTGCACAAATGTAAAACTTTATTATTTTTTTTCCAGAGGTTATTTATTATAAGCTACCAGATGCTGCTCTAGAAGCAACCAATCTGACCAGATTTCAAATAGAGCAAGAAGCATATGGAGCGAGAGGGRGAGAAAAACACTATATTATGGAGAACAACTGTTAGCTCTAGGAAAGGGAAGGCCTAGCTGGGCTTCCTGGCCTCCTGCCATCAAAGATTTTCTTATGTCCCTGTGTAATCTTCTGACTTTTGATTTAGATGTTTCCTAAAAATGTGGCCCAGTGGTTGGTACATACTAGGCATTAGCCCAAGAAAAGAATGAAGGGAAAAAAAAAAAAAGTACTGTATCTCATTAAAGAATTTTTAAATGGAGACTTTGAGGCGCCATTTGCTTCTTGTTACTCATCTTTGCAAATGTCTCTTGTCTTCCCAGGCTCTGTCCTGATGTGTTCGCACTCGCAGCCTGCGCGTTTCTGAGAGGCACACGAGCAGGAACTCAGAATGGGCAACCCAAACTCGCCCTAGCAGAGGCTGCAATATAAAGCAAAGAAAATTTAAAAAGAGGGAGACAAAAATAAGATCCAGGGAGCTATATGGTACAGAATCTTCTCATGCACATAAGCTGCATCGGGTGAAAAAATGGGCATGAGTGTAGCTTTTGGGACTGCTCTTTGAAGCAGGGATCACACCTATGTTTGAAATGTTTGCAATTTGTTTAGCATTCATTTAGCTTCTGCAAAATGTTTTAAAGAAAACAGAATTTATCTGTGATCATTTTTCATTTTCTCCAACAAAAGATTCCAATATAGATATTGCTGTAGGCACAGGGAGCACCAGGAAGTGGATCTCGTAAACAATTTCTCAGAGCAGTACAAAGTTTAAATATTAATTTGGCCATAATTGGCAGAGAAGCAATTAAAAATGCTACAAAGCTGACTTTCTCCCTCCTTCACTTTCTCCTCCCTTTTCATTTAACCACAGTATAGAAAGTAGATGTAAAACAATAGGACCCTGAGCTGTATGCCTTTCTAAGCCTAGCTTGCCTTAAAGCTACAATATGGATTTAATTTATATGCAAATGTAAGCAATAAAAAGCCAGACACTGTAGAAATTATAGTATTTTTTATAGATGCTACAGCACCGACACACAAGCCAGCACTGATTTCAAACAGGGAGCTAATTATTGCTGGTCACTAAGCTACCTTTTCCTTTTAATATCTTTCTCTTTCTCTCTCTCTTTCTCTTTTTTTAACAATGTGTAAATTATTTTCTCGAGCGAGAAGGGGAGAGCAGCAGAGAAAGAAACTGGAATATTGGGCATGAGTGAATGCAAACGGCCAGAAATATCTCCTGTGAGATTCAACATCAGGATAATTTCACAGTCTCGCTTTTTGACTGCTGTGTCCTGAAGCTGACCAGCACCATGCAAGGCTGATCAAAGGCCATCGGAAACATCAAGTAAGCCTAAATGGGGCTAAAGTATGCTAATAGAGAAGCTAAATGTACTTTAATCCTGTTATAATACAAGGTAACTTAGAGGCAGTGAAGGGCCTTGTTGCTTTTCCCCACTGGGTCCAGGACCCCTGCAAACCCTGAATAGAAGTTGCTTCCTATTCTTTGCCGGCTGGGCTGTGGCTTTCTCAGATGCACACACGGTCCCCTCCTCCTCCGTTTACTAAGTGTCAACAGTCGGCTGAGCAAGACTTCTCCGCTCCTTAGATCAGCACCCTGTGACCTTCCACATTTAAGCACAGACCATTAAGCTAAGCTTTCCAGCTGTTGCCTGAATTATGAGGGATTTTTTTTTTTTTTTTCGGAGGAGGGCAGAGCTTAGGGGAACACTAGGCAACAGTTTTATGCTGTGGACCCGCTGCCACCCAACTCGCGGCGCGGGGAGACGGCCTTTCTGCCGCGCTGCGCCGGCCGCTTGATGTTCGGGCCGAACAGGGGGCTGCTTTGAAGTGATTAAAGGCCGGGGTTGCCCCGTTTCGCTATCATTGTGCTCACTTGGGGAACCGTAATCTAATTTTAGGAAGAGGAAACCGAGCAAACGTGACTGAATCGTGCTGCACTGCACAGAGAGGCTGAGACCGGCTCTCCGGGAATACGTGTGCTTGCGGGGCCACTTTGCTCTTCTTTTTCCTTCCTTCTTTTTAAGCGTCGATTGTAGCGCTTCTTGCACAACAGACGGGAGAAAGGGGGGCAGTTTTGCCCATAAAATGATATGCTTTGGTGGATGCCCCAAACTACTGCTTGCAAACCCGAGATTAAAAAGAAGACTGATGTAATTTTAAAGCCAGCCAACTGCCTTCGCGACTGTATCAGAAGATTAAAAACAAAGGTTTCATTGAAGCACTGCCTCCCACTGTGCAGCTGAAAGTCTTAGGGCTGAGGCAAATGGCCCTAAATATCTTTCTGTTAAGTACAAATTACATACTGGATATATTAAGTTGTAATGGTGTATTTTCAAGAGTCACTTTGCTTGGGTGAGAACGTCAGTAGAGACTCAAGAAATGCTGACTGGATGGCACATGGAAACAAAAAGGAATTTGCCTCTCACAAATAATGTTTTGTCCATAGTAAATGCGTTATTCCTCTGTCTTTCCCCATCCCCCGGCTAAGCCCGGAGTTTCAAATGCCAGAACCAGTATGTACAGTAAGTCCCTCTGAAATCCTCTGCAGAGAAATAGTATCCTGGCCTAGTAAACTATTATCTGCACTTACATTCCTGAGCTTTACCCCTCTGCGTTAGTGCTGATAGGAGTCCTTTAGATCAGCTGAAATGTAACTGAATAAAGATGCTCCAGAAAATGTCTTTTTAATGTGGAATTATCTTTCATTTACATAGGCAACTTCCCTTAGCTCAGCACATGTGGTGTAAGGCTTCATGTAATAGAAACATCCGTATAAAACTTAATGATTAGCATTCATTCTGCTCCCAAATGATCGATAAAATGCTAAGTTAATATAGAAGGTGAATGGGAAGTCTACGAAGCTGCATAAACTTGCTCTGCTTTGACGGATGCAGCAWGGACAAAAGCTAAGGATAACAAAGCTAAACGAAGGGACCTACACACTCTTCCCCAAATTCTTTTACATCTTTACTGGGCAAACAGTTAGGAAGTTTCTATTCCTGCAAATAAATTATGTAGAAATTTTGATATATATGTTGAAGCAGGAGAGAGTTAATATTAGAAAAATGCATTTAGCAGGGATATGCGTTGCTTCTGCTGAAATACTTGAATTCTGATCTGCTCCTGTTTGCCTCCGTTGGGAATAACTTCCTCATTTTCAGTTCTCTCTCTACCTATGCATCCACCATCCACCAGTCATGCTGTTTGTCTGTCCTTCCCTTGCAACTGCAGTTGTGTTTTAATCATCAACAGATTTTGGAAATGCAAAGCATTTGCAGGACTCTCCTCAGTTCAGCTGTAATATTCTGGATTTGTTTTTAATTACCAGAGATCCTTCTCAACACATATGAAGCTTGACTGAAATCTTTTTGTTCTTGCAAGTGCCCATACGCTGTTTTCATTACACGATACCTTTCCAAGTAAAATTCTTCATAGCTTTTTTTAGAAATAAAAGCTTGGAAAAAAAAAGATCAACTCAAACCGGGCAATTTCATTTAGTAAAAAATGTTTAAAAGATTATTAGCGCAGAGATATTGAATGGAATTATTGGAAGGTTATAAATGCAGAGATACAGAATGAAAATATATGAGAGATTTTTTTCCTCCTAATTTCATTGTAAATTTAGGGACTAATTTTTTCAGACATGTAATTTGCAAGGTAATGACTATCTGAGATCAAATCTGATCAACTCAAATACACTTTTACTCAAATCAGCTCAAAATTTAGCCTTTGTTTAGCCTCTAAATCATCAGAGTCACTATTGCTAGCACAAGAAAACACTACAATGTGAACACAAAAGAATCACCAAAATAAACCACATGTGAGATAAATATTCATTGCAGTGGTGGACAGCTGTGTGTTTTATTTTGCTGTTTTTTGTTGTTGTTGCTGTTAGAATTTTTTATACCCATCAATGTTTTTCATCAAAATCTCACTGTTGCTTCATCAAACATTTATAYGTTTGTAAAGACCCAATTAACATTTCATGTCGTTACTTCAGGACTTGTAATTGGACAGTTAATGTCTCATTCACATTTTGAGAATTAACTGCAGTTCTGGCAAGTGTAAAGCCCATTGGAAGGCAAGGTGCAGTTGTGTACCGGAGCAAGCAGCTATAAATCCTCCCGAGTTACAGTAATTGTTAAGCACGTAACAGAGCTAATAAYGTGACGCTGCCATTAATATCTATTAAGTTATATGCGCTTTAATAACAGCGATAGGTAGATGCACTGTACGTGAAATTGAATCTGTGGTTAGTACATGCACCAAGCACGCTATGTGGGAGATACAGGAGATATACTTACTGACTCCAGAGTGTTCTCCTCAGTGAACAATTTGGGGCTTGAAAAATCATTAAAAATGTAAAGAGAGTTGAAATGAGGTTGTGCCCCAAATCCCCTTTCCTATGAGAAAGAGTGCATAAGACTGAGCTTTGCATTCTTTTTTTTTTTTTTTTTTGTTCCTATTAAATTTCCTGGGCCAGTCTCAAGCTCACATGACATTCCCATCTCTGAGTAAGTGAGGCTGATTTACACTGTGGAGAGGTTCATGACATCTCTCCCAGTTAAAATTTATAAATGGGGAAGAACCTTCTGGCAATACTAAGCCAGTCTGCTTCCCTGTGCTATGAAATGGGAGTTGAGCTGTGATAGTTACAATTTAGTTGGGTGGCAAATTCCAGCAGAAGTCACAATACGTTATTTTTCTGAATCTTGCTTAGGCCCAAGTCTACAATGAGGAGGAGTCAATATATATATTTAACTGTGGAGTAATTAATTAATTGAATTAATTGGAACAATTAATTAGGGAACCAGGACTAGCTGTGAAACTACACGGTGATTTAGGCATGTGCTCTACCAACTTAAATTTTGATCAACCTTTAATCTACCATGCAAAGAAATGTGAGGGTCTGAGGTGATGTGTCCCAGAAGCTGTGGCAAGGGGCTCAGGTTCAGCTTCGCTGTCTAGGCTGGTTGGTGGTGTGACCTGGGGCAAGTCACTTCCCTCCTTTTTGACTTCCCCATCTCTAAAAGAATGATATTCACTGCCTTGTTGAGCTTTGTGGGTATAAAAAGCATGATGTGAATGAAAAGTTAAGTATATTTCAAAGCTACCCAYGACAAGAATTGCATTTTTATTCCTAATATCTATTAGCTCAGAGCAACAGAAGGATCACGTTTGCCACCAGCTCCCTCATCTTGTTTGGAGATGTGGAGCCGGGCTGATCGTACCCACCAGATACTTGTTTCCAGGGTCACATGAAAGTACGGAAAAAGAACGATCTTTTGTGTGGATGACATGCCTGGAAATATAAATAAAGCAAACAGCTCCCTCTCCTTCTACAGCTAACTCGGTGAAAAGATATTATTTTAGACAAGAAAACGCTCCCAATTCTCCTCCCGTTGGGGAGGGCCGTGGCAGGTTTCCCATGTTGATCCGCGGAAGGTATAATTCCAGCCGGAGCATCTGGCTCCTTTGTGAGCGTCGCCGGCAATTGTGTGGCGGAGGCGCTGGGCCCGCGGCGGCTTGAGCCACGGGGGCAGCCCTTTGACGTGCCTGGGTTGCTTTTCCTGCTCCGCCGTTTTGTTTTGGCCTCTCTTTTGAGCTTCCTCAAAGCGCAGCCTTGCGCTGTAGAGTCCCTGGGACAGTTTCATTCATAGGTACTGACAAGGACCGCGGTTTTGCCAGGGCTAACGGGTCCATTCTTACAGTGGTGCTGTGTGTTACATTATCCGACAGCTGCTTTCGCCAAGTTTTTTTTTTTTTTTCAGAAATCCTCTTAAAGAGGGGAGAAGAGTGATCTCTGGGTAGAGGAGCTTTCAATCTTCAAACTAAACCTTGCCAGGTTGCTTTAGAATTTACAGCCACTCCTGAGCCAGCCTTGTACAGTATAATATGTAGTGCGTTGCTTCACCCCTCTTTGATCACATCAGTGCTTTGCTTTTATCTTCTAGGTATATTTAGGACAAAAAAGGAACCTTTTTTTTTTTTTTTTTTCCTCGTTTCCCTCAGAATGATCTGAAAATGAGTTTTTAACTCTATTTGCATGACTGTGACCAAGCAGATGCTTTGCTACAGAGATGGTGCTCAGCCTAGCTCCTGTGGCATGGAAGGTGGTGCAAGGTGCCTTGGCTGTCTGCTCCCAAACCCTCCGGGTACCATGCTCCAGGAGTGTGCTCTGGCTCCTATGGCTATGTTGAACAGTGAAGCTCTCCCTCACCTGCTGCTGCCCCTAGCACGGTGCTTGCTTGGCCAAGGGAGGAGATGGGCAGGTGGGAAGGACACAACTTGGAAGGTAAGGATGATGGAGATGGGGGTGATAATAGAAGTCCTCTCCAAGGATAAGCTAAGGCTGTAYTGGGAGAGCCAGCTGGCTGCACACACTGAATGGCAGTGAGGAGGAGAAGGTCCATCTCCTCCTGGCCTACTGTGCCCTGGGCCAGCAGAAGCRATGCTCACAGGGCACCAGCGCTTCCCTACTTCCCCAAGGGCGCGAGTTTAGGGAATGCTGCACTGCTCGTTGTGGCTGAGGTCGTTATGGAAGTGCCCGTGCAGCAGCAGCAGCGAAGATGTGTGCTGAACTCCACTGACCTAAATCACCAAAGCGTTTGTTCAGAATAGATTTGCTGGCTAAAAGCCTGTGCATTGAGCARGGAGGATGAAATAATACTGGACTCGTTGTTTGGACAAATTCAACAACACTTGCAGAACAAGTTTACAGATGAGGAAGCTGACATATTTTGAAAAGTAGTATTTTATGTTTACTAAAATTAACAAGGAGCTGGGCTAAAATCAATGTTCAAAGAGGACACCATGACTGAACCATATTTAAAAAGATCTCGAGACTATGACATTACAGAGTTTAGTGTGCTGGCCTTCTTTGCCATGCAAATAAATAAAGTCACAATGCAAATACAGAAAGAAGGAGAGTGTGGGGGATAAGACGAAGGGGGAAGTCTATTTATCTAGTAAATCTAGCAATATCATAAACATCAAAAAGCATTACAGTACTATTGAGAAATCCAAAAGAATACATTGAGAATGGTGACTAGCCCAAGTACAGTATATCTGATCTTGCAATGCTAGTACAAAGGAGGAGTGAAACAACTGGTTCCTTTGCAGCTACCAAACTGAAAGAAGAGCTATTATTACACTATTTCAGCTTATGATAGATTCCTCAAAGTGCTTTATCAATTTTACATCTCTAAAGCCATCACTGCTGTTTTTTTACAGAGCAGAGTCACTGCTGGTGTGAGAATCAAGCAGAGCAGCATGTTGGGATACCCAGCAATGGAAATGCTACCAAGCAAATGTAGATGCTTCCCTTCCACCAGCACAGAGTGTGATTTCATTTTGCCCTTGCTTCCTAAATTGATCTAACTAATATAATCAGTCAGAAACACCCCTTTCCAATGTCACTAATGCTTTCCAAATGAGATGGCCTAATTAAGGACATTAATTTCACTAAGGTAATTTCTTGAGAGACATCTAAGTGGGTAGTAGAATAGATCCTATGAATCTGTAAAACCATTAGCAGAGAAATATGTAAGAAAATATCCAAATCAGCTGGACAAAAAAAGTCTTTGGCTCTTCAATATTCACAGAGAGCAAAAACATAACTACAAAGGATGRAGACTAAGATGGGAATGGAGAAACCATGCATAAAAGAACTGAACCTATTTCCAAACTCAGAGTCTATGGACATTAGTCAACGGATTTGTTTGCCCAAAACCAATACGTGATGATGAAAAGAGCAGCGAGTGAATCGGTCGGTGCTCATTTTTCCCCACTATCCTACTAGTGAAACTCAGGGTGGAGGTGGCCCAAGCCACCAGATGACTTTGTTCAGCAGGAAGATCTCACAGCATCACTGAATAAATTTGGAGTTTGTTTCCAGAAGGTTTACAGCCAAGAATTAATCATGTATCACTAAAAGAACAGGTAAAAATATAAAGGAAAGTAGGAAATATTCTGAATAGATCACAGAAGCAAGCTATTCCCATCTTCAAATGTCTCAGATGTTACAATTAATCCCAGCTTAAACATTTCAGTACACATTCTTAAAGCCATTGCAGTCTTAAGTGCCCCTTTGGTTTTCATTAATTTCCACTGTAGCCCAAATAACAGCACTTTATTTCTACCACAAAATACTTGAAAATCCAAGCTCAATTTTATCTCACAAAATCCTCAAAGATACTTTGAAGGACTTGTTTTCTTACCCTTCTTTYGATTATGTCATATGAAAATCTTATGAGAACATTTAAAAAAAAAGTCTTCTGAATTTTAAGGTACTCTTTGTGCCTAGCACTCCCAATCAAGAACATGATCACACTCACAATGTGTATCAGGAGCTTTGTTTTTCATTCAGATTTTTACCAGTCACACTAGTAAGTGAGAGTGTGCTGCTTTGCAGGCATGAACATAGACATGACTTTTAGCAAATCTGAGATCACCCTGCCAATAGCCCCGTTAAATTGTTTTTATCAGTCTGGTTGACTGGAATGTTTGAGTATTTACAGTAGACTCAAGAGTATTAGGCTGAAAGTCTTTCTAATGTAGTGCCAAATTAGACATGGCTAAACAGTTGCATAGCAATCTTTGACTGCTTTCTTCAAAATAGGAATACTAAAAAACTAAACTATTTGAATTAAAAACAAATCTTTACAAATACATTTTAATTTGCAAACTTCAGGATTTCCCCCTGCTTTTCAGCAGTCAGCATTCCAAGAAAACACAGAGACATAYAGTGAGTCTTAAGTTGTGCAGAGCCTTAAACTCAACTTAAATCTACCCTTTCTTTGAAGGCTAAGCTGCCTTCAGTAATCTACCATTTACTGTGCAGTAAGGGCATGCAGACAGACTATTCTTGTGGTCTGCTGTTACGCTGCTTTTTCAGATGTCCTATTGCTTCATGCTGAAGGAGCACATCTGGTCCTGTGCTCTGGATTTGTCATTTATTCTCCCTTAATATGATAGTTCCCAACTTCTAGGTCCAGAAGCAACAAAAGGAAAAGTTAAACTGTAATGGAAAAAGAAGTAAATAAGCACAGAAATCTATTTTTATTTAAAAAGAAATAATAGCATTCCTACAGGAAAAAGACAATGTTTAAATGGCATATTGCAAGTGATTGAAGGTGTAGAAACTGAGGCAAAATGATTTGTCACAAGATGTAAAGAAAATGTCAGGAATAGAGTTAGTCTTCAGATTCTTTTCTTTTATTCTTGTCTACAAAAGACAGACTGAAATGAGTAAAAGTTTAATTGTATTTACATACATGTGTGTGCATATTTATATGTATATGTGCATGCATACACACACATACACACACACACACACACACATATATATATATATATATATGTGCTTCTGTGTGCTCTTGTTCTAGAATAAGAATTCTCCTTTTCCCCTTACACTGGAGTATGAGCTGGGAAAAAAAAAAGCCCTCTCATTTCATCCCAGGACAATTGCCTTCCAAAATGTTCTTATTTGCAGTCCAGCTTTTAGCTGCACTGACGTAAATCTGTTCTCAGGAGGGGCAGCTGCTGCTGGTCACACTGCAAGTGATACAGCTACACTACGGTTTCCACCACCTTGCCTAAGCTGCTGCTGCAATTAGCTGTGTAAATTAGGGTAGATTTCAATCTACCCTACAAATACTACTCATCTGTATTTGTTTTGGGCTACTTTTCCTTCTTAGCTCCACATTGAATCCATGAGTCCTGATCATACTCAGATAAAAAAAAAAAAAAAAAGCAATGGTTTATTTGTCTCCTTATTGAAAGGGAGCTTGGAAGAAGGGCGACTCCAGAGGATTGCAAACCTTGCCATGAACATTCTTGATCAAGTAAGTGCATTGGGCACTTAGTGTCTTGGTATTTGGGCAAGAGAGTAGAGGGGACCACATCTACTTTTGAGTCAGCCAGTTCCCCAGAACCTTCCTTTCCCAGCCAGTCAGCCACTTCCCCAGAACTAGCCTTCCACCAGTTTGGATCTTGCACTCATTTCTCACAAACATCCCATTTTGAGCCCAGACTGGTAAGGCAATCAAAAGCTTTGATGAGGGTTGTGCTTGTTCATCCACTGGAGGTTGTGCAGAACGAGGGCGCACATATCTGCAGAAGTTCTTTGTGCAACAAACAGTTACACCACACTGACACAGCTTGCGTTGGCCTGCAATTAGCTTGTGTGGGAAATTTGACTCATAAAGAGGGCTTAGCTTGAGATGTAGGCATTGCTGGGTACTGGTTCTTTTCTTAGCACTCTTTGCGGACACTGCTGGGACCACTTGAGTTGGTTGAGTTGAGTTCTCTGTATGAGATGTCAGGACTTGCCAATGGACCAAGCACCCATCTCCTACCATCTCGGCTCCTTATTGATGTGGTGGGTTGAGGATGATGCGTGTGGGAGTTGCTTGGTATTTTGGTGCTGCAGGAGGTGCTCATGTTTGGGCTGTGTCTGTTGTGGGTTTGTTTCCTGGCTGTTCTTTTGTATTCTGCAAATCACTCAGGAAAGGGTGCTGAACTCTGAAGTAGAGCAAGCAAAAGAAATAGAAACATACATATAAGTTGAAGGAAATACAGATTGGTGTTGAGATAAGCTGGGGCCTGAAGCCATGAAAGTCTTCATCCTCATCCTCCTCATCATACTGCTCTGCCATGATCAGAGCCATCTTTCTGGCCCCTGAACAAAACAGAACTTTTCCTCCATTTTTWACCATCATACTTTTAGCAAGAGCCAAGTGATTCTCTAGGTAACATCACCCCACATATGCTGCTCACAGAGATGGTTCCTCGCCAGCATATGATATAGATTGATTTAAGTCTGCTTTGAGTAAATACAAGTCACCAGGCTCAACACAGGAGCGACTGGAAGAAATTTTATGGCCTGAGCTCTGCTGGAGGTTGGGCCAGATGATCTAATGGTTCCTTCTGTCTATAAAATCTACAGATGCAGCAAAACTGTTTATACTAATCTCAACAATCTTATGTTTGGCTTTCAGTTGTGCTGTCACTGTGGGTGACTGTCACAGAAATACTGGGAACTTCTGCCCTGAAGGACCCATGTGCCTGTAGAAACTGAATTTTGGACTGCTGGCTTAAGCAGTTTATAGAATTTGATTTTTGTTTCTGTTTGTTGACATAATATCTGCAGCAAGCATGCTGAGCTCATCGAGCCCAGGACTAGGAAGAGCCTCGTGYAACAAAAGTGTTCCATCATATATGAGATAACAGATTCTGTTTCTAACTTGGAACAGTGAAATATGGAGGAAAAAAAAAAAGATCCTGTAAACTGCAGGATAAATGTGAATAATGAATAAATTTGGGGACATGGTGATCTGTTCTTCGTGGAACAGCCAGGAGCAGAAAAACAAGCCAAATTAGTCAGATGATTTATTCATTGTGAATGATTCATGCCATTACTAGTTGCTTCCTCACAAGCAATATATAAACTTGATACAGGAAAGGTGGGATTTATACAGAAAAAAAGGTCCCCCTCCTCTCCAAGGAAAATAGGTCACCTGTCCCCGCTATGCTGCTCTCTGGGCACCGGGAACATCTTAATAGACCATTTGCAGCTAATGAAGTGCTATTCATTTATTTATTTTTTTAGGGCAAAAATTTCATGAAGTGTTTCCTGGATTTAGATCAGCATGAAAACTTGCTATTTGCCCACCTCCCTTCCCCCATTCCCAGCAGTTCTCATTGCTGCCAGATGGTGGCTGTTCGTTTGCCTATGTGAAAAATAAAACCAAAGATTTTGTGGTCGAAATTCAGCTCCCAAAGACAGTTGCCACCAAGGAGGAAGGAATTTTCCCTGTGGCCTTTGGAAAGGGTCAGCATGGGATGAGACTTGGGCTCATCACACTGAGTGGCTGAGAGGTGGTCCTGGGCACCCATTGCCCCTGCATCTTGGAGCGAGATCTCCTCCATGAAGCCAATTGCCTCTGCATCTTGGAACAAGGCCTCTCCCACTGAGCCAGCATGGACCTCCTCCTGACCCAGCCCTGGGGTTGCTGCTCTTCCCCATTGTTCCTCTTGCCTGGTGATCTCATTGTCCCACTGGGAATGACTGGACACATGGAGATCTGCGTTTCTCCTGCCTGCTTGTGCAAGGTGAAGGTCAGCAAAAGCTGCTGTGCTCGGAAATGCTCTTGAGGTCCCCTTTAGACCATCGAGAGCAATGATATATTCTGTGGAGACAATGCTCTGCTGAATTTCTTTTGCGCAGTACAAACCACTGAGTATCACAGGACTATTTATAAACTGCTGCTAAAGCTTCATAAATAGCTTTTTGTTCTTCACACAAACTCAAGTGCAACAGCTGGAAACTGTATTCCTGGTGCAGATGGAACTGGGTCTATGTAGAAACCTCCTCTGGATGGTATCTATTAAGGAGCTGGTAGAGAAGACTTGCCAGCTCTAAACTGTGAACCCATGGAAACTTTGAGAGCATGGGACTTATGTGCCAGTCATCTTTAAGGAGTCCCTGAAGACAAGCAGTTCAGCTGAGAGGTTCTCTCCTGCCCTCCTTGACTCATCGGGCAGTTAATCCAGTAATGGAGATGTTTGTCTGTGCCTTGTTGGCTTGAAGCCATTCCAGGTACCACGTATTGCTGCCCTGCGATGCTGCTCTGTGCCCACTGTGTGCTCAGCAGCCTGGGTGGCTCCAGACAGATTTAGCAGGCAGGTTTCCAAAGGAAAAAGCCACTAGAAAAAGACCTGACCCTCCCCAGACTCATTGCCCCATTTGGCAACAGCCATTTCAGCCAGAGAGCTGAAGAGTGGAGAGGCCTGGAGGCTGTGTGCTCCTCATCAGGATTCCTCCACAGGCCCTCGAGGGAGCTTTGTGGTGCTCTTACTCACATTGAGTTTGTGTGCAGTGAATAGTCATAGTCTATGCTTCTGCTAGCCTGAGGATTTGGGARCAATATACTTGCAAAAAAATCTCATAGTCTCATAGTTTCTGGAAAAAGCAGAAAACTTCATGCTAAACAGAAGAAGAGACTATATGTCAGGTCAACATATTGGCCATAAACTCAGATCTTCAGTGCTGATATTATGGAGCAAATATAAAACTATTTGGTGGCCAGACCGTTGTTACTGGATGATACCTGTCATTAAATGTCCCATAGCTCAGGTTCACATTGGTTTGGGAGACCCAGGGCAGATATACTAGAGCAAGTTGCTGAAATTCAGGAGACGCAAGTGGTCTGTTAAAGCTGCCTGAATAAGCTCAGTTTGAATGAATCCCAGACCCAAGCCAACATCCCACCTCCCATGCACTGGGAAAATTTAAAACCAAATCCATGCTTGAATTCGTGGCCAACAACCCATTCACACTTAAAAGACTTCTGCAAATCCCTCCAAAATCTACTCCAAAAATCTATCTATTAAAGGATAATCACTTCCCTTAAGCCTGGTCAAAACTGTAAAGATGTAAAGAAGCCAACAAACCAAAAGCACTACCCATATTGCAGATGAGGATTTTGTTTTCTTTAGTTTCACCAAATACTCACTATGGAGTTAAATAATGCAGATGCCCAGGTGCCCAGAGCCAAAACATACCATGTGTGCACATGAGGAGAGCTGGCAGCCAGCTCTTGAAGTCCCTGCTGCCCCTATCTGAGGTYTTGCTGTGGCCCCATACTACCAAGCAATGACCCAGTCTGAGTTCCCACCATGGGAAATTAGCTCTCAGCTCTGGGGTGGTGGTGGAAGCAGAGGAAATGGGAAGAAGGTTAAAATTTAAGATTGCTTTCTCTCCTCTTTTTTACCTTTTTTTTTCTTTAAGTCCAAATGTTAGAATAAGTTGCATGGGCAGAATTGGAACTGTTTGGCTATATTACATGACAACGCAGCAAAATCCTGCACTATGTCAATTATTGTGGTACCACATATTTTCATTTTATTCCATTGGGAAAATATATCATTCAAGTAACAAATCATTTGGACAGTGCAGCCATAAGCAAAATGCCCAGTGCAGGAAGACACTCCTCTGCAATGAGTTGTACCCAGAATGATATGGAAAACAGTATGAAACTTGGCCAAAATTCCCAGCCTAATACCCTAACTGCAAATTTTTAAGAGGATTGGGATAAAAAATAAAAGAAGAAAGCAATGAGAAAGGAAGGGATGGCATGTCAAGCCACTCGGTTGTGTTTTGTTTTGTGCTTTTAACTTGCTAGCCCCAATAGCGTGTGGGAAGGGTGAGCTCAGGGCTCTCCTGCCCGCCGGGAGCCTCAGAGCTCTGTGCTTTGCTCCTGGCCCCAAAGCCTGAGCCGGGGTCTGCCCGGCCTGACCTCCTCCTACATGTGTTTGTTTTGTGTCGGTAATTAAACATCTCCGGCTGCATCTTAAAGGCTTCGAGCTGGAGCTAGGTTAGACTAAGGTGGTACATTCATCTGGTTGTCAAGGTTTTTCCATGAGATACTCAGCCAGGTTTAACTATAGAAGAACCCCCCCGCCACATACCGGTATATTAGTTTGGAGGATTTTTGGGGGTAGATGAAGCTTTTCTTCCTCMGCTGACACTGTCAAGAAAGTACCAGTCTTCAAGAAAGTACCCTTCCTTTAACAACCTTGGCCTCCTGCCTCCATTTATCTTCACATCTTCTTATTAAAAAATATTCACTCTAATAACTGTTGGATGTTGAGAGATTTGTATGAATTGCAAATTACTGAGTTAAAATTAGTAATAACGCATGATCTTCTAAGTCTGTCCATATCTGCAGATCTTTGGTATCCAGGTTTATATGCAGCTTGTCAATGTTATTTTGTCCTTTCAGTGTCTACTTTTTTTGGCTCGTGCAACATATTATTAAAAAATGGAAATAAAATAAATGTACTTTGGGGGCAATAAATTAAATTTAGATGGCTTTGGAAAAAAAAGTTGCACATTATTTTAACCACAAAATACATCTCGATGAAAATGATATGTTTTCATGTTTAGGCACGCAGACCAGTAAGTGCAGCTAAAAATATATATCCCTTCTTTTAATTATCTTGAGGCTTTGTGCAGTCACTTCTTTAATAAGCAACTTYCAAAAAATATATTATCACATGTAATAAGAAGAGTTTTCACCCTTAAAAAATCATTTGTCTTTGAAAATGGGTGGCCAGATAACGTGAATGCTCAGACAGCCCCTCAGCCCCGGTGCGGGAGCGGGATGGGGCTCCGAGGGTCGGAGCTTGGAGCTCTTTGCACAGGGAAGACTCTGCGGTCAAGTTTCCCTCCTACCATTTGCATATGTATGTGCCTGAGCTGGCTCCTGCAGCACAGTTTTTCTTTGCTTTCTGAGGCGATTTCTCTGGGCTGGTTGCATGAAAACTTTGGTCACAGTCAGTATAGCACGCTTCCATGTTTTCCCCGTGTATTAAATTAAAAATGCCTTTCAAAGTCTCCTCATTTTGCCAATTTCAGGAAGAGACTCAAAGGTAAATGTTGATTTTATTGCAGTTGTGATACTCCCATATGTTTTGCAGGTACAATATCAACCTATCTTTCAATGAATACTTATGAGCTATTGATTAAAAGAAGTGATTCCAGATCTCGTGGTGCGAGACTTGCTGCACAGACATCTCTATATTGACTGCGCTCACACTATCTCCAAAGATCCAAAGAGCTCCAAAGCCGGAGCAGCAAACTGTAGCACCCGTAGCAAAAGTTTAAGGTTTATTTAAAGGGGGTATCTTTGCAGTAGAGTGTTTGAGCAGATCTCCTTAGGTGAGGATGGCAACCTCCTCCTTTCCCCACGCGCAGGCTCCGCTCTCCCGACCCTTCCCCTTGCACGTGACTTCACTTTTTGGTGCCTGTTCATGCTCCAAGGCAGCGGGGAGGGCCACCCCGCCGCAAGCGACAGCCTCATCCCGCGTGGGCGAGCGCGGGGGCCACGCATCCCGCGCTGGCAGCGCCGGGACGGGGCGGCAGCGCGCGGCGCGGCCGCGTCCGGCTCCGCTCGGGCAGCCCACGCAAAGCTGCCGAGACAGAGAGAGAGACGGATTTTCCCAGGCAGAAATAGAAGTCCGTGCTTATTTTCCACGCGCAGTTTGGAAGCCTTGCTTCCCAAGATGCGGCTGCTGGCTTGCTAATGCAAATATACACACGTTTCTCCGTCGCAGATCTAAAAGCAGACGTTTTCCAAAATATGATTGGGCAGGAAAGGTTCATGCCTGATTTGCAGTCTTTGCTTCTTTCTGTTTATTTGTTTTATTGACACCATCCTTTACATCTGCGAATGCATACAGCTTGTATGTGTTACGGAAGAGAGGCTGATATCTGTGTCTAACTGTATCTATTATTAAAGATGAACGCAGCAAAATAATTCAGTAAAAAGCTAAGGCATTAATCTGGCCACTGAATACTAGTCCCAGATCATGTAAAACAGCTGSTATCCAATGTATGATCACAAAAAGGAAAAAAAAATCTCTTTAGTAGCTTGATACACAAATTTTCATACCTAACCTATTAAAAAATAATAATGCTGCTCATTTAAAAAATTTAGGAACATGTAAGCAGGTTTTTCGAGCAAGCTTGTTTGCACAAGAAACAATGTCTCAGCAAGGAGGTAAGAAAGATCTCGGTCTGTACATCTTTGTGTGTAGGAAAAAGGCACGTAGGAGCTGGCTCCCGAGCCCAGAAATTCCTCTCACTCGCCGCGCATTTGGAGAACCTGCAAGGGCAGCAATAACAAAACTATACTACAGAGATTTCCAATCCTCTTCTATCTAGGTTCTCGTGCTGTGCTCTCATCACTGGGGTTTTGCACCTAAGAAGGGCTAATAGGTACTAATTATGATTATAGCAGCAGCTATTTTTGCTATACTTAGTACGGTCCCMTATGCTTAGGATTCTAGAAGACAAAAGGGACAAATTGAATGATTTTGGATGTGAAATTCATTTGCAGTGCTTTAATTCCTTAATCTAAGACTAAAGGGTGTATTGGATATGCTGGCCTAAGACTGAATATGCACAGAGSCTCCTGGGGATTTTGTCTTACATGATCTGGCCCCCCAAACCTCAGAAAATAGCAGAAACAAGATTTTTGTCCCCTTTATTTCTCTGTTTTTGAAAGCAGAGCTAAATACAATTTTGTAATCCATGRTGTATACACAAACTAAGGGAGGTCGTGCCCAATGTTATTGCACATTTTAAAAATGCACACAATAATGAGAAGCCAAAATTTCAAAAGCAATAATTCGACTGATTTCAGTGGTGTTAGGCCATTGGGGGATGTAATGCCTAGCAAACTTGTTCCAAGTCAGCTGAAGTTTCACGCTGAAACATATTCACAAAGATCTAGCACACTTTATAAATGAAAAATTCATTAATTTAATTAAGTGCATATGTATTGTGCCTTTAGTGGATTTTTTTAATAATCAAACATGGATTTTTGTATAAAGTTCCTGAAAATTCTGTGGAAATTGTCTGAGGACATATAAATAAGGGTGTAATATTGCTTCAAGTATGAAAAGAAAGAATTTTGAAAATCTAGAATTAATGTTATGAATTCCAAATTAAGGCATGTATTTTTAAAAACGTTTTACGAGGATAAAATTAAGCTAACATTTCATACATTTCTTGCTGTTGGATGATTTCAATTCTTTTCTCTCTCTTTTTTTTTTTTACTTCCTGCAGGCTTGAGCATAATCTTAGACCAGCAATAAATGAAAAATATGTGTTGAGGGAATCAATATACTGATTGCACACTTTTTTGAGTAAGGTTCATTTTGTAGTGGCTGATTAAACTGTGTTTTACTTAACATAAAACTGTCTTTAGATTTAATTATTTTAAAATATTCTTTTAAGATAAATTATTCTTTTAAGTCTTTGGATTTTGTTTTTAAATAATTAGCAGCGCAAAAGGAACTTTGCAACCGTTCAATTAATTTGACAACAATGGCCAGTTGAGATACAAATATAATTGCTTGCTCCATTCAAGCAATAAAATTAGTAATAAATGTACAATGCAAAATAGATTTTAGTATATATCTCAACTCAGGGACATGCTATCCTCATTGCAAAAGGAAAATGCTTACACTTTTAAGGATTTTTTTTTTTTTATACAAGGCTGACTAAAAGCTAAGAATATCCAGGTCAGAAATCTGTGCTAATGAATAAKAATTTAAATTACAGGAGGCTATTAAAAAAGTAGCAAATGAAATGTGGAAAATGCTCCACCTAAGCAAAAGGGAAGAAGATTTTAAAGTTTCTTTTTTTAAAGACRGGTTTTGTTTTCTATTTACTTTCCCCTCTTATCCCAGTATTCCTGTGGAATATATGCATCATAGCTACTTAAAAGTTAAGACAGTAGGAGCACAAATGTCAACCAAAGGGCACTATTTAGCATGAAACATCTGCACCAAGTTGTGAAATCAGGGTAATGCTGTAAGGAATAAACCGAGCAAAAATTCCTGTGTCTAATATTGTTATACAATTTTATGTGATAAATAGCCAGAACAAATGCTCATCAGAATTACATTTTTGTTCTATCTTATTYTGCAAAACTAATTGGTGAATGACCTTAAAGATAGATGATTTGTTAATTTGCAGATGTCTCCTTACTTTCCTTTCTGACTGTTTCAGGGAATCATGCATTTATAAACTATATATGTGTACGTATAAAATCTCTCTCTCTCAGGCATTTCTCKATCACTCATCGTACCATGTTTAAGTGCTAAATATATGTATTAGGCACACACATGCCCACCCACAAATGCAAGATACATATACATATCTACTAGCTAGACATTCAATTAAATATGTATTGTAAAAGGCAAAAGTGATTTCAAAGATTTGAAGACAACCGTGCTGACAGTATATATTACTGTTAAATTCACCAAGGCACATCTGCAAAACAGACTAGGGACGTATCTGTAAATCTTTTCTAGGAAGCTGAAGGTAAACACTGCTTGTTTGCCAGAATACTGTGGAAAAATATTTATGATTTTCGAGACAGTTCCCGAAACATTTGCTAAGGGAGTATTACATTTGCTTTTTAAATGATTTCATCTCTAGTAAGCAGTATTAAGTTAAATGCTGTAATACTATTCATTTAAAACAGTCATTTTGGGCGTGAGCATTGGCAATGCAGAGAATACCTTTTATACACAGAACATTTATTAACTGTTTTTTTTTTCCTTGAAAATTAAAAAAAATAAAATTTGTCCCCAGTGTCAGTGGCCTTGCTTAACAATCTCCTTGCTGTTTCAGTTCACCTTTAGAAACGATGGAGAGTTTGAGCACATATGGTTAAAGTTTTAGCCCGGGGGGTTTTATTAGAGCAATATTCCTTTTCGGTGCACTGTCCACCACAACAGGTCCTAACCTTTCAGTGCTAGACAGACAAGCAGARAAGTATAAAAATGAAACAAGCTATGTTTAGCAGAATTTTACATACCATAATCTCTTTACCATGGTCAAACCAGACTGGAATTTTCAAGATGATCTGTTATGGCACAAATCCATTCCAGAACAGAGCTGATTTACAGCTTAGCACCATTCTCCACTCTTCACTGAGAGTAAGTTAAATGACCCAAGAATAACATTAATATGTACTATAACTAGATAGAATGGTGGGCTGAAGGGTGGTCTGAGGCATTAGCTTTCGCCCAAGGAAACTCAAGCTCATATATTGCCCAGAAATACTAATAAGGGTCAAGTATGATTACTATTTTAAGAGGACGACATTGTAATGAAGTGCAGGGTTATGATAGTGAAACTCCTCTGCCTTCTTGTCTGCCCACTGCAATGTTTTGAACAGGTATTGATAAATATAGATTSATATTTTGCACAGTGTTTCATGGCTAACCTAGTTTAAAAATACCTGCTGGCCATGTTTTCACTTGTTTGGATCAATCTGATTAACCTCACCTAAGTCCCTAACAAASTTTTTCTTCCTGCTCTCCCTTTGATTACAGCACTGGATTCAGAGAAAAAAAATTGGGAGAAGCTTCAGCCACAAGTTTAAAATCAAGTTAGCAGAGGCACTGAGATATTTCCCCAGTAACAAGAAAGTTCTGACAAAACAATAAATAGAAGAGTAAGATGTTGAAATTATTTTAAGACAGATGCCTTTTTAAACTGTATTAAGAACACCTATCATGGAGCCTGATTCCAGCAGTTCCTCGCACAGGAGGTATTTTATCTTCACAACATCTGGCACTGTCAAGGAGGTACAGTTGTAGACCTTACCAGATGCAGACACTCCATACATAAAAGTACACTAACAAATCATACCATTAATAGCAGCACAACACAAGTGTTTCTTATACATCCATGAAGAGAAATATTCCATGGCTATGGGAAAGCTTAARGAAAACACACACACACAAACCCTAACTGAAATTTCTTGCAATTTCTAAAGCATAAAAATAACTCTGAGAGCCTTATTTTCGTTTTTTTTTTATAGATGACTGACAAGAAAGCTTCTTTCTTGAGGGTGAAAAACCCCTTGTCCCATAAATCTGTGTGGTTGACATATCTAGGTAAATTTGTATCCTTGCTCAAAGGGATCACTGGTTTTATTCTCCATGGATTTTTCACTCACTCTATTGTAGAAAGTGAGTTGAGGCAGAAAAAAAATTGCTTGATATTTGAAGGAAGGTTTACATTATTTTATATCATCCACACGGTTATGTTGTCACTTGGCTTCTTTTATGAACTGCTTAAAACATGATACTATACTACATAAACCTTGCCCATTTTGAATATGTAGTTTTTTCCATACCCTGAAGGTCTTGAGCTCTATAGTCCTCTAACATCCTTCTTTGTTAGTTGGACATAACATTCATTCCAACATAAAGCAGAGAGATATGTGGGAGTTATGTATTATATTTATACAAAACACATGCAACGTTTCCCTCTTTAATATTTTATCTTTTTTTAATCAAGGTTTCTCTGGTATTCTCTCCCTCATGCAAATGAACAAACCACCATGTTTCAAATAAGCCTCTCTTAAAGATAAATCTGAATATCAGTGGCATTATCATAATCTCCAGAAACCAAGGATTTTGTTATATGTGTCACTTGATCCTTTGCCTTGATAGCTGAACTGACTGTAATCAATACGCTGCTGATAACCGGGCACTGGCTGCGTAATACGTGAGTCTAAAAAGAGAGGCACAATTTCTATTTTGGATTTGTTTCTCCTTCTCTGACCCCCAAAACACCAYGTACTGACCGATTAAAGTATAATAGATAAATCTTAGCGGAATACTCTTTTCAGATCAAAAAGCTGGTGGATGTTTTGTCCAGGACTATCACAACAAAACACAAAAGCAGCAGCAAGCCAGAGGCTCCGAGAAGCCTGGGACCGTGGTTCAGACTGCTCTTCTCAGAGCTGCTGTCATAACATATAGTCAAGACGGTCTCTGTTTCTACAACATGCTTTAAAATTTAATTTTCTACAAAAAGTGAGGTATTTCTCGGAACTTAAGCAGTTTTAGCTGCATGTGCTCTGTTATGACAGCAGGAAAGGTGGTGGTGTACGGCTGGCAGAGGGATTAGATAGGGGTCAAATGTTTAACCATCTGGATTTGCCATGAACTAAACCTTATTTTTTGATACCTCTGTTTTGACTAACGGGGAAGTGATTCCCCCCCTCATTCTTGCAAAAGTTTTTCTTCTTTCGCTGTGCTAGTGTAAATGTGCAGCTGCACTACTCCTACCACCCTGTGGTAATTTCATGCCATGACATACATTCACTTTAGCATGGACCTCTGGCAACATTCTGCAGGATTTTAAGTTACTCATTTTCCTGTAATTAAATCACAGAGCAATGAGTCCATTTTTATTTTGGTGCAAATAATACGCATCTAGGTGCAAAATGATTAGATGGGATTTTTTTTCTTTTGTTTTTTTTTTGTAAAAGAGCAGTACTTCGTACTGCTAAAATATTTTTGAATGTCAAACTATATCAACATGCCTCTTAAAAGCCTCAGAGAGTAGACTCTGTTTTTATGCCTAAACTATTAATGTATTATAGAGACAGAGAACATTATAGCAAATATCTAGGCAGCACATTAGACATCTCTTTTTGTTTTACTCAGCGTACGAGCAGATGAAGAACACAAAAAGCTATCTTGATCAAAAAGGAAAGGTTAATACAATTAAAATTTTCTCACTGCATGCACATTTCACAAATTCTCTGAATTTTATATGTAGCAGATGGTGTTCAAACAAATCAAGAAGCTGAAGCTAAAAAAAAACACACCAATGGAGAAACTCATATATTTCTTCAAACGATAAGATGAACTGCAGATGTTTGCTGAAGAGCACTGCTGACGCAGGCGACCTAAGAAGCAAAGGCTTAAAAAGAAGAGTCCATTTATGTTTAGCCCTGGCCAACCACATAAACTGTCACGACATGATTTATGGAGGTTGTTTGCTCGATTTTATGTAAACTGAGAAATTGTGATTAAAGCAAAAGTGTAATTGGTTACCCATGGTAATAAGGAACACGGCAAGGCGGTAGCTGAACTGCGCTTTGTCCCGCGCTCGCCGACTTAGCTTTTCTGGGCGGACAGAGATATTTAAGCAGCATAACTCAGTTCCATCAATCTGTCAAAGTTTTGACCAACATGCCTTCATGCTTCTGCATTTTGTCCACATGGTTCTCGGTAGTGCTGCGAAAATACTGTTCTTATCTGACACCTGCAGTCAGATTAATCCCAAGTTAAGCCTGACTAAGGCACTAAAAGGAAAACAGTTGTCTCTTTTTAAAGAAAACATTTGAGTCATACAGAAAAACAGCTGCTTGATAAGTGGTTGAAAATCATTATTGAACATTTAAAAATTAATTTCAAGATTATACTTGATAATCTCCACAGAAACCTACAATCAGTGCAGTATTTTACTGGGGGAAAGTCGCACCCTTATGTGTCAGTGTTTCCACTTAGAAAATTGCATATTCTTGGAACCTGTTGCAACTTGGCTGTAAATATTTACTCTAGACAGCACCTCAGTACACAAGGTTACAGCCCAAAAGCAAACATTTTACACCAAATTTCAAATATATGGATTTTCCCATTTGTAAATGACCGAGCCTCTCCCCGCCCATAGAATAGCTTACCCAATCTATAAACGTAAATGTAGCATTTCAGAGGGGAATGGATGCAAATTACACATCAGTACAATTGTCCTCAGGGAATTTATTATGGGGTAATTGGACCAAACAAGGGCCAACTTCTGGTCTGATTTACAGTCTCAACAGCTCTATTGAGATCAACAGAGTTATACGAAGTCTAATTTAAGGAAGAATTTGGCTTTAAGGGCTTGGAAAGAGTTTTAAATTATTCCGGCTTGGCCTCCTTGGGCTAACTTCTGTTCTGAACTGGCACCCTTATAAATGCAACCCAACTCTGGCTTCAGATGGGTGTAACTTAGGGAACAGCTTTGCCTCCTGAGCGATGCTTACTCATCGAGTCTGAATTTGGTGCATCTAAGCAATTATAATTCCACGCAGCTATTGGGTAACATCACCGAGCGTGTGTGGTTTGGTTATGTAAGCCCCTGGTTTGGTTGCAAAGCAAAGCTCCAGGCGAAAGTCCGAGTCACACTCAGAGTAAAAGGAGCTTTAGAAATAACTGCCACTCAGGTTTGTTTACTGTGAGGATCTCAAGACAGGAACCATCGACTTAAGAAACATGAAATAAGCAACTACCCCATGCRTTGTGTAGTTCTTATGAATCCTTCCTAAGGTCGCTGATGTTTCTGKGCAGTTGGGAGACAGCCCTGGGGCAGGTTAGAGCAGCTCCTGGCTGTGGTATTTTAGGGAGCATGTTCCATACTGATTTGCACGTGCTCTGGATTTGTTCTCTATCTAAGATGTTATYGGATACACAGAGAAAGAGGAGGCCGTGATCCAAAGTCATCCGGAAAGAGTGACTAATTTTCGGAGGGTTACAGCTCCGTATTTTGGGCAGTGCGGTGAAGTGCAGCACAGTTATGACAGGCGCCTGATACCTCTACACTGGTGAAAAGACCCTTGCGATGTCTGTGTGTGATCCCTTATTTAATTTAAATTGTCATTGAACTGTTATTTAATATTCATTATGCCACATCTATCTTCCAAATAACCTTTTTTTTTTTTATGTTTCAGGATTGGTCACACAGACTGAAAGGTAATTTTGTCCTCATCCAATGGTTGATATGAAGTAACAAGGGGCATGAGGTCTACCTAGTTTTTAAATGAATAGGTAGGTCAATGTCTTTGAACTTACAGTTAGCGTTTTCCTTACTTACACACGAGGCAGAGTTGCCTGTGTTAGATCCCTAGATTTCATCTACCTCCAGCGACTCTGGGGTTCTGTGATTTTCCCTCCATTTTTGTGAAAACAAACACAGATGAGTCCAACTCAAATTTAGATTCTACCGTACACGGAGTATATGAATGTATGTGAATGCTCAAGTCTTTGCAGTTCTCGAGCAGCATATCATTAAAAACATGACAGATGTTTACAATACAGTTATGGTTATTGCTAAACCTAGGAAATATTTGCAAATATGCCTGAAGAACTCGAGGAGGGTGTAGGAACCTCCCGTATAGACATGCTCTGTCCCTATCAATCGGTAGCAATTCTGAGTGAGTGCAAGCTCATATTCAGCTTCCTTAGATGTTTCAGGAAAACAGCAGGAACTGTTGATTGCATRGACTGGATGGAGAGAAGCTTTTAGTCGCATCTGTTGCAAAAAGAGACTATCATCKGACACGCTTTTTCAAAAATCTCAGCTCCAAAAATCATTTCAAAAATGTTTCATACTAGAGGATTAGGTTTTTTGCTGCACGTATTCTTTGCCTGCCTAGAAATTATTTYCCTTTGCTTTAACAGATCCCCCTCTTGCATGCCTTGAGCCTTGTCTCCTACCACTTTGGGGCAAAAGTCTTCTTTTTGTTCTGTGTTTGTACCGTGTCTAAGAAAAACGGATGTTGGCCSAGTTTGAAGAACAGGTCTTATTACCCCAAGGGTATGGATGACAATATTGCTAGTGGATATGATAATACTGGAGAGCTACAAAACCCCACCTTCAAGGAATGAAAAAATATGCAAAATGACATATGTTAAGCCAGCTGTAGCTTCGTGTATCCTGGTTCCCCTCTGCTGGCTGCAGAACAAGATGCCGAGTTGCTTTTTGCCCTACGTATAAGTAACATCTTCTCACTATATCTGTGGGACACGTGGAGAGCAGAATCCAACGCTACAAACTATAATTATTTTTGGTAATGTCATTCCCTTGATAAGTCACTGTATTAGATACCTGGCTTGCATTTCGTAAGTCATTAAAACTTTTATTAGGCGAAGTCATAAATATAAATAAAGTATTGTGCTAGCCCACAAGCTACAATGGCATATGTTTAGTCCCTGATAGCGTTCACATAATAAACAGYGCCGCAGAGCTATTGTTGGCAGTGCCTGCGGTTCTGCTGCTCCTGATAAATGTGCTATTGAAATAAACTAGCTCTCCGAGCATTAATGATCGTTTGATTAAAGAAAACTTTCTAGTTAACATTTTGTAACAATGTAATAAGTAACTTCCAATTAAATTTTTCTATATATGGAGAAAATGTGCAATGAATAAAGCAGTAAAGACTACATAATGGAAGCCTATTAGCAGGGTGAATATATTCTTGTAACTCAAATTTCTATACCACTTCAGTATTATCTTCCATCAGAAGAGAATGTACAATTACCAATTTTATCTTATCTCGAACTTACTATTAAAGAGTAGTAAAGGAAACTTCATTCCAGAAGCTATAATGTGATTTTTGATTAATAGCGGGATTTTTATGTGACAAGAATATTTCTCCTAGGCAAAATATGCACATGTATCTTTGCCTGAACTGACTTGTTTCTGGCAGGCTTTTCACTGACAGAAAGTTTTGCTCCTCTGTAAATGCATGCAGTTGTCTATATGTACATCAGACTTAAGTGCACAGGATTTAAAACGGTCTGAACAAAATATATGGTGCATGAAAGCATTTAAATCTTTACCTCCTGTTTTAATCAACTTAACAAGACCTGCTAAACAATAAACACCTTTCGCCTTATCTTATGAAATGTCAAGATGGCAAAGAGAAATGTTACAAATATGAACAAAATTAATCTTCACTCGAATCTCTCTAGGTGGGTGTCTTCTGTCAGGCTTGTATGTATGTGCACCAGTATCTGTTATTGGGCACTATCTGCATTTAATGATGGCAGGTGGGACTCTAAGGTTATTTTAAATACAAGTTTAAACTTTATAATATTTCTTAAATTCCTTTGTAACTGGCAGAAAAAGATAYCCATTCATATTTTTCTACTCTTCAACTTGATATGCACAATATTTTCAAATGGGCAAAATTTGAGTGTTTTCAATTATAGCCAAATCACTAACATGGGATGAAAGAATTGGATTGGATTTTCAGTTTGTGGCGCCTTAGGACATTACTATTTTCTTGCCAAGCTGCAGCTTAAATCTACCTCAGTGAGAGGGACAACAAAAGATCTCAGTTCACACAGAGGATGTGTGTACACCACCTACGTGCATGTAGATTAATACATTACCTGACACAATTATTTAGGAGAAACTGTGTTAAGATAGACTTAAGAAAATAAAACCAAATATACTTAAGACAAGATGTGATTGTCTTTAATTACTGTGAACAGCCAAGTCAGCCTGCAAAATTAAGGTATCTTGTCTGTTCAATGTGCTCCGCGTTTCACCTGTCGCTGCACAGAAGGACGCTGCTGCCTCCCGAGCCTGGCACACACTGTGCTCCCCGCGCCGCAGGACCTGTGGCCGGCAAAGGGCTAATTGCARGTCAGCAGCTCCACTCTGCTGCCTTGGCTTTCAAGGTTAATGAAAACCAAATCTCCTACACATTCGTTCCAATATGTGGCTTGACATTCTAGCTATTTTGCCTCCACTTTTTTTTTTTTTTTGGTAAGAGTTTGTTTCCATTCCTGGCTTCACCTCCTATTAAAGCACTCAGTTTTATTCCTAGCCAAACTTAGGGGAGTTGCTCTGGATCACAGCAAAAGAACCAGAATGAGCTGAATTTGGCCTGTCTTAGCCTCCCAAATGATATATTTTATTTTTTATCATATCATATCATATCATATCATATCATATCATATCATATCATATCATATCATTTTTTGTTAGTGAAAACATTGAAACATCCTTTTTTATTTCTTACCTGGACATATTGGACTTGTTTTTCTTAGATTGACCTTAATTCTAACTAAAATTTCCTTTTCAATAGATTTTTTTTCCACACATGCATGTGCCTTTGCATAAACATCTTTCACATATGCGTATTTGTATTAATATTTATACATATATCCATATATCTAGATGACAACATTTGACTGGCTCATTTAACCAGCACCCCGTTGAACTGCCATTGAGTGGCATATTCTGCTTTTCTATCCACTTTTTAGTTTCTAGTGCTAATATAAAGCCCACAGCTCACCGAAAACACACAGGGTCCTGCTTTAATTTATTATTATTTATTTTTTATTTATTATTATTTAATTTTTTAATGCTTTAATTTATGCTGTACTGAATATAAGGTTTGATTCAAAATCCACAAAATTTGGTAAATAGTCTTACAGTGAAAACAGGTGTTTGTAACAAATAAAGAAATACAGGTGATTTTTGGAACTCTTTCGACTATTTAAAACGTGAATGTTTTTACCAATCACTTCAAATATAAAGAGGCCTGCTTTGGAGTATGACTTCCATTATATATTAGTGGTCTGAGATTTATTTCCTTACTGGAAAACAAAGCTGAGAAAAATGATGTCCACRCTCTCTTTACTCCATAAAATCCTGCAATAGTCAAATACAATATCTCTGCACAACCAAATGGCTGCTTCTGCCAAACTATAGGGCAGCCACATCACATCAGGCTGTACCAAAATCGGCTCAGCAAACACGGCCTGAACATTTATATTATCGCATTAAAACTGGTTGTGATTCACTGGCTACTGTTGTCTCAGTCTCCACAGCATCTTTAAACATGCGTCACATATGAAACACCTTTATAAACACTCTTCCAACTTTAAGCCCATCTTCTGTCACATAAAAACACTGCTGAATGATTAAGAAGCTACATGGACTACCAATGGCACCCTATTTTCCAACCACACAACAACTCTGAAAAAGGAAACCTGCCACCCTCAATGATGATCTTCAGACGCCTCTTCCAAAGAGAGAAGGGAAATGGACTCTTCAGTTAACGCCACATTGAAGTGCTAGGAAGATGATGGCATAATTTTAAATGTCCATTATCTCACATGAATTGGGATGTCTGCACAGAGCCATCCCCAGTTTCCCCTGCCACTAATCTCTAAACAAATACGCACAAAAAACACCAGCGGGTCACAGTAGCTGTAATTTATTCATTTCCCTCCCACTGAAATACTTTATCATCCTTCATTTATTTGTAAATTTTGTTCTAAAACGGAAAGTCCCTTGAGATCTGGCATCTTGTTTCCAGGAGCGTCTGCAGGGAAGCCGATGCTGATGGCAGCCCCRAGAACAAAAAAGCTAAAATGAAATGGAAGATGACATCTTCCGTCATTGTATGTGCCTACAAACAGATTTAAAGAGATTCACTAATTTTCTCCTAAAAGCTCAGGAAGGATATCCAGTCCTAGAGTGTTTGCAGCTTTATCCTTGCATTTTTCTCCCCTATTCTCCTGCACCTGCCTTGGCACATTCTCCCCATCCACTGGTGCCTCTTTCCCACCCCAGGCTGGARTCTGGGCTGCGCTCGTATTCCAAGCTGATGAACTTGAATTCTCAGTAATATATTTATGAGATAGTGAGCCCCTAAGTTGACTCTAAGAATTATATAAAAGCCAGGCACAGAACAACTCTTCTTGACTAAGAATTCCATGGGAAAAGGGGAGCAACGATTATGATCTTTTAATTAATGTTGCATTTAACACAGCAGGAAACAAAGGTGTTTRTTTTAAGGTTGGCAGAACAGTCTTTTAAAAGAGCATCTGAATTAATAACAGCTTTGYAGATATACAGTTTGGGAGAAAGAAGGGAGGTCTAGAGCAGTCAGACTGTCCACAGTGGTTTGCAGAGAGAGAGAAAGAGCTTAATGCTACTGAATTTCACTACCCAGCTCAAGAACCAGACCCTCTCTTTGCCATCTGAAATTTCCCAGAAAGTTTCTGCCCAAAGAATCATCTTCAAACAAATGAGAACCAATGGTCCCTTACATCCTTTCCATAGTTTATCGTGCTGCCCTTAGCTTCATTAGTGTTCAATTTTTCAGCAAATTATGGATTTCATACAAACACTGCCATTCCCTATGCTCTGTTCTGAGGCATCATTATTGTGAATCAATGAATCTGGTAATGATGGGTCTGGTGCARTCTGCTTATATGGAGTAATTTCCCCGAATTATAACTTAAATCAAYTCCTCCTATCCTGAGTAAAAGACATTTTCTGGGAACACTCCTCACTTCAGTGATGGTGCTTATAGGTAAAGTCTCTGGTTTGGAAATAATGTTTACATCTTTCTTCCCCTCTTTTTCTCTCCCATCTTGACATAGTCCAAATTCTACCAGGGCTTTTGCTCAGACTTCCTTCCACGTCATGTGTCTTGCCCACAGCCTTAGCTTGTCAGCAACATTACGCAAATATGAAAATCTTTGCCAGATTTGGGACTCTCACCACTCCAGGGGCAGGAAAGCAGAGTACGGCTCAAAAAGTGAAAATGCCTTTAATGAGATTAGCAAGTTAGAAATAAAAGCCAAAGTGGTTTGCGATCTCAGACATCAGACGTGCACCTTTGCCCTGGGATGTGAAGTACCTTGCACAGCTGTGGAGCCACAGAAAGAACCCTACAATAGTAAAAATGTGCTAAGATGAGATTTAAAAATAAAATATGAAGGCAGATGTGAAAATAGCACATAGGTCCCGTGAACCATCGCTCTGGGTGTGATCCTTCTCTAACTTACAATTGATGCAGATCAAATCATAAATGCTGTAGACCTGATACAGACCAGACATTGGGTAGGCTCAGTCCCTGTTGCAATCAGTAGAGTTAGACAGGTATAAAAGTTGAGGCAAAGGCGGAGAGAATTAAGCTAATTATGTTGGAGTTATGAAAGCATCATTTGGTTGCAGAATTGACACACTTTGTTATTTCTGGCTCTCCAAACATTTCCTTACACTGAAAATGCACTTGAAAACTTCAAAGGTTTATTGCATAAGCCCTCAGTTTGGGTAGCTAATTAATTGTGATGACTATTTATTCCGGAGCAGCTTTTGTATATTTTTGGAAGAAGAACGAGACTTTATTTTGCTTCTTTAAAATTTCTGGCTATGTCTCTGGCTGATGCACGAAGCTGGAGTAAGAGCTGCTGTTTCTGCTGCTCTGTGGAAACGCACAGTGCGTTTTGCAGTTCTGAGTTATTTTTTTCCGCCTCCCAAGACTTTGGCATCTGTTGTTGTCAGATAATTTGCAACATGGCCCACTTGACCCTTAGTTCATAGGTCGTCAGAATCTATACGAATGGGGTTATTCTCCACTATTGTAGAGCAGAGGATTTACATCGGAACTCCGATTAATGCTTGCGAATCTCCCATGCATCAATGACGAAAGAGGGGCCTAAATTGCACTCATATTTGCTTATGAATACTACCCGAGTGCTCATATAATCCGAAGAAGCATGGAAGTGGAATATTTGATGAATGTGAATCTTCATAGGAAATATAAYAGGAAGATACTCCTGCAACTGCTGCCTTACAGAAGTGCAATTAATGAAATACTAGTAAATATTTTGGGAAAAACTAAAGGGTCTGGGAAAAATATTGCAGCCTCATGGCAACCCGACCATATGCTGCAGAGACTGTTTCTGATCAGCACGTGCTAATGGAGCAAGTGCTCAGTGGAGCATTAGACTCAATGAAGTCAGGAAGTTACTCTGCTACTGAGGATCATTCTTCATCAAAAGCAGTTAAGTGGCTCACAATATGACTTAAGAAAATGAGCAAGGTGAAATCAAATGTGTTTCTGAATATTATAAACTGGCATGCTGCATTCCAATTTCTAAGATTCTTTTCTTTTTTTTTTTTTTTTTAATGATAATCTTCTCTGTTCTAAATTTCAGGCTAAATATTTGAAGTAAAATGGAAATTTGTTCAGTAAATCAGGCCAGAAATTCCTTCATTCATGACTACTACTTTAAGGATAACAGGTATCCTGTTGAGGAAAGAGAAGAAGAGGTCCTTCCTACCAGACCTGGGGAATCAACAAGATGTGCCACAGCATCACGGAGGTGGTATCACCCAAACTGTGCTGAGTGTAGGGACACACAGCCATGAGCATCCCCTTCTCCTCCTTGGTGAGGAAGGAGATGGCTGTTCCTTCTTGCTCCTTGCTCAGCTTGTGGTATTTGCCCAGTATCTTCTCCAACTTCTGCTTTTCAATAGAGATAGTTACTCATGGTAATCACCTTAGCGCTATCACAAGAGTCACTCTAAATGTGAGAAGTTCTTGATAGCCGTATTAAAAATTAACTCAGCACAAAACAAGCCAAAACACAAAATCAAGTCTAAATATTTTTGCTAAATCTGCAGATAAATGTATACATTTGTTTTCCACTTTTTCAGATGTCAAAGACAGCAAAGTCAGTCAACCTGCAATTAAAACCATCATATATGCACTTTTTCTTTTTTTTTTTTGAGAATAAAATTAAGTTATCTAATAACTGTGCAAAAAAGATAACTCACAATTTATTCTCTGGCTTTATCTTGTCAAAATTATTTACTGCTTTTTTTTTTTTCGTCCTGGAAGAGCAGACCTGCACATACTGTACTTCCTAAATGGAACATAAAGGACATTCTCCTCAGGCACTAAGGGCCTGAACAGGCAATCTTAACTCACGCAATAGTCCCTTTGAGTCACATGCCTTAGGGTTGCCAGATCAGTGTTTTATACTCCCACATTCAATGCTACAGAAATCACAAATTCAAAAATAGAACAAATTTGAGTAGATTTTTTTCCTACAAGTATTATTCTACTACTTTTTAAAAGTCCTTAAAATAATTTTATTCTTGTGCCTATGATTAAAAAAGGCAAGGCATTATAACAGGAAAGGTAAGGTATTATTACAGGAAACTTGTTATTTATTAGGCATAATATTCATCATAAATATTATATTACATATTTATATTCACTAAATATAATAATGCACTAATACATAATATAATTAATATTAATGATTATAKTCATAGTAATTTACATTATAATAATATATATTTTATAATTAATATTAATTATCATATATTATTATGATGGATAATACAATGTATTATGATACCATATATCATATCATATCATATCATATCATATCATATCATATCATATCATATCATATCATATCATATCATATCTCTTATAATAATTATTATTTATTAATTAAGGATTTCAGTTTTTAGCTAGAGATTCACAGGTATTTGCTGAGCAAATGACAGCTCAGCATACATGACAGCACATTTTCCCTTACCATTGCACTTCTCTCTCTCAGTTGAGATGATTTTATGGACATTTCAGAGAAAAACAAATGACGCAGATACCAATTTGTGTAGCAAAGACTAGATCTGTTCTGGAAATCCAGCCTTTTTCTTGAAATATGATGAATTATTTGTCTCATAACCATATATAACACATGGATATTTGCCTATGCATTCACACACACACATATATCTGTACCTTTGGTATTACACACTACACTATTAAGTCAGAATAATCATAGAAAAACAAATAATGGATATGAGGYAAATACTTATAAATTAAGTACAGCACAAGTTGGGTACATCTGCTTAAGACTATGTCCAATTTATGGCAACTATGTCCATCCTCTAATGTCCAGGTTAAATATGAGACCAAATAGCTCTTTGCTGGAAATAATAGGAAAACAAGGAAATGTACCTTAAGCACAATTCAATTAGATGCAAGGGAATTGAGCACCTCAATTCTTAATGAAATTAATGATCTTTTATAGTCACAAATGGCCAGACCTTAATTTTACTTGCTATTTAAAAGATGACACCTAGAGTAAAGTCATGTCCCATAAACCATTAAGTATCTCTGGGATTCGGAAAAGACTGTCCCTTCCCGGATTAGTTAGAGTAGGTCTTGACAAACCTTTAACGTTTCCAACACCAAGACAGCTCAATTAYGACTAAAAGATTTTTATTAAAGGTAAGTGGAACATCCCAAAGAAAATCTTCAGCGGGATGTGGAATCAGCCTAAAAGCCTTGTCAACAGCTCTTATTAAACATGACTACTCTGAATTTTCATAGATTTGTTTCTAAATACATCCAAGGTAAGAGAGAGTGATTTTTAGATWGTTAAATTTAGATAAATAATAATAACTTTTTTTTCCAACTGTCTAAGTACAACCTATGTTTCCCTGAAACCCCATTACTTTTTGTATTATGCACTTGAAGAACAGTTGCTTCTTTATTTTTCTTCCTTTTTGCAGTTTTCTTCTATGCATTTGGTGGCTACTACCTAGCTTGGTTAGGGAGAATTTGAAATAACATTCGGAAAGGTCTATTCTAGATGTCCTCAAAACACGAATCTCTCCAGGGAACAGCCAATTGTGTTGAGCTGGCTTCAAAAGAGAGACTCCCCCGGTGACAAAAGATATAGCTTTCTGATACAACCTTCTGTCACAATGTGGAAGTCATCCCAAATTTGTAGTTAATGAAGTTGTGAAGACAGAGCTTCTTACATAGGATTGCACAAAGGGAAGAGACTTCGGGATTATGATTTGACCCAAAAAGCTACAGACTGATTCGTCACAGTGAATTCTGGGCTCATATGAAAGGCATAAAAGGAAAGAGTGAATGAAGCAATATTAGAAATGGCAACGTGTTGCAGGCTGAACAATAGCAACATTCAGGGCAAATTTCTACCTTATTTTGTGAGGCACATAAGCTTAGTGAATGAGGAATAATGACTATTTCTTCATAACTCTCCATTATACCTTTCTTACAAATAGCTCTTGACAGTACCATCATTTATCAAAATAATTTTTTTTTAGAATAAAAAACCCCCATATATGTTGAAGGACTTTTGTTCTTTCCATGTGACCTTCATATTATAACCAGATGGTAAATCACTGCATTTTTTCCTCCTAAAAGGCAGCAATGTAGCCCATACTGACTTAATCTTAGGCTGATGAAGTGGTTTGTATGTGAGACAACAAGATTAGATTATTGCAGTATATTAGTTTAAAGTCTTTCTGACAGTGCCTTGTGTTACCTAGTATTAAACTATGAATCATCTCTGCACGCATACCATGGATCGGATTCTCACCTGGCATAAAATAATACAGCTCCATTGATGTCCCTGGAGCTGCCCTTGCCAACATCAGCAGAGGATCTGGCCTTTATCATACAATACACTATTGAAATGTCAGTCTTTAGAGTAATTCACCAGCTTGATCTACCTCCCCAGTCCTGGTTAGTCATGCCCCGGGGGTAGCTGTGATAATCTCCATTCAATCTGTACGTCTACAATGGGATTGTTTGGAAATAATGCTTTCAGCTGCACACCTTGCATTTGGGAAGTTTGCCAAGAGGCTTCTTGCTCTGTTTTGAAATAAAGGCTCACATCTCTACTGAGATTTTGGCTCTATTCCCTATTGCAGAATTTTCAGTAAGTTATTAGGTGCATCATTACCCCATTTCATTTCCTGGCTGCTCTGACTACCATCCTAGTGGTTTTGCACTGAAACCTCCAAGATCCTTCACTCAGCTCCTTTCATGCATGCCTGATCCAAATCTCGCAGAACTCCATCTGAAATTTTCTAGCAAATATAGCCAGATTTTTAGGAGGAAATAATGGAAAATATCTAAAATTTTGATCACTCTTCTTCCACTGTTTGAGATGCTGAAGTGGAGCACTTGGGTGCAACAAGAAGCCTACATTTTTATTTCCATAAGGACTTCTATAGGTTTTCCCTGCAGGAAGATAAATCTTTTGGGGAGGACCTGAAGAAAGACTTTGTGTTTTCTCCATTTGCTTGCTGCTGTTAATGAGCTACTGACTTCACTAGAATCTCATTATAGATTCCTCAGGTTTGTGTTTCTCATGTAGAGGGAAGACTTTGAAGATGTGAAATAGTTATTTCTGGGTCTCAAACTTTACTTTGCATCTCTGTGATTTTTTTATAATATCCCAGAGCAGGATATCATGCTGTTTCATATTTCTGCATTCTCTGTGTTCAGTTTTGTAAAGTCGTCCCCTATTAGTATCAAGAAAGAGAGAAAATATGAGCACACAGTCAGCCTTCCCTGAATAATATCCAGTTCTCCCTTTTGATTGAAATGTTTGACTAGAAATTTGAGCTTTTCAAGGAAAAACTGAATGCAACAGGAAYATTTCTGATGCAAATCTACCTGTTTTTGAAGGAAGGTAAAGTCTATTTGTCCTGAAAAAAGACAGAAGCAGGATTTTTTATTTTATTTGTCCACACCTCCAATCCTGGCAAATAATCTTTCAGGGCTTTGTGTTTGACTTCCCCTCTTTCTCAGTATGTCTTTTGCTTCCTTATCTTCAGCTCATATCTTAACCCATAGTAATACCCTACCAAGCCTTTGTATCAGTTCAAATTTCTGAGTGATCAGGCATTTGACTTTGCTGTTTGGGTGATGACATGTGCCTTCGGTTGATTTGGAGACTGTTAYGATTTCGTCAGTGAATGTAACTGCTTCTTTACGGCTATCTGAAATGAAGGACAGCTGTTACACCTCAGGCTTCAATAACATTTTGTCTAGCCAACAACAACTTCTTCATCACCTCATTCAGCCAGCACTGAGCCGAAATGCATTCTCTCTTGGCTTGTTCTCTGGACACCAACATGCTTCTGAGTCTGTTGTTTTCCTCTTCTCTAGCTGCTCTGGTATTTCCTTCATCCCATTCAGATACAAAAGCACTCACTAATAATGCTCAGCAAAATCCCCTACAGGGCTTGACTTTCCTTTGGGTCATAAAATGTGACTGGGTTTGGGATGGAGACTGCTGTTGATTCAGCTGTTTGGTTCCATAAAAGAGCTTTGCTGCTTACTATATTAATGATTTTAAATATGAGACAATTATTTCTCCTGCCCCAGAAACTTGCTTGCAATTTTTTCAAACTCTCTGCTTATAGAGCATAAATGTTGGATTCCAGCTGAGTGCTGAATAAGAGGTTTCACCAAGCTGTCCTGTAACACACCCAGTGCTTTCTCCTACGATAGTCTTCTTAGGACTATCACTTTTCAATAGAGAAGCCCTAAAACAAATCATGCAAAATGAGATCCCATCAGAAACCATGTATGTTTACGCCGACTTGTTTCATCCAAAGATGAAACTCTACTTCTCTTCCTTTTAGCAATAGATGCCCAGTAACAGAAATTTGTCAGGCTTATTTTTTTCTCTGACTTGGCTAGAATCTGTAAGATGGTGTATCAGAAAAAGTAGAGAAGAAACGCAGAAAGATAAGAATGAGGGGAGATAATGCTAAAATCCCAACCTTACACACTCTCTTATGGGGAATAGTACTGTTCATAAAAAGAAAAGAATGATGCTTACATTGCTTAGGGGAATCTGAGATGGTTAATTCCTCAGTGCTGCCAACATAGGATGAAGTGAGCTATACAAACAAAAATTTTAATAGGCTTCCCTTTTTCCTGACAGGGCTGAGCAGGGTGTGGTTGGAGTGCTAGGAGAGAGCAGGGACAGGGATCTGCTACCGTGAGCAGTATCTGCACACTTGGAGCAAACTGTGTTTTGGTAGGAATACTTCTGTAGCTGCCTTAGATACACTAGGCTGGTAKATGGTTCATCACAGCTTCAGCATTTGGGAACAGTTCAAATCCAAGCCTCTCAAAGGACCTGGAATACAGAATGTGGCTGCGACCAGGGACTGCTGCTGCTGCCTGTGCTGGGTACGTCTTTGGGTTTGTAGGCATCTAAAAACCAACACATATGTGCACCTGGAGCTTGTAGTAAAATCCTAAATGGATCGATTTGGCTGGTTAATTCAGTTCTGAAAGTGAAGCCAGAAAGAATGATGCTTAAAGTCTCCTTGTGGTTTTTAAGATTTTAACTCCTGCCACCACAGACTCAGCCACAGTAAGTCAATTGTGAATCTTCTTATTGACCTCAGTGAGATCTAGAGTGTATCACAACAGAGATGATAGAAGGTTTTTCAGTAAAATATCAGAAACAGTTTTGCTTTAGCATTGGGAAATGAGACACTCGGCACTAACAGATTTAATATTCAKCTTGTCACATACCAGGTTTCCCTACTGATCTTTAAGTTTCTTATATAAAAAATGTCCTATCAAGTTACGGCTGAAATCTCTCAAATGCTCAGCAGAATGCCCGTGCAATATATGGAAGAGCTTTAGAAATCTTCCTTCAGATAGAAAATTATTTTTTCYCCAAGATTTTGACTTTATGTTCATAGATGAAAAAAACAGAATGGAACAAATGAGTTTATACACACCTCATTGTGTGCATCATGTATGTATGAAAATAATTATCCTAGAAACATTTTATTTAAAAAATAAGACTACATCCACCCACAGTTTCACAAACCTATAAAACAACAAATGATAATAAAGCTTTTTCTAACACAATCTGTAAAACCTTAAAAACAAAACACAGTTTCTGATAAAAACATACGGCACATGTAAATGCAGTTTTGTCATCTAAAAGCATTTGCCTTCGCTTGGAATATCGTGAAAGCTTTAGACTATTTAAACAGTGATACTTTGGGCTTCTAGAGAGCCTAGGGGACGTCATTAGGGTTTTTTTTCCAACTCTTTTTAGACATTCACTAAAGCTGTGAGAAATAATGTGTTGTTGGTACTACTTAAACCTATTTAACATTAGCTAACACCCATATCTAAGGTCAAACAGGAAAACAGCATCTGTAGCAGAATTGTGATATCAAAACTCTTAAAACTTGTTTTGCCTGTTAGATATTATCTCCCACTGGACTGTTGTATCAGTTACAGAAAATAACTTTTGATCGCTCAGAGGATGACCTGGACACAGCAGCTATTATTGCTAGCCCTGTAAGTCTATATGAACCCCCATATAGGTTTTTAAGAACAGATAAACCCAGGCTGAAGGAAAATCTCCAAAATTGTGAAAGGGCTATTGACAGGCAATTTCATTAAATCTGGTTTCACYTTATTTGGGTTATATATTTCATTTCATAAAAACCTTATCATAAAGATCTAAACCTGTGGAGAATGACATTAAGCAATTCTTTATTACCTCTGCTGGTCCATTAAAATAAATTACATCTATCCCATCCCCTATTATTTCAGGGAGTGCAAGGACTTTGATATATCCGGGCATAATTGCTTCAGTATCCAAGGTTTATTCTGTAATTGCTGTTGTGCAAATAAGACATTTAAAGAGCAGTCCTCTTTTTTTTTTTCCATAGGACCCATCTTTGTTGTATATAAATATATAAAGACTACATATTTTGGAGTGCAAGTACTTTTCACCAATTTTATTAGCAGTGTTTTAATGAAGACAGACATCAGAGAGCACCCAGTTTATCCATACAGTGTAAAGTATTCCTTGGCTTCATAGTTTATTAAAGGTGATTCATTACAATGCCAACYGAGAAAAACAGATTACTTAGAAGTTATGATGAGGTAGTTCTGCTTCTTGGAGTCTCTTTAATGAATCACTATTTTCCCTCCCTCCCTTGACCTAATTTCAAAATCATATACCTGTATAAAATATCGTGATGAGAATTGTGTCTAATTATMTTCTACAATCTCTTTTTCTTTTAATTGCTAGAAGGATGCCCATTCTTGAATGAGGGAGGTATTTGTGATGTAATAGTGTTACAGAGTCCTTGAAATCTAGATTAATTATTAGTTGTGTGGACTTCTGAGAGTTTTTGATGTATTCATTTGCATTCACAAAGATAGCTTTTTAATTAAAGAGAGTTTTTGAACTTACAAAAATCAGCCTTCTGCGAATGTCCCTAGAAACATAAAAAGTGTTAAAAGTGAAAAGAATGAGACTTCTTCTGAAACTTTACCTTCCCCAACAAACCCTAAATAACCAACAGGGTTTGAAATAGCAGACCATATGTCAGCATCTCTAGCTAATCTCTGATACAAAGTATTATTAAAAATGCATTTATTTGCTAAAAATGCCTTGCATTTAAATTTCATGGAAATGCTTCTGTAGAAAAGGGGGCGAACGATATGAGAATATCTGATTTTCATTTGAGCTCCCTTCTTTTACCCATGTGCTTTCCTCTTTGTAATTTAAAGCCTGTTTTCCATGGACACCACTTTTTAATGTTTCCTCATCACAGCTCTTGCCATCCCTCATTGTTACCTGTGACTTTTGTTTTGTTTTCCTAACATCCAGRGCACAATGAATGCTCTCAGCCCCCAGGACTATTCCACAGATCTATACATGGCATCATGTTTTTGGTATCACAGCCATCCCCTTCCTAATGCAGYCTAACATCTAATTTGCAGTTTTGACTGCTGCTTCATACTGAATTTGAACAGATGTCTTTACTGAGCTGTCCACCAAGCTGCYTATATCATCCCTCGATGAAGTTTACATCAAATCCAAGAAATTCAGATCCCAGCAAAGTAAGTTGTCTAATTTGCACCTTCTATTATTTTGTACATAAGTGGAATTACATTGGAGAAAGGTTTCTCTTCTCCTCAGTTTGTGAGCTATATCCAGAGCCCCTCTTACRTCTGCCTAATTTGGATTTTCAGCAACTGAGTAACACCAGCCTGTCTCCATAACTATTTCACATCTCTTCCAGACACACCTATTCACATCTCTTCCATGGTAAGACCGGGTCATTTAACCTTCTCCGTGTTCCTATCTCTTCAGCAGTTCCCAGTTATGCCCAGAACTGCCATCTTCAATTAGAGGTGACTTTAATCGCATCTTGTGAAGGACTTTATCAAGAGCTTCTTCAAAGACTAAATAAAAGACACCCACCAGTCTTCCTGCATTTCTTCCTGCCAAAGAGCTTAGTCAGAATGCAATAAATCATTTTATTTTTAAAAGTGATACTTCTATATTCGCATAGAGGGAGTAAAACATTTTTTTTGTACTTACTTCCTCCTACGGTTTTCTTGGATTTAAACTAATTCAGGATGCCCTCTATTCTCTTCTGAGTGGATCAAAGAGATTCTCTATTTGCACTGCTATTCATCGCCTCTATTTTCTTTCTTTCTTTTTTTCTTTTTTTTTTTTTTTTGTCTCTGATGATATTTGAACTTTATGACTTGTACGGATGTAGGGCAAGGGAGGTGATCATTATTCTGTCTGATAGAAAATGACCCTAATACTATTCTCTTTCTCATTTCTCTTCTACTTTTATTGAAATTTTCATTTTATAAACTGTTCTTCTATTTCAAAGCACTCATATAATTTATTTGAGCATTTTGATACTTGTTTTTGCTATTTTCTTGCAATTCTCAGAGTCAGTATGGTATGTTTCTGCTTTCCAGAATCCTTGCCTTCTTGGCCTTACTTGGCATAAATTTAATTTTCAAATAATATTTTCTTTAGCTTGAATAGATTTTTGCATCTCGATGCTTGAATGCGTTTTCATTGGTAGCTTTGCTGCTCTGTAATTTTACTTAAAATGCAACGTGAACACYATTCATGTTTCTGTCAGCATTTCTTTAACCATACTATGAGCTGAATTCATTTCTTAACACTTCCCTTTAGTAACTTTTTAAAGAAATCAACATAAAATTTTTTTTCCTTTCCTTTTACATGAACAACCAAGTATAAACTGCACAAAAATCAAGTCAAGCTTATTTTTACTATGATCGCAACGTTACTCAAGGTCTCACTTTGTGAATCAGCCTGCGTCCCATAGCAGAAAGGAGTTATTTCTTTTCACAATTAGTTGTTCTGAGCAGCAGAGCCTTAAGGCTTCCACTTTGGAAGATGATGCTTGTCCCTCTAYGCTGGCATCCTTAAAGGCACTTAGAATTGCCTGCTCTGGTCTGGGCCCCATGGCCAGTGCCAGTAAAGACCGGTGAGCTGCTAGTGCCAGGTCCCTGCTCCTCTGCTGCTCCCTGTGTTGCTACAAAYTGGGAATTTTACCCAAACAGCACCTGATGGCATCAAAATTCCTACTCAAACGTAACTCCATCCGGTGCGATGTCTCGCTGTCCGTTTGGGATGGGAGCGCGGGCTCTGGGCGGACGCAGCGGTGAGGGGCACCACGAGAAGCCTCCGCTGCGGCTGGGCCTGYGGGACCTGCCTGGCCAGGCGCTGACCTGCCCCGCGGCTACTCCGCTCCCACCACCAGCAAATACCTGCGCGCAGCTTCAGAAGACGTCTTGTTTCCCTCTCGGATTGCCGGCATTCACCCACTCCCCATTTTAAATCTAGATTTTACCCATATGATTAGACCTGCAGTTTCTGCTGAGCCAAATTATTTGAGCTGGCACTTCTGTTGCGCGTACCGATCATCTGGTTTTAACATTTCCCCAAATCTTTGGTTTAAATAAATCTTCCCAAAATATTCATCATCTTCCTTGAAGGCAGCCTGTTTTCATGTTGCTTAAAATGTAAACCATCCGTGCAATGTAAATGTAAACCTCCAGGCAATTCATTTTCTAATTTGTTTTCTCCCACATCGGAAACTCAAGAACATGTACTTCATTTACATCTATTATTACTATATTATAGATATTGTTATTATTATTAACATTATTATTATTATTTACTCTGGGGGTGATACATTCCTTGAGGCAGATAAATTGCAAATTGAAACCAGATGTCCAACGAGCTGATGACACATGGATTTTCAGGTCGGACTGAAATCTTTTCCCAAAATTCAAATTGCTACAGACGAATTAACTTGCCTCTGTGTGACAAACAGCGAACCGGCTGTGGCAATTCATAAATAATGTCAAATACTATCCTGTGATCACACACACACACACAAAATGTTCTTGCTGCAATTTTAAATTTTGTATTTAAATGCAGAGTGAAAAGAGACCAAAACAAGCAGGGAAGGTAGGAGGCTACAGTAAGATTGGAAAATAGGAAGGGTACATTCGGAAGCCATTACCAATCCAGTACGAATAACGAAAACTAGTTTTAAGATGGTCCCTCCAGGGACGATACTTCAAAGATTCTCAAATAAAAAAGGCAATTTATTGGCTAAGTGATCTTTCAAGAGGCCCTCAAATTTCCCATCCAGCCCATTTGTTTTTCATTCGTCTTAAATTTTAAAGTCACCTTTGCAATTGCTCAAGATCTTTAAGGATTTTTTTTTTTTTTTTACAAATTATACTAATTGGCCTATTTTTACTCCCCTCTCTTTGCCCTTAAAGACTAGGAAGCTTGGTGCCTAAAAATAAGTCGGCRTGAGCTGAAGTCTGTGATCTCCAGATGGCTATCAGCAAGAGAGTTGGTTCTACCCCCTGTGCTTTAGACGCACTTACCTGCGCTTTCACGCTCAGAAAGTTTAACCATTACAGTGTACTCGTCTGAGCACATAGTGCCAGAATGTAGAACACAAAATGGGCCCTTGCTACGGTTATTTCCAACGATCCTGTGAGATTTGGAAGCCTCAAGTCTCACAGGAGCACTTTTGACTTTGTATTTCATTCAAATTTGCTGCACATGCACAATACTAAATTTGAGCAATTTTAAGAACTGGACGAATTCTACCACAAAGCTCTCATTGCAGACATTAACATTTAGCATCCAAAAATTACCATTTTTATCCAGTAGAATTAAAAAGTCTAAATATGCTGAGTCTAGAAAGACAGACCTAGAAACATAGACAGAGATGCCACCCCAGCAAGCCACTGCTACATTAAGGCATTATTAACGATATTTTAGCATGCCATATTTTAGCATGGCATTCTCAAGAATACCTGTGACAAGTACTTAATTCAGCACTGAAAGAAGATGCCCAATTTTACCACATRAAATTAAGGGGCTATCTAAATGACACCAGGCACGGACCACCCGAAGGTGCCCAAAGCCAGCTCAAACACTGAGATTAGCTAAGGTGACCATGTTGATTTTCAGATGTTTCTACTTGGCTTCACACTCAAATATGGAGGAGCCAAAGAACGGGATTTCTAAGAGCTCCAGCTGGCAAGAAGTTGAGGAAAGCATATAACTGTGTGCTCAATATTAAATATGGGAATATTGCTGAACTACATACATTAAATGGTGATATGTTTATGGGGCCATATGGCAGCGCAAGAAGTTGAAAGCTCGCAGCATCAACATGGTCTTCGGTTTCTCAGGGAAATGCTCATTTATTCATATTTGTTTAAACAGAAAATGGAGAAATGTATTAATGGAACTGTTTAAAATTACTATTTTACAGCAAAAATCTGCCAAAACATACCAATATGCTAAGTGTGAATCATACACACTGTTCTATGATGAGGAGCTATACAAATCTCTGGAAGGTTAAAATACAAAACAGGAATTTTAGGATATTACTTGGCTTGTGAAATCACTGTAAAGGCTGGCATTGGCAGGCAGCAAAAGATTCACCTAGCAGCCTTCATTGGTGGTTTTATTCCAACAGAGCAGAGAGAGTTGTGAGCAGAGAGAGTGAATTTTCAAATATTAAATCAGTATTTTTGTTAGGTAGTTATCAAAAGGGGAATTTACACTTGATAAACCAACATGTTTGTCTAGCTATAGCAAAGAGGAGTCTCGGCCTGCAAAGTGTTAAATATTTTGTAGATTAAGCCCAATTTGCTCCCTAGTTATCAAAGATCCTTTCTTATTTCCTCCTCTAATGTCCATAATCTCCTTTATTCATGCCTTAATGGGGCCCTCCTTGCTGCTAATTGCTGGCTCACCCGCTTGCCATGCATGGAGTTTATGGTCCTTAGTTAGGAGGACAAAACAGGATGGGGACCAACACGGTGTTTCCTAATACCAATCTACAAGAAAAAAAAAAAAAAAAAGAAATGACATTTCAAATGAAGAAGAAAGAGATCTCCCTCGTCTATCTTATGTGGATTTTTTTTTTCTCCATGCTCTTCCTCATGTTTAATTTTCAGTCATTTGCACTTTGATAGAGATCAAAGATTTTGTCAAAGTGTGGTTGGTACTGATGTAGGTATTTAGCAAACTACAGGGAAACACGCTTTTTCCTTCTGATGTCYTACAGGCTTAAATTAGTCTTAAAATAAATAATTTGTAGGTAAAACGATTCCTACAGATATCTGACTCTTAATTGCTCTGATTAATTATACTAAAATTGCYTATTTTCTGCATATATCTTTGTAAAATCTACTTACAATTTTCTTCTTGCGGAGCATCTTAACAGAAACAAGCAAACCGATACACTAATATACTGTAGTACTCATTAACAAAGTGATAGACTAATAATCAGCAAACAGATTCAAAAGATCTGATCTATCATCCTGACTAAATCCTATTGTTTTCTTCTCCTTGAATATTTTTTTTTTGTGGGATATAGAAATATACATTTGCTTTTGATACTTTTTTTTAAATCAAATTTGGGTGAAATACTTTACGTTTGAAAATTACTCAGAGATCAGGCAGAAATTCCAGCTGTAAGAGCTGCAGAACAGGCTCAAGCCGTTGGGCAGCACAGTCCCCAGGTCTGTGTCTGCAATGTTTTATTTGCATTGAAGAAGGATCATTTGGCAGCAAGGAATTAAAGACCTGAGCAAAGGGAAGTTCTTCTCACTGAGTGGAAGAKAACTACCCTAAAATGTGTTGATTCCTTATGCCACTCTTTTCTAAATAATAYCTCCTGCCTATTTTTGATTTGGGCTTTGAAAATGTCAAGCCCAAATCAATGCTGGGTTTTCAAATTAAAAGGAGGATGTATTTTATCATGGTAGTGACCTGTAACACCGATGAAATCTTGTAGAGATGTTGCATACCTATTCATCTAAGACAGACAAAGAACTAAAGGCTCTGCTCCATTTTAAAGATTTTTTTTTGCCAAAATTATTTTTCCACCTGCAGTTACAGTCACCCTCAAGCATGTTCCCAGTTTCTGGGAGAGGCTGTATTTAATCCACGCTGTTGGAAAGGTCCACAAGTCAGAAGGTTTTCCCCATCAGGTCCCTGAACTCAATCATCCATCGCACCCCCAACAAGCAAGATGTCCCTCTGCCTTCCCGGCTGCAGCTTGGTACCGTCCTGGCGCGGGGACCGGGAATCCTCTATCAGAGAGCACCACAGCCTCCTCCCTTTGTGCTGCCGTCCCTCCTCAAAAGCTCCCACTTATCCCTTGCAAGCACATGTGCCACTTCAAATCCCTTTCCCCGTGGGATGTTTYGCTTTATCCTAACAACCTGTTTGCATTTCCTGCGCTGCCACGTATTGTCCAGCCTTTTTATGCAGCGTGAGGGGGGCGAAAATCCACCTTTCCCTTKCGCATTCTTATTTCTCTATCTGGAGCTTTCTGCAGGAATTCCCCAGGAGGACTCCTCTTTCACTCAAGCTGCATATTTTTATCTTGCCATTTTATACTGAACGAACTGCAGGTCCCCCCTCCCCGCACGCCACCTGTTCTCACCTCCGGCCAGTGCTTCCTTCCACCTTTAATTACCATTTCACTTACCTGCTAGGACTCTACGCAGAATCACGGACACAAGGCAAACCTGCTGCACGTTGCTCTCTTGTCTTTGAGATGCTGGCTAGACTGGTTGTTGTCTCGGCCATGGGGACACGATTCCACCCAGAGACCCTAAGCAATTATCTTTCTCATTCCTCTTTGAAGTTGGAGGGTAGTATTGGTAATTACATTCCTACTTCTGTTTGTTGTGAAGTTTTCTTTTTTTTTTTCGACATGTTCCCATTTTCCAGAAAACTTAGGTAAAGAATTCTCTACTGAGATGAGGAAACAAGAAGTGTGGCTAGTTTAGTTTAGTTCTGGAATTCAATCCGGAATCTGGATTTAAGATTTACACCATTAATCCTTGCACTTTTTTTTTTTTTTTTTTTTTTGGTTAAAAAACGTGTTTTGCAGAGCAATAGAGAACTTATGAGGTAACATTCACACAAAACATGTTTGGACTGTCATTATTTTTGGGAAACTTATTCAGAGGGCCAAAAATGGGCTCCGAGCTAAAACTGGGGAAGAATGGACAGGACAAGGGAGGMAAATCCCTTGGGATGGATCTCCTTGACTGCAGTAATTGACTGCTTTGTAGCCAGCCAGGCAGCCACTCTTTTCTCTCTTGAGCTTCTGGGCCTTGTTTGCCACCACATACTCTACAGTAATGAACAAAAAATCCCTCGTGTGGTATTTTGAGATCCTTCGCCAAACTCCAGCATTTCTCGCTGCCAACCCCATTTTAGCTTTCAACTGCCCAAGCCCTCTTATCCCTGCCAGGTGACTTCCTTCTATAGAGCTGGGCCATCTACCTTCGCCACCTCCCCGTTCATTTCTCTCCAGAGCTGTTAATTATCTCTCCACTCTGTCCCACAAAATGGGTCTGATCCAAAGTCCATTGAAATGTTTCCCCCTGGATTCAATGAGCTTTTTGAACCCGRCCCAACATCCTTGTCTCTTCCAGGCTTCTTTTGCTGCTGTCTTCCTGCAAGGTCCCTTTTCACTAGGCGGCACAATGTGCTGTGAAGCCTCCTCCCCTTGGCCTGGGCTACTGAGGGTGCTTGGTATTTGGTAACACTTCTTGGTCCTGGCTAAAGTTTATCTATATGAAACCAGAAGCTAGACAGGAGGTGCTAGTGGTAAAACACCCCAGAAAAGCTGGAGGCTGCTGGAGAAGGCCAGGGAGCTCCAAGGATCCTGTGCTAGGTGATAGCCAGGCCCTTGGCAAATCCAGGAGGCCAATGATGCCTTTAGAGGGCAACAAATAAATATTTATCTCTAAAAATACAACATACATAAATAAATATGATCAATAGTATAAAAGATGAAACACAACTGCAATCATGGAAACACCTGGGAGCTATTAAAATTTCAGCCTGTGGTTTTTTTTCTTCTGAATTACACCCAGGTTTGTCACATCTCTTTCAGCAAACTAAAACTTCAGATGCGGGAAACTAATGCGAGTCTTCCTCCATAGAACAGAGCTGAGGATTTTCCCCTCCAGCCAATGTCTGTTTTCCTACCATATACTTTTATTTTCCTCCTGTGTGGAAGACGTAACGACTTTCCAAGTGTTCTGCTTATTTGTTTGTTTGATTTTAACGGTAACAAAATSTCCCGGTAGGAAACTGCAGCACAGCCACTTCTGCAGCTGCCAGGACTGCCTTGCTGGAGTCCAGGCAAGTGCAAGCGCCATGAAAACTTTCAACATGCACAATAAAATAGAGTGCCCCCCATCAAGGAGCAACCTCCATCCTTTTGCATTGCGTTCCCTGCTGCTGGTGGTGGAGCTGTTATGGGCGCCTTCCAGGGGCACTGATAATTTGAGGTGTTAATTTAATGGGTCTCGCAGACCCTTGAATTGTCTGTGGTCCAGGAAACATCCTCGGAGCTGGTGACTGCTCTGAACCCAGGGAAAGCAGGAATCTTCCTGAACTAGGGAGCTGCAGACTTTCCTCGGGGTTGTGTACAGTGCTGCAGTCTTAAATCACCGTGTTCCTGACCAGGATAAACATGCAAATGGACTTTTCAGCTGGAGGGCCCTAAAATATAAGCTGGGCACACAGCAACTAATGGCTTGATTTGGGCTCTGTGCAAACGTTTGCCAGCCAAAGGCCTGAACCTGTTCCCCTGGAAGCAAACGGTGGAGTTATGAGAAGCTCCAGGGAGACCTGGCCTGGGATGCTTCTTTAAATGTGGATGGTGTTTCCAAGCTGCTCGAATGTGTCAGTAGTCCCTCCTCGGCCTTTCTTTCCTCACCTCTCCCTGATCTGCTATGATAAGTAAATGTCCCTGACACAGATTTTATCATAAATGCTGGAGATTTATGCACTCGCAGGTTTCACAGCTGCAGGGCAGGCACCTAATTGTGGATGCAGCTCCTGCTCTGTTCAACACGCCAATGTTTCCACAAAGAAATGCCTTTCCCCGGAAGGTGGAAATCAGCATCTTGAATTTACCACCACAAACCACTTTCCTTTGCATTCCCTGCACAACACCACAGCCCACTCAAACTCAGAGTTTCTAACTATTTAAGCCTACTTTTAYGGCTCATGGTGACGGCTAAAAAAAGCTTCATCCCCCAAAGTCTGGCTCGCTGACTCAGCTCCGCATGGCGCCGAGCATCCAGGGCCAGCTGCAAGCAGATTTGTTAAATCAGCTCCTGTTATGGGACAAAAACATCTGTTGGAAACCTGATGTCACTAATAATTCACAACTCCCATACTGTATTTATTGATATTCAGAGGCTATCTGCGATTCTTTCTTCCTATCAAAGAGCTGCAATCAATAAAGCACCGTTTCAGTGCCACGCTTTTGAGAGCGGTCACGTCTGGCCATGCAGCCCGGGCTTGGTAATGGGCATGGTGCTTAAGCAGATGCAGCACTGCTCATTAATGCTGGAAAACYTGGGGTACCTGCAAAAACCAGGTTTCATTCAGCTTTCCTGTGTCAGGAAAATAACCTGCACTTGTTTAATTGAATGTGAAAACCTGTGATACTTTTCTTTTGCATAACATGAAATACTCTATGTCCTCTGTGAAAAGAAGTTTTAAAACTACAGGAATGTGATGGTTCTGTTCCATTCATTTTTGCTGATTAGCAATTAGGTGAGAATATTAAAAAAAAAAAGTATTTACTTGTAAACTGTCTTTTAAATTACTCTGTAGTAGCAAAGATGTCTAAAATGGAGTTATTTCAAACACAGCAGTAACAATATTACAGCAGCAATGCAGATTCCACCGAAATGACAAAACCTTGCAGCAGTTTAGCAGCACAAAAATACCCTGGGAAAGGCGAAAGATAGGTTCATCGGAAAGAACAACAAGCAGAATGAAGGAAACAGGGGAAGCAACCAACAGACCTGTATTAATTCTGCTTTCTGGGGTATTTTTCATCTTTTCTATTTTTTAACCCCCAAACCAGCAGATACTTGGGGTTAATTAGACAAAGAGAAGTTCTGATAAGCAAAGGGAGAAAACAGAAAAGTGGAAAATAATTTATTGGCCATATCTAGAGATAATTAATAGTCCAAGAACAAATTAATATTGCGCAGGTGTATGTGTATATGCAAGTGTGTGTTAGTACAAGCACATGCCTAAGCGTACAGACACATATATGTCTGTACACAATATGTGTGTATTTGGACATGGTTGAAAGCAGTAAGAAAGAAATCTATTGTTGCCATTTTAATTAATATGTAAAAGGAATTAAATGTAATGATGACAGTACCTTACTGCTTGGATTGCTAAATCAGAATCTAAAGAACAGATTATCCACATGAAAATTTAATTCTCTCCTTTTTAATACTATTGAGAATTATTAGACATATATGGGAGTACAGAATTTTAGATCATCATTGGAGAATCATGTAATTTATACCCAGTTAATCAGAAGACCAGGAGAGGAAATCTCAAGGTGGATAGTGCTGGTGAAAGTTTATCTTATTTTTGTGAAATTATTGAGGACCATTTAGGGAGCCTGCTATGCATTAATCTGTTTGGATGAAGATTCACAGCAGGTTGCTTTAGTATAATGGTGTCCTCTGCAAATCATCTGGACAGCTGGGACCATGAAATTTGCCCAGATCCAAAAAAAGTTGACCCTCACCAAACCTCAGTGCCCTCTAAGGCCATATGTGCGGACCACTTCASATTTTGCACTTGTTTTGTCACTGTGGAATGACAAAAATGCTCTTGTCAAGTGGACATGAGATTTTCAGRTCCTTCCACACAGAAAACATGTCAGCAAAACTTGTCAGATGTTTTTAAAGTACAATATTACGGGCACATTTTTCCCTTTGTTTTTAATGTCATCTTCTGCACTTTGAAATAAATAAACAAACAAATAAAAGCAAAAGGCAATTTGATTTTTGTTTCTGAACCACGAACAATCCCATCGGTTTGGTTCCATCATTTGTCGTAAACTATTCGCTAATCTAAGACAGGTGCCCCTGGGTGTTAACATTTAGTCTTCTAGTACAAAAGTGGGTGCAAAGTTAAACCACATGTTCTACTTAAAAATAAGTGAGGTGTGATTAGGCAAGGTCTTTAAAACATGCTCTGAGGCACACACACGTACGCACGCACAGCCGCCTTGCAGGGGGAAGATGCTGACGCTTCCAGGCTCTCTTGAGTAGTTAGCATCTGCATTTAAGTCTCTGCCAGGTGGATCGCTCAGTAGAAATCTATGGGGCAAAAGGTTATGTTGAGCTCATTACTGCGGACAGCTTTTAAAACAAAGCGGTAATAGGGACATTCCTGGCATGATGTGTTTCATTAATATTGCCCCAGAATGTGCGAAGGACCTTTCTCAAGGAAATCTCTTGCACATTAGAGTGATACCTGTTAGGAAAGCAAATAAACTATGGATGGCTTAATGCAGCCATCTAAAAAGGAGGTATCCATATATTTTCATTTTTATGAACTATTTCTGATCATTTGAATTTGGAGTTGAAGTCACTTAGTATTGGCAGGAGAAAAAAAAGTCTTGAATGAGCTCACCGACTCTCAAACAATTATTTTCAAATCCTTTTTAGCTTGAAAGCAACACTCACAGATGCCTAAAATATGGAGTGAAGACTKCAGAGACCCATGTATACTTTTGGTGTATGCTCATGTTTGTATAAAATAACTGCCAAAGCTTTGCAGTTCTGATTTTTTTWAAATGCATTATTGCCTGAGCTGGTTACACAGCAAGGGAGAATTGTGGCCAACTATTTGTTGCTGCGCAGTGACATCCGTGAACTTATTTCCAAAATGCAAAAGGCACAGAACGCTCTTCTTCTAGTTGAATCAATTACCCAATACTGTACATCATTATTGGGGAAGGCAAAGTACAGGAAACTTGAGCAATTATTTCTGTAAAAATACATTTGGGGATCAAGTTGCAAATGTTTTGAAGGAAGGTAGGCAAGCAATTTTTTAAAAAATTGAAAACAGTTATTATAGTACTGCTAGTAGCTTTAAAGTCTGAACTATCATAGATCTAAACGTCTTCAAACGCTGGCAAAAGAGCAATGGAAAATTAATGACGCCGTATTTCAACAGAGATGTTCACATCATCCGTTATTTAAGGATCACAGCATTCCAGTGAAATGGATAGCTTATCCCTATTTTAGACAATAAGGCAGGGARTTTCCGTGATTTACCTACAACCACATACCCTCACAGTGACAAAGCCGTCAACAGAATTGCTTAATATCTGCTTTAATGTCTACCTAAACAAATCCTAGGCATACAACAAACTATTAGCAGCACACTGGAGGCCGTTTGAGTGCTGAATTATATATGTCTATGCTTGAAGCCTTATTTCAGAATAAAGCCATTAAAATTTAAAAGTTCTCTCTTTCTACAGGATTGTATACTAGAGCTATATTTCAAGAGTATAAAGAGAAACTTTACGTATTTGTGAACTCCAACACACTTTCTCATACTGTTTCATTACAAAACAAGAGTGTGTTTGATGTTAAGAAAGGAGATAAAGTGTGGAAAAGGGAGAAGGCTTCTTTCTTTCTTTCTTTCTTTCTTTCTTTCTTTCTTTCTTTCTTTCTTTCTTTCTTTCTTTCTTTCTTTCTTTCTTTCTTTCTTTCTTTCTTTCNCTTTCTTTCTTTCTTTCTTTCTTTCTTTCTTTCTTTCTTTCTTTCTTTCTTTCTTTCTTTCTTTCTTTCTTTCTTTCTTTCTTTCTTTCTTTCTTATCAGTAGTGAATAGGAATATCCTGGAATAACCGAAGATACGAAAAATGGAAGATTTCAGTGATATTATGCCAGATGCAGCATGTCAGTAAGGTGCTCCTGGAAAGCTTTACTGATGATAGAGAAAGTAAAATCAAAATTATGAAATGAAAATTGACTAAAACCGATCTTTTTCAGAATTCATTTTCACTGGAAATTGAAAACATAGTTGCTTTTCTTCCAAACCTGAAAAGTGCCTATCAGAAAGTCAAACCACCTCATGAAATTCAAATCTAGGCAGCATTCCTCATGCATCCTCACTAAGCACGCTGAAGACCTTGGAGAACAGGCTCAGCTCTGCTTGCCAAAGGAAATCTCGCTCGGTCGYGAGGTGCTGAGCCAGCAACGTGCTGCAGCGCAGCCTGTACCTGCTCCCTCCCCAACGCCGCCGTGGGACAGGAGAGGTCCACAGGGCTCTGCAATGGAGAGAAATTCACTCCGAGGGTGTAAATGAAGCTCTAAATAAGGCCTATGAAATACGAATCTGTTACAGATGTATTTTTTTTTTCAGCTACAGATTTGGATTTTCATCCCTCTCCTCCTCCTATCACATGTTGCTTGTTTTAGTGGCTGGCAGGAGGGAGGGGGAAAGGAACTAGCAACATGTGTGCCTATCATCACCCTGACCACTGTGCTTGTACGTCTAACTCGCTCGCCTCGGCTTTGTCTGCTCTTTGTCTTTATCCTGCTCGATCCTGTGAGCACTTTGACGGGGGGAAGTTCTGCTTACATTGACTTCAGCTGAACTGCTCCTGAGATTAAAACAGCAAACGTGGAGCCCTTAGACTATCTCCTTCCTTGAAGTTTTGCCTCCCCATTAGGTAGATGCAAAAAGAACAGAGGCAGAAATAATCTTCACCCTAAGAAGGAACGTGTCAAAGCAATCCTTCTTTTTCCTCCTATCACATCAGTAGAAGAGATACTTCTAGAATACAGCTTTTGGTTAAGCAGCGTAGAAGGGAAGGAGGAGAAAACACGTGTAGGTACGAGGAGCTAGAAGAAGGGTTCTCCTAGGCTTGCTATTGCCTAAAATTTGGATAGAGGGAATGATAAAGTGATTCTTTCTTGGAGCTCAGGATGCCAGCTGTGCTGGAGGCACTCACATCGGTTTCCTCTCTCCTAAATTGATCCCAAGAGTAAATGATCTTCTGCAAGGAAAATGCATCTTACTGTAACTGTGCAACATCTAGCACATGAGACATTCATGAGACAGYCCAAGAAATGTTAAAATGAAATTAGTATCTATTTCACTGACACTATATTGATGTCATCCTCTGCTAAATTCTCATTTTAAAAAATAGTCCACATGTGTAGCTTGTAGTAAGGTGCCCTTATGAATCAGGTTAAGAATCAGTTAACAAACAGATCTAAAAGTAACTGCAAATGTGCAATTGTCATTTTCTGTGGAGATTTCCACTGAGGATGCAGAAACCCTTTCTTCAGCCAATGCTATTCATCATCTGGGTTACTAAAAACTTTCCAATGGACCCCACTGGCATAAAAAATTGGGTTTTCAATATGAAAACAAAAGACTGCTGGAAAAATGGACACCCAGAGCCAAAAGTTTTGAGTTTTCATTTTTTTTAATCCAAACAAATCTAACTGCTGATTCACATGAYCGTTAACAATCTAATAATTGCCTGCTGTGACTTCTCCCATGACTGCTTTCAGCACTTGAGRAGGTGAGGAACTGGGAGATCACTCTCAATGTACTCATTAGGTAACGTGTAGCTCGTGAAATGTCTCATTACAGAGAGTTCTCAATAGAGAACATTCACRAGGATATTTGTGCTATGTGGACTGATACTTAAATGACACACGTTTTAGTAAAAACCTATGCAGACTGTATATATGGGAATAGAAGGCTTAGATCACTTTAACATGATCTGTTGAAAAATGCATGATGCTGGAAAAAAAAATCAGGAAATGGAAAAAAATTGAGCCTGRAATTTCAATGCTGAACTGTAGTTGAAAGGTTACCACGGCCACTGGTTGGAGAGAAGGAGGATGAAGATTGCAGTGAGTCCATCTCCAGTTGCCCTGTGCCTGTAGCACTGTCCGTAGCCAGCTCTGATACCCCCTACATCAAACAAGTAGCTCGGTGAGCACCAATCACCAAGGGTGCCCTGGATTTTCCAGGGTCTGATATAAAGTGTAAGCACCTATTGGGACATGGATTTTTTGGCATAAGCCAAAAATTAAGCTTAGTATTTTCTTTCTTTCATTCAGCCGTGCACTTGCAAAATTGTGTAATGGCTAAATCTCTTTGAGACCGAAATTCCCCCTAACATTTATTTGAAACTGGTCAGTGACTGCAAAGTAGCTCCCACATAAACCTTAACTGCATCCTTGYAGTCTATCCAAAGGAAAGGGAGGAGATTTTAAGCTTTTGACTTCAGGACAGTAAGTATTAAACTTTTGCTTAGAGACATCTTTTCCTTCTCCCAGACTACTCAGGCAGACAGGAGATCAGACTGAGCCCTTCTCTCTGGAGTTAGTAGCACAGGATCTACCTTCAATTTGCATGGATCCAAATTTGAATTACTCTACAGGGCCATCAGCTGAGGACTTCTGTCCACTGGGACCAGTGAAGGAATTGGGAATGTCAGCCTGCACAGCAAAATGGACTTTGAGCTCCAAGAGTTTTGTCACGGACTCCCTCAGGAGCTGAATTAAGCGCAGAGTGAACACACAGGGCCATGGAGAAGTTAGAGGAAAAATAGAAAATTCAGGGTCCCAGCTCTTCTCACAATTAGACCACAAATACTCCATTGCCTGGGAGGCTAAAACTCAAATGGAATACACACAGCTAACCTACCTGTGCATAAATGCAGGCAGAGAAACCTGCACACAGGCTGAAGTATTCAGCCACCTAGGGCTAACATTTACATGTACTGTTCAGCTGTTGGTAGGCACTAAGAAGAAACATGCATGTCCCTGGTGTCCCCCCGAGCATGCTCAGGCTCAACCAGTCCAGCATTTTGACCTCTACAAACTGCTGTTGCYGTTTAGTAAAGCCCCAGCCCAAAGCACGGGATTCTGACTCTACCTGTTAAATAAAGACCCTATTCCTATATCACTATAAATGCAAATGATTGGGAAAGGATACTCAGTGAGGTTCAGTAATAATTCAAATCACAAATCCTTTTGCCATGCAACTCATATTATATGATATTTTTTATGGAAGTCCTTCTCCCCCTCCAGAAGGCATTAAATTGTTATTCATATTTCAAATGGAAAAAAAAATCAGGAAGAATATTAAAAGAGAGACAGTGATAGCAAGATGGATTCAGGGCTTGTGTATGTACCTCACGCTTACTAGACCAAGTGCTCCTGCTCTAGAAATCTAAAAAGGGAAATGAGTGAACAGTATAAAAATAGATGTAAACATACAATTAAAAAGATCCCTCCAAAAGYACAATAGGATTTTTAAGGAAAGGGTGTGTAATTAGAATAAATACAGGTGAAGGCAAGAATTAGCCCCTTACACATAATCATATAACTCAAGATAAATGGATTGTTTTTTAGAATTACCCACGAACTTTGTTTGCTCTGAGGAATAGTGAACTACATAAATAATGTCTCAGGATTAGCAAGAACTGCTATATATTATGGCAATGTTGCTAGACTGTTAGTGCTTTTTAAATGCATTACTTAAAAAAATAATGAGGGTGCAAGAATCAATGCTACTGAAATTCCAGCTATGGAGCTCCACTGATAGCCATCAATGTTTGCAGGTGCAAGGGGAGACATATTACTCTTAAACAGCTCATTCATTTTAAGTCTCAGTTCATTTGCTACTGAAAATATGAAAGCAGTACACTGGAGAGAAATGCTCTGCTAATATGTGTATCCCAGCTCTCTCACAAGCAGGCTTCTTTTAAAAGCTTATTCGTGTGCTTGGAAAGACAGTGAAGTTTTAGTTGAGTCCTTCACTAATATAAAGGATTTTTTTTTAATGTGCTGGTTCATTTATTTCTCAAGAGCATATTTCTCTGCAACCCTTCATCTTGAATTTGACCTAATGAACCCAGAGCATTAGAGTAACCCAAAATGAGATTGGTCATTAATATTAAAATACAGAGTCCAGCAAATTCAATGAGAGGCCAACATTCTTGCAATCAGTTTTCAGCCACTGAGGAGAAACCGAGCCTCTCAGCGTGCCATAGCCACCAAGCAGGACCACATAGGCCAGAATGATGGTGCAATAGCAGTTGACCTCTGGGTCCTCAGAGTTTTGCTTTGGGCTATTGCCCTGAACTGACCACCTGCTAGCTGTGGGSTGGGACAGCAGTGAGTGGCTGGAGTGTCAGGTGTCCCCTGCGTCGCATCCCCTGGGCTAGTTCCAGCCAACAGAACTCCAGTGCATCCTCGGCACTGCTGTGTGATACCAACCGAAGTGCAGTAGCCAGCAACAAGCAGATTTGCTCCCAAAGCAGGCTCTGTAAGAGAACTGAAACGCCAACGGAGGCCCACCTGGAATGCCAGTCTTGCACTACTTGGGTCAAAAGACTTTACCTGTGCAAAGTATGGACAGCCGGGCTTGAAAAAAACTAAGTGAAGGTCAGTCCCTTGACCATACAGAATTTAAAGCAGAAAACAAAGATAAGCTTTTTCAAATAAAGTTCTAAATTAACTTCTTTCGCCTGGTGGCTACGGATATCACAGTTTGAAAGATCCAGACTCTATACCTGGGAGCATTATAATGATGCCTCTTCCATGTGGCTAATAATAAAAGACTGAGGAAAAGATGTGTAAAGTGTGAGGGCAGAACCCCATCGATAATGATAAATCTCAACCGACTTGACTTGTTTCGATTAGGTCTCCTCCAGTTGTCACAGAGGGGCTGCTGCTCAAAATGACAATATTTTCTGCTTTTTATTTTTTTACAAATGCAACATCATAATCTCCAAGGTTTTTTATTGTTTTAGAAGCATATGGGTTTCACATAGCTAAACTACAACACTAAGACCACAGTGGTTTTTATGGTCACAAAATGCCTCTTTAGAAGGACCTGCCTACAGCATTAACAACCGCTTTCTTGCTCCTCTGTGTCCCCAATGAGAACCTAGATCTTGCATCTCCATTCCTGCATCTCTAAACCATTAAACCCAGTTCGTCCCACCTGTAACAATTTTCAGCAGCTCTCCACTTAAAACAACAGTGCAACAACCTCCTCCGAAGCCTCCAGAAGGGGGTCAGAGGCAGCTGGGGTTGTTACCCAGAAAAGTCTCCTCTGGGTCTTGCTTCCCTCCATCGTACAATTGTCAGAAATGAGGAGGAGGGGGGAAAGGGAAGAAAAGACACAGGAGCCCAGAGATAAGAGGCAGAGCTCAGCGTTTCTTTGATCTCACTCTCTGTTCCAGGCAGAGCAGATCAAAGAAGAGAGGCATAACAGAAAGCACGTGAGAACAGCATGCCTGTAAAAGGTTGTCACAGAAGGRGCCTTGGCCTTTTTGGGAATATGGCTACCCCATGAACACCGTGTCTTCCTGAGAGCACGCAAGAGCTCAAGCAGTTTTGCAGGAGGGTTTATTTTCTCCTGGAGACTCCGTGAAGTTGCAATAACCTTCCTTCTGGCAAGCTTTCCAGCTAGACGGCGTAAGAGTGAATATGACCTTTGCTGCAAGACTGCAGTGGAATTAGTCTCAATTTACATGAGGGTAATTCAGTCCAGGCCCACACTTAGCGGCCTTGCTGGAACAGAAATACCACCCCATTATACTGCACGAGCAGCACACCTCAAGTCCATGCAACTTGTACAAGACTCCACTTCCACSGCTCTAATTCTTTCTTTTTTCGGCCTGCCAAATGAAGCAAGGTGAAAACGGCCATGGGAYATTTTTACCTGTTTACCTCCAATGACATTGAAAGCTTTTGCTTATGCCAGTCACAGATCACACCTCATTCTCCCCTTGAACGCCGCAATTATGCCAGAACAGTCTGCTGAGTAGGCTTAAGAGGGAAAATGTGGTTCCATTTTATCACATTGGAGCTTTCTCATTAAACTTATTTGGACTGGGATTAGGCTATTAGAGAAAATTTAACCCCCAATGATTGGAATGGAGAGAAAACGAAATTAAAATATTCTCATATGTTACAAAGGAAACAGCCCCCAAAGAAATTATAGAAAATATAAAAATGTATAGATTTATATGGGGGAAAGAGGTAAAATTATAGATTAATTCAACATACTATTCTAGTCAAAATAGCACGACCTAAAAGCAAAAAGAAAAAAATGACATACTTAAAATATATGAAGTACTTCCTGTGCTTAGATAATGTGTCTTTTATTATTAAGAACTAAGCTATCGCTATTTAATAATCTACAAGGTAGAGTCAATGGGATTGTTTTACTGTAGCGCAACTTAGGTTTTAGCAAAACACTGGCACCACATATAAAAGAGATTCAAGGTGAAAATGATATCATTCTACATGAATTGAAAGTATGCATATGAGTTTACTGAATATACGACTAATCAGTATGGGCTTTMTTTACATTCTTGGCTCTTGAATCTTCATATGACTTCACAATTTTTGATTATATGGTAGTTTTTGCTATTCTGTTTTTGATGCACTGTTCTGCCTTTTTTACCCCTCACTAATGTTCTATTTCCTCCACCCTCTATGTGATTTGAATTTTACAGATCTTTTTTCGCAGAAGTTTTCATTAGCATGAATGATACACTGTTGTTAGAATTGGGATAAACAAAAAGCCCAATCTTTCCTAAAGCTCTAGCATATTTATGTATGTTCTGGCCCACTGGTTTACCATGAAGTCAGGGAGCATTAAGAAGGCCCCAGAGAACGTGTGTCAGGCACCTAACTGTTTTACTGGGATGTTCTCCTTCCTCACTATTTGGAGTTTCACTCTCCTCCTCACCTCTGCCTTCCCTCTACTCTTTTTTATGTTCTTTTGATGATATCCGTTTTCCTTATTTTACATTCTCTGCTCCTCCTTAACTCTTTATGCTTTCTTTCTCTACGCGTTTTAAAAGACCCATTCATTCTCTCTGCCTCTGCCTAACTGCCTCTGTTTCCTCTTGCTATGGTAATCTTCTCTCAGCTTTACCCTTTCTCCCATTCATCTGTTTTTTTTTAATCTCCTGTTTCCAACAATTCTGTCTTCCCACCCATCTTTGGTGTGAGGAATCTTCAGTTATGTCTACCTGTTAATTCCTATGTTCTTTTTGTTGGTTTTCTCCAGCTACCCAAACCAGGCAGATCAGATGAGGCTGGCAAAGAATCACAGTTTTACCCTCAAGGACAGAAAGAGAAGGAATAAATCTGCATATTTAGCACTCTGATGATCCTGGAAAAAAAGCATGCCAGCTTTACCCCTACCCTTTACCTTACTCCAACTTTGCTGTCATCACATTAAGGCAACATGTACCCAACATTTCTCCTCACTCCCATCCACCTTACCAATGTGCTGAGAAGTCTCATTTTCCTTCATCCAGCAAATGGAAGGCAGTATAAAATGCAATGGTTTATACCTAATGCACAGAGRTGCTGAGCACTCGCAGCTTGTGCTTAACTTTAAATTGATGTAAAAGACTGGATGGGAACAAAAAAAGTAGCCAATTGTAGAATAAGGAAGAGGATTTGCCTCTCTTGAGTCCTACTGCCAGGCTTAAAGCACAGTGGCAGTAAAAGTCAATGAGTTGATTGATGTTCCAGCCCTGGATCTGGCAATAACCCACAAATTGGCAAGTGGTTATTAGGGCAAGAATAATTTGTAGGTGTTCACCAGTGCTGACTTCTTGTATTTGGACACTAGATCTATGGCATCTGAGTGYTGTATTCCCAGGTATTGTGTACTTCTTTTGGACTTCAGGATACTGAACAGTTTGGAGAAATCAATCTCATCAGCTAACAAATTGGACACGCAGCTGAAGCACCTTCTGTGTGGACAAGTTAATTGTTACTACATAGAMATGAAAAATATTGTTAACAGAGGTCAGAAAAGAAAAATTAAAAAAAAAAGAGACAAACAGAAATAAATCCAGGTGTGTATATATATTTTTTGYATTATGGAGCTATTTAGCCACTTGTGTTGATTTTTCAAAGAGCAGAAACTAGCAGCCCTTTGTAAGGCTTTGTAATGTTTTAAGTAGCTTTTTATATGACAGTACCATGAGATATTCATTTGTCTGCTGCAAAGTGAAGGAAGGAATGACTAGATCTCCCAGACAGGAAGATATAAACAGAGCTTGAAGAGGTCAGATGAATTCATGTTTCATAACAGCCTGAAGGGAGCAGTTGTGGAGAGGTTAAAGCTGGTTAAGCATTTTTCCCTATGGATCCGGAAACAGAAGTTTAAGCCTCACTCCAGACCTGTGTCAAAGGTTTCCCTAATCAACCCAGATGTAAATGGCTACTTAGTGCTGTAGACAAGGAAGTCAGAGGCAGGTGGCCACGGCACTAGATATATGGCTCCTTGCACACCACTGTCTACAGAAAGCTGATTTACTAGTGTGATGGGCTAAAATGACATTTGGTCTTTAAATTAAAACAAATAATCAAAAAATCATCTGAGGCATTAACATTAGTAATTGAGCTGCTATGCTGTTGTTATATTTATGCACAAGGGTGCCCTGGCAACCTAAAGGACATATAACACTTGAGCATCTAATCAATATCTCTCTCGGCTGGGTAGGATTTCTGTGGTGCATATTTTAATCAGCCGAGTTCAACGGGTGATGAAATAATATATTTTTGTATAATTTATTGCAGGTTGGAAGAGAGAGGACAGTCAACAGTCAGACTGCCAATACTCACAACAAATGAAATCCACATTTTGGCTTAACAATTTTAAATATTTACGAATACTAGTTTTCCGCCTCTTAACTCTATAAGAGGTTTCTAAAGAGCAAGAGAAAAACTAAATTATCTTATAATGCCAGCAAGCAATTGTAACAAATATTGTCTTGCATAAATACACTTTTTTTGTTTTGCTTCCCAGGACTATTGCAGTGATTTCCCAACACAGTGCCTTTAGCCATGAAGCAGAAAATACAGACTATTTTGTAGTGGGAAACCTGCTAAAGGCAAGCAGCTGTGGCAATTTTAGAGTATTTTCAAACATAGTCATCTTGCTGCTGTATGTGCAGTTCAACACATTTGACAATTTAAAGTTCCTGCTCAACTGACTGTGCAATTTGTTTCCTTCACAGTAGTAGCAATATGTATTGGAAACCACCTATTGCATRGTATTCAAAACAAAGTGATACAAAAGCCTCAAACTGAGATAAGGAATGAATTTCTATATCCATGCAAATAACCTCTGGAAGTCACAGGTTGCCTAACTAAAATTATTACCACCATTTGATTTTTACCTTGATATTGCATATGCAACTCAAGCTAAATTCAGTAGCAGTACAGTGGCTGATAAACTTGTAAATGTGTGCACCGAATTTGGGGGGAAAAATTAGATAGTTTCATTGATACTCTCCCTGCATCTGCAGTCCTTATGTTTGAGCTAAAACTGGACTTTGTGCTCAGAGATGAGCATGAAAGGACATAATTATAAATTATCTGCATAAAATCTGCAACAAATTACCTATAAAACTATAACTATCTAAACAGGATGACATATACGTTAAAGGTTCATGACTTCCTTTCTTTAAAGTTAGCYAAGATGAGAGTAAAATAATTACAGTTCTCTTTTGATTGATTAAACATGACATATATGTTAATATGAAAGTAACTTCTGTCCTTTGTTACCCAAGCTTCTGGTTTCAAGCAATTTTGAAGATAACAGATATAATCTCATCAGCACTGCCATTTCTAACGTATATGCCAAGAATGTAATTCCACTGCCTTTTTTCCTCCAACAGAAAAAGCATATTTTGTCCTACGTGTTTTAAATTTTGGATACAGAAGTCAGACAATATTACATCCATAAATCCCCCGTTTCTTTGGCATTATATGTCAGGAAATGTCTGTGCCACCAGTAGAATAAATAGTTCTGCCTTTTCACAATGGTTGTCCCACTGATTTGAGGAAGATTATTTGACTGAATAAGGTTGATAGGATATAGCCCAGCAGGGAGAAAAAAACACCTGCTAAGTTTCACTTGAAAGTACTATATAGTGCACAGCAGCGTCCGTTAGACTCACCTTAAGTTAGATCTGGCTTCTGTAGCAGTAAACTCTTATTTCAGCTGAAGCTTATGAGACTGGACCTCCTTAAAGTTTTCCCCCTTTTTTTCCTCATCCCTACCCTAATTCTTCGTCTTGATGGCTTTAGGTACTCTAAATTGTTCTCCTCCTACTTTAATATAGCATTGATATTTATAGAGTGTGCATGTGTCCCTTCTGCCACCTCTCCTGTAAATGATACACATTCAATTCCCCAAATTCTTGGAGGTTCTTCTTACTGGATAGTTCCTCAGCTTTTAAATCATCTTCTTGTGTCCTTTCCTTGCACTTTCTAGCTCCACCATGCAATTGCTCTGACCATAAAGGAGCACAACATTCTAGCCGAGGTCACACTAATGTTGAAGATGATGAACTTCAAACTCTCTGTGCTTATAAAAAACATCCCCCTAATACATTCACCAAATAGATGTTCTTTTTTTCCCGCAACACTGCATCAAATTACACGCTGAAGTTAAACCCAGAGGGCCAAATTCCTCCCCAGATTAAGTTTAGTAATGTATGTGGAGTCCAGCTAGGGAGAATTTGGTCTGAGAGTTATTAAAATTTCCAGTTTTCTCCCTTTATTAATTTTTTCCCCCATATTAATATTTGCCTGAAGTTTATTAACAGTGTGTAGAAACTTGGAAAGAATCCAAGTCTGGTATTCAGTTTCCCAGTTTCTCCAAACAAGCAAACACCTYTCCAGCAAAAATGTGTCCCTTTTCCATCCCACCCTCACATTCCCCTCTACCACAAAGACGTCTGGCATTCAGGTTAATGCTGAATCTGCAGCAGATCACCATTAGCAAGCAAGAAAAAGGATTCTTTAATAATATTGGTTTTGGATATGATGACCCTTAAGGAAAAGTATAACAAGATGTCAGAAATTATTTTTTGTCTTGGATCAAGTAGAGACTGTAAGAAAAAGGGCATTTGGGAGGGCATCAGGTTCTGGGGATGGGCAGAGAGAGAAAAGGRCTACAGTCCTTCCACCTCGAGCAGCCTCCTGAATTTGGGGGATAAGTGGGGACTTTGGGAGGGCAGTCACCTGCCTGTGCTGCCTGAGAAACTAATGCACAACAACTCTCTCAGGTGCTCTGCAAATTAAATCTATATGTTTTTTAAAAATCATTATCTAGGATTCTAATCAAATGGAGACTACATTCACGTATCATCCTAGATCAGAACTTTTATAAATATTGTTATGGAGGTACAGCTCCAGCTTGCAGTGTTTTCACCTAAATTAAGGCCTGAAGATGACACAAAGGGACTATCAACTTTTCAGTTCCCTCCCTATGATGCCGGTTTCCTTTTCCGTATTCCTTTGCTAGCTCTGCTGGCATTGCGGTGGGTTTGGGTTTGAGCTACACGCTGCAGTGTTACAGCACAGCAGAGCACACGCTAGTTTCCTTTGCTTGGAGAACACACTAGTGCTTCCAAGGAATAAAAGCATGTGGCTAAATGTAGATTCTTGTTACCAGGAAGGGAGAAGAGAAATTGATTATTAAGCTATAAAAACAGAAACACAGATCTGCTTTTTTTTTTCTTTTTTTTTTTTTAATTTCGTTTTTCCCCCCTTTCTTTCCGCTAATATTTCATAATGTATAAATAGAAACCATTGCATGAAATCAGTGCTAGCCAACCTGCAGTATTTACAGGGCACTGTCTCAGCTGAGTAACTGAGACATTTGTCAACACTGGGAAAACCTTCCATAAAAGAACTTCAAGTTCTTCCTTAGAAATGATCTACTTTACATAACCTTTGAAATCTGTAACRTTTAGAAATAGCAATCTGCTATAGTGGCATGAAAATATAGGGCCAGATCCTTGATTGTACAGTATTGTATCACTTCAGGTTTTTTTCTTGGCACAGTACTAATTTACAGTAGTTAAAGATCCAAACCAGAACAGTTTTCAGGAGGAGATGACTGATTCATGAAGTCGAAGTGACTGAATACAGAAGTAATTCATTAGCTCCATGCAATATAAGAAAGCTTAACCAGAAATGACTGCAAAGTACTGCCCATGTTAAAGACCAGAATAAAACTTAGAAAAGTCCACTAATAATCTGCCTTGAGTATAACAGTAGATTTGCAACTTCATTTAGAGTTGAACTGAAATAACACAACAGAAGGAACAGCACTGATCCACCACTTGTCTGCTTCTTGGTTTTCTGGGAAAAACAATTTTGTCCCAAGTTTACTTTGCTTATACCCTGTTCAGCGAAACTCTCTGCATCCAGTATGTGGGTTTCCAGTTAAGTTCCTCTGTAATGCACAAAACAGATGTTTTCAATGTTTCTATTTTGTGCTTAGCTGTAGTTCCTTTCAACCATTAGTAGCATGGAGAAAGTCTTGCTGTAGGAGAAGATTTACAGGTAAAGCAAGCCCAGATATGCCCCAGGTGAGTTTATGGTCATTCCAGTCRGGGAAAGTCTGACTGGTACAAATCAGATCTTCCCCAGCCTACACTTAAGTTAGCAAAGATGCTTTTATGGATTAAATATTATATACATTTAATTCTGCTTAGATAGTTGAAGAACAGACATGAACAAGGTCARTTCAAAAGTCCACCTTACACTTCGTCCTTGAAATGCTCAGAATCAAGGTCTTAGGAATACGGTGCCAAAGACAGCACAAGTGCAGCATGCTATAACTTATTGAGCAGATTGCTTAGCTCAGCCCTTCAACAGTTAAATTGCCCTGGTAAAACGTGGCTTAACCCATTTTCACAGTGCTCGGTAAGCGCAGGCCCAGAGGTGGCTGGCAGGAAGGCTCCTGCCTAGTGCCCAGACCTGGAGAASAGGAGCCATTCGTGTCTCACCTGTGGCTAGAGAAGAATGGGCACCTCACCTCTCACTAGCCCCTTTGCAGAGCRCTGCCAAAGGTGTTGAAAATTAGTTTTTCTTTCTGTGTGAACAATGTGCCTGAAAAAGCTCTTACAAATTAGGGAGGCATGTTTTTCCTTGCTAGATAGATGCTATCTTTATTCTGATTCTCATTTATTTATTTTTGTTTCACAATACCCTTGATATTAAGAAAGAAATTGGTGTGCAATTCCCAGGATCATCTAGAGCTCTCTTATTAAAGACACTCACTGGTGATCAGGCATAGTAGCTGATTTTAATGAGCCTGAATTTTAGGGTTTTTAGCAGTTCAACCATTTCATTCTTAAATTCCTCGGGAACTGCTGGAAATACGCTCTCTTTTTTAATAACTGGTTGTTCTTTAATTTTTCCCTTCTGTTCCAGAATGTCCTCTACACACTCTGACAGCACCTCGTCTTTATTACCAGAAAAGAGAAGATATGTCACCCAGTATCCTCTGTGGCAAAAAGGAAGACAAAGGCAAAGAAATCATTTAAATTTCTCTGCAATGTCTGTATACTTCTTAATTACTCCCATTAATCCCTGGGAGTCCAACAGACGCACAAATTTTTTCAATGACTTTCTGTGCAATCTATCAAGTCACACTAAAATATTGCTTTAGGTAAGATACACATTATTATTTGACACATGTTTTCACATTTTTCATAAGTAACTCACTGCAATCCGCGTAAATCATTTTGCATAGGCATTCTATATGTGATACTTACCTTGCTCTGAAAACAGAATGATCCAATAACCTTTTGTCATAATTACTTCTAGATACTCCTGTAATTAACAACACCTAACATTTCTCAATTGATGACTTTAAAGCTTATTATGGAAGTGGGTAGCCATTATTACTTCTGTTTTTATAGATGGGGAAAATGAAGTTATGTTTAAGTGGTATGGAGAAGACCCTGAAGTCACTTGAAGGTTGGGATAGGAGCTTCTCCTATATCCTTGTCCTGCTGCTACCACCACCAGAGCTCCCACTGTCTTCAGCAGACCTAGGATACCATCATTGTCTTCTGGCTTTCAGTACCAGRCAACACCAGCAAGGAAGCTGTCTTGGAGAAGTACCTGGCTATGTTGTCAGATCATGCTAATGGCTTAACAGCATAGCCAGGTACTTCTCCAAGACAACTCTTTTGGTAAAATGAAAACAAATCACATTGTTTCTTAATAAGTGGTAAAAATATTTCCCCCCTAGACAATTATTAAGAATTTGTAGACAGCACAGGAAAAAATTGAAAAAAAGACTTCTAACTGTGTAGTCATAAATTACATGAAGTACATTTCATTATGAAGCACTACATTTTTTTCTAACCCTTTATGAATTCTCTCCATTTACCCTGGGGGGTTGTAATGTAAACTGACATCTTATTCTCTTCTCAAAAAATCACTAGCATTCTCTCCAAACATTTTGCATAGGAATATAAACAAGCAAATAAAAGTATCACATTGTACAAGAGAAAGAAACAAGAGAAAGAAGGGKTTTTTTTTTAATAAAAAAAGACCAACTGTAACATCTGTATGGCAGTGACTGAAAAAGTTCAAGCATCACATGTTGAGAAGTAATGATGACCATCCACCTATGTATTTAGTTCTAAGAAAAGCAGTATCTTGATGTTACATTTGACGTGTAACTCATTTTAACAATAAGGAATCCTGTAGAAGCATTAACTAATCACTATTCCTATATAGTGTGTAACATTGTAAATTGATTACATTATCTGGCAAAGAAATAACACTTTCATTTTGCCTGGCTTGAATCTTTTTAAAGAATGTTCATCTATTCTTCTTCTTTGAATCAGTTAAACTGCTCAAAGGCAAGTTCCCTCCATTCTTAGTTTGAATAACACAGAAAACTGGCTTTGTACCCTTGRGCTACTTGGATTTAATATCAAATTCTTACCTTGCACAAGGTCAGAAAAAATAAAGCTTATAAAATTGGACTCATATGAAGAATGAGTTTCTATCTTTTAATACTACCAAACAATCTGCAAATTATTTAAATTAAGACAACCAGCACTCCAACATCTGCAAGCAAAATGCTTAAATGCCAAATGCAACTTTACTGGCATAAGAAAATAATAAGTGGAGTTCAATTTGTGTCAGCCTAGCTCAGGAAAATAAGATATCATGTCTTGCTGTCTGCTTGATGTCAGCTTCTCAGATTCAAACCCTAATGCCTCATCTTAGGCTGTCCTTACTGGAGGCTGCCAAATAGCAAGGTTCAGCCAGAGTTCATGCAGCTACTACAAAATAGCCTTTTTTTCCCGTCTCCTTTTTCAATCATTATGAACCTTCTGCTTTATATTGTACACACTTGATTATATCTATCCTTGAAATGTATACAACTCTATTAGCCTCTTCTCCTATTCTTTTAACATACTGTAAATTCCTTTCTGTGCTTATTTTGTTTTATAGCTTACAGAATTAGGCTTTTAAACTTTCCCTGCACAGAAGAGGAAAAGTTGTGTGATTGGCTGCAAGAAGAAAGCAAAAGAAGAGGCATCTATATCAATATAATGAAGAAACAAAAATCTAAGTATCTTTCCCAATTCATAGACTCTTATCACCTTTCCACTTAAATATTTAGGCAGCATTGCGAGCAAGTCCCAAAAGTGACTGGAGTTGCTTCCCTCTGGAAAGAGAAGACTAGCACCTCTTTAAAATGACCATTCTTTTTCATGCTAAGAAACTGAAATCCCTATCTTGCAGCTAAAGTCTAGTTTCTCAATGATACTGATATTCCAACTAAGACATCAGACTAGCTTATAGTGAGCAGTTTCAATCGTACCATTTTCCTAAATTGTTTTAAATTGACTGCATATAAAATTACACTGAATGGAAGGTGAGGGACAGATAAGTCAAGATCTTTATGCTTATATATAGTTAGACAAGTACTTGCAAAATTTTCAGTCATACTGTAGCGTTTTACAGAACTCAAAACTTGTTGTAATCTGTTTTTAGTAAAGTAGTAGTGGAAAATATGCATTAAAGTTTTGGTATACCAATGCATATTTTGAAGACAACATGACCCATCCCTGAAAGTGTGACTGATGTTTACTGAACACTTTAATGACAATAAATACATGCACTCACCCAGATGCATCTATACACATGCAGAAACACACAAAGAGTGTGAGAAATTTCAGTTGACCACAGATAAAAAGTATAATTTCAATAATTTTAAATTAATTGATACGAAGTCAAGAAAAGCAGTTGCTTTAATATTTTATGAAATATAGTCAAAATTTAAAAAAAAAGTTCTTCCATTTCTGATTTGGTGTCATACTTAAAGAGAAACAAGTTTCTTCATTCAGGCTTATTCATTCTATTTTTATCTGGTATGAATTACTGAAACAGATTTGCAATATTGAAAGCCTGAACAGATGAAACACTTTAATACCTTAGATGGCTCATTTCTGGAATCGGGCAGAGTGGCATATTCCCCAAACTTTAAAATATTTTCTACAAAATTCAAAGGCGATCAAGATTAAAATTCCCAAATGTGCATTCTGGCTCACCTCCAAAAACATTCAGTCATTATTGGATATTGTCTTGATTAAAATTCCTGTTGGTTTGTTCTATGGTTAAAGAGTAATCTTGTATCTTAGCTTTCGGAATGTATTGGTATCATGTGACGTTTATGAAGTCCGAATTAATATAAAGAGATCTCTCTCACTACCCAGCATGGGAAAAGATTTAAAATGTTCAGATTCAGCAAAGCAGTTCACAAAATTTATTTTGTACTAACATTACCACAATAGCTACTTCAAACTTGCCTTGAGGAATGATGAAAAGTTTATTCCTAAGGAATTGATAGACACTTTTTCAAGGATAACAACTTAAGATAACATGCTGACTATCTGTTAATTAAAATATAGGAACTATTTTGCTTCTTGCCTCTTTTAGTTTATTTTTTTAAACCTATACCTTCCAAAGAACACTGATAGTCATTCTACTGGATTGCTTGACTCATTCTACTGGAGTGTTTTAAATCTTTAAAGATAGTGCACAAACAGAATTTGTTTGCCATGGACTCCAGGACTCCCAAGATAGACAATATAGGATTTTTCCTACCCTGTAAGATCATGTGAGATTCCATTTTGGATTAATTTTTCTGAAATTCTCTATCTTCAGTGGAACAAAAAACAAGAGTGCACCAGCTCCCAGCACTTCCAAGAGTAGGGGGCAGCTGCGGATGGGGCAGTTCTACAAGGAAAGGGCACGAGTCCTGCTCTGCCATCCGCACACGCAAAGCTCTGYCACTGAGAACTATGTGACAATTTTGCAGGGCTTCTCATTCATCCCTGATACGCACTACTGCATTTATAACTCTGTACTAACCGGGGCAGAAKCTTGAACCCAAGTCTCTGGCATTGCAGTGCTACCAAGAGATTTGTTTCTCAGGCTTCCTAAAATAAAAAAAGAAATTCCAGCCTGAATCCCAATAAATTGTCTATACAAAATCTGCATCAACACTTAAAAACTGAAGTAGTCATATTCCAACACGCCTGTCTCATTTAGCTCTTTTGGAGTAGCCCTGCTGATTTTAATGGAAAACTTCAGGTGGAAGGGAAATACCATGTGAATTAGTCTCAGAACCTGGCTATAGAAAATCTGTCTTAATCCACAATGTGAAAGAATTTGCACTTTCCGATCGTAAGTTCTCACACTGTATTTTCTTTTTCCTAGAGGGGCATATTAAAAAAGTGAACTCACTTTCCACAACACTTAAYGGTTGCCCACATTTTCAAGGCCCCACTTTGTGCCCCCATAATACTGCACATACAGCTAACTCTTAGTGCAGGGAATGACAGGTAGAGTATCTGATATGAGTACATACTTGATACGAGTAAAATATGTAAAGATAGATTTGACATTCAGGATTTGTGCAACATTCTTCCTTTGCACAGAAAGTGACACAGCAATGTGCTGAACACATGAAAATCCCAAACTGAGTAGAGTAACCTTACCTTGCTTCAGCAGTCCTTGAACTTAATATAGATCCTTTTGTCAGTCCAAAAAGTGACTTGCATATGCCTGAAAGACAGCAAGTATGTCAAATTCAGTGTTTTATAATGTTCTTCTCCTCCCCCTTTTAGGTATGTTTTGAGATTATCTCCTGTCTTCTTTCAGGCTGTCTGCTTATTTATCTAATTACAGTGCTTTATGTTTGACCAGGATGTCATGGAAGGCATATTGCCCCAGAGGAGTTTTCCCATTTCTAAAATGTCATGTTCCCAAGGTGAAAACTCGTTGAGATTGAGAAGATAGGACTCTCATTTGGGAGGGACGCTGGCTGGGTGAAGGAGACAGAATCCTCTCCTCAGCTTTGCAATAAGTCTGACCTGACGGTGAATATTCTAGAGCTCAGACACTAACGCCACAACTCTAATTTAATGTGATCTCACATTGTGGATTAACACAGGAGCCTGCTATTGAAAAAATTACCATTCATGGAGTTGAAGTAGGCCAGGCCAGTCCACCACCCTTTATGCTTTGGCCTCTGCACTACCCTAGTTTCTGACCTCTGCATCTTCTGTGGCACAGGAGGAACAGCTCTTGAAAATGTGATTCATTCTTGAAATTCAGCTCTATGGATATGAAAATATTCAAGGTTACAGTTTAATACAGTATAACTAAAATATACACCTAAAATACAGTAGGCCTAAAATGTACTATTACTCTTTTGCTTTGTTCAGTCCACCATTTTAAGCTATTGCTTTCTTTAGACTTTTCAAATCTTTGAAATTACATTATTATTTACATCCTTGCACACTGGAAAGACTTTGATAGTAATAGAATAAAATCTGAGAGTCAAGCCTGGCATCAAATTGCCAAAACAGCCACTCCAGCCAATGCTCCTACTGGTGTTGATGCAGTCAAGCTTTCCAGCTGTTTTTAAGTGTGGTCTGGAGGAATGTTTTCCCAACGTCCACGATACTCTCCTAGGGCACTAACAGGCCTTAATATTCCCTGTCAGCCACTAGCCCAGCCTGGAGTAGGCTGCCCGGCCTGATCACAGAGACAGCCCATGTCTGGGCCTGCCCAGCTCCCTCAGGGTGGTGGGATGGGTCCAGCTGCAAGGTCCCACCAATATGGGGAACCCCACTGCCTGTGACCCCTGCCTGCCCTGGCAGACTGCTTGAATACCGCACCTTTAATGATGTGGTAGGCTGCTCTCTATCTTAAAGGTTAGCTGGTGATTTATTATCTTGTTTGGGATATCACAATCAAATTCAACATCGTTAAAGGTGCTCTTCTGATTCCCCTCCTTTTTTCCTGGTCATTGACACCATACTGCTGGTTACTCAGGTCCCTAAGCTCTCTGTCATCTTCGCCTCACTCTTCCTTCTGGGATCCCACCTCCAGTAATATCAACATGTTGACTGCTTTCCAGCTACCACCTTCCCTGCCCACTTGAGCTACGAGCTAACGTCTCCGTAGCTGCAGAAACTGGTCTTGTTCCATCACAGCTGGGCAGGATACAGGCAYGGAGCTGTGCCTGGTTGGAAGCAAAGCTGTTTGCATTGCTTCCTGCCATTTCCTTAAGCTCCAAAGCATCACCTCTAGGAGAACAGATAGGGGTGGTGGCGGGGGAAAGCGCTTCACATGCTTCCCCTGTCATTTAGACATCCATCATTAAATTTATTTTACTGCCTCATAATCATATTCCACCTAGCTCAGACCTGGCTGACAGCATCTCTAGCTGTCTGTAAACCTGTCTTTAAGTCCTGGCARTGTTATCATGCCATCTCCCCTGGAGCAAGGGGACTCGGCCGAGAAACTAAGATCCAGCACACAGAAAACTAGARACCTCAACACAATCGCTGCTCAGACAGTGTCTTGGAGCCAAGATACTAGGCTGTGACGGACTCCGTATGGATATTTCTATGTCTTTAATTTATGAGGATTTTAGATATATTTTGTGACAGATACATACAATTCATGGTGTAGCAAGAATAGCAATTCTAAGCTCTCCTGCATATTASAGTGAAATTAACGGTCTCCTTTAGTCTGTGGAGCTAAGAAAGGGACAAGAGCAGTTCCCCATTTGTTTTTTAATCAAGTATATCTGTGGCCAGTAGGATCTATCCCCAAGCCYAAATAACATCCTCCAGCAGCTAGAGCTCTGGGTGGTTTTCCCTCTTCCCACCCTCCACAGCAAATGTTGAAACTGGAATAGTAAGGGGTATTTGCCAACTTATTATGTTATCCTAATATTTTAGGCACCTATGTTCCAAACACTGAATTAACTCATGGTTATAGTCATGGTTACTCAGACAAGTTAGTTCTAGTGATTCCAGTAACAATATTACAGTAAATAATATTTTTGCCATCCTTTTTCTGGATTGTGTATTTTTCTTGATACTCTAGAGATACTTTTAACACGTTTTAGATCTGCCTGTGCAGAGCATGATTAATTATTGCTCGTTTCACTGCTAGAATTTGTTGTTAAGTGCTTTGTGGTTACTGGGTAACRGAGCTTTGCAAGATTAAAAGATTTTTAATGTGTCAGTGAAGGGACAGCAACTGTGAGCATTCATTACAGCTTTTGTTGTGAGCATTGTTGCTTTCTTCCCTTAACACTTASTAGGTCTCTAATAGCAGGGTTTTGATCCTGTTGCTACACTGCAGAGAGCATCCACTCAGAATGTGCAATTAGTTAAGCWGTTAAGCCTTTGTTTTAAGTACTACTGCCTTGGAGCCTTCAGGGAGAAGAAATGTATGTTCTGATTCCAACTSTACTGTAGAAGCAGCTGGTGCACTAGTAGAGAGAAAGGAAAGACTAATGAAGTTAGGCAAGAGAGGAGGACACTGACTGAGGATCCAAGGCCTGGGTGTTCCCTTGATGGGGACTCAGAAATGGGTCACAGCAATAAAAGGCATTGAAGCCTGGTCACTGTTTTCCTCAGGACAGTCAACACTAACTGCCAAACATTGAGCATAATGGATATCTAATAGAGTGGGAAGGCACCACAAGCTGAATATGCAGCTTCAAAACCTATAGCTAGAATGGACTCTAATTACATTCTACTTTTGGTAGGGATTGGGTTTTCAATTAAGTAGAAACTTCAGCTTTTGATTTTCATTGAAAATTCAATACTTACTAAAAATTTAGGAAAGGATTTTGTACCCTTTCTCGGCAGAAGTCATTACTGGTGATACAAAAAACACATATGCACCTACAACCATGTTAAAGCAGCACGGATACGTAAGAACACAAGAATGACTGCACTGTGCCAAAATATGCAAAAKTTTTGCATCTGGTTTTACCCAAGGCAAGGAGTTCCCACAGCTTCCTTGTGGATTTTGTGAAGTAACCACTTCCTCCTGCTTGGTTTGAAGCTGTTACCTGCTGGCTTCCTGAGAGGCTCYGGCAATGGCAAGGGGCAACCACCTATTTAACCACTCCAGGGCTCCATGATTTTGTGGACTTCCTCAGGCACTTTGCTTCAGACCAGTGATCCCTACTCCCTGCAGTCTGATCATTGTTATTCCTCTGAAGCCTCCTCCAGTTGTGGGACAACTTTCTTTTTATTATTTATTCTTATTTTCAGTGAAGAGAATRGAATAAGGGACTAGAACTAAAGAAGATATGAGAGCAGAGTGGATATCCAGAGGCATAATGATGACCTGTGTTTTATTCTGTTCCTTTCCTAATATTTCTTGACATTTGATTTCTTTTCTGRCCTCTGAGTGGTGAGCTGGTGTTTTCATGGAGCTACCTATCATTCCTCTGTTCCTCATTAATAATCATCTGTGAAAGTACACTAGTGATTAAGTTTAGCCAAAATTATTTTTTCCAAAAAATGCCCTGCATACATATTTATAATTTCATCTACTACTGTATCACTATCTTGATCAATACCTTAAGTTTCTCCTGCAGTTCTTCACTGCAGGCCTTTGTCTTTACTATGCTGAACAATTCCTCACAATCACAATCTGCTCCCAAAGAAAGCTTTCATTCTGCATGCCATGCAGGCATGGTGCTCTTTGGTTTAGGTACTAGTTTTCTTCCCTGTGTAATTTATTTTAGTGAAAAATAAAAGGTTCTTAACCCATTGAAAGAGACTGCTGTGAAGTCCTATGAAATTGCCCTGATAAGGATGGTGACAAGACTTCCTTCTGATCAGTCTAAATCTTTTCCAGGTAAAGAAAATACTTAGTTTCAGCTTTTTGGAGTAATCTGTATATTTACCACTCTGAACTTTTTCTAGCAGGTGGTGAAAGACACTCATACTTTGCACGCTACATTCAGTCAGAGRATACTTCATCACAGTCTCACCTGAGATACCTGACCTTCCCTTAATTAACCTTGCCTTTTTTTTTTTCTTTCATCTCCAGGCAAGCTGCTTTGTCCCTCTTCCTTCTTCAGTCCTGAATCTAAGCACTRTTACTTGGAAATTTGCTAGAACACAGAGAATAAAATAGATGAGTTTACTAAGATTACTTAAGTATAGTCATCACTRGAAAAGAAAGATGAAAGGAAAAGAGACAAGATGTTAAATAACAAGATCAGCCAGATATTATCCATAACTTACAGAATACAGGCCATCATTGAGCTGTTCTATGTCCTAACCTAAGGTTAGAAATTAGGATTTGTTTTCCTTATAATGCTTATTTATTTTCTAGGACAAGCATAGGCAGCTACAGAAAAGTTTTATGCCCTTTCCTCTAAGTCTTCTAGTCTAGAACCACCCTAACTATAACAACAATATGCCTTGCCTAGTAGTCAGGAGCTACTTTAATGCAGCTAATATATAAGCATTAGTTCCTGGAATGCTATTACCTGGTTATTATTGCAAGCTGATCTTAATCAAGAGTAAATCAGAGGTGATAAAAAGCTGCTTAATTTGGGAGGGGGGTGGTAGGGTTAGTATTCTTAGTTATTGTTAGCTCAGGATATGCTGCCTGGTAGAGTTTGTCTTGTGGATACCTCATAATGTTCATGTTTGCATAGCAGAAGGTAAGATGCTTCTGTAGCCAGAACATAAATCCAGAAATTGGAAGATACCTGTCCACTTCATTTTGGTATTGACATAATGAATTTGATCWTTTTGAGTTCCTGTTTTGAATTTACTCAATTTTTCCCTTTTGCTTATGCTGAATAAGTTGGTTTAATTTGTTTTGAAACAGTCTGAATATTGTGGAGATGATGTGTTCTCTAGTCGCTATCATGCATAAAATAATATATATTACACTGTGGCAAAACAGTAATTCCTTATATGTGCTTTGCCACTAATATTACAGTTGTATTTATGTATTTTTGGCTGTTGCTAGAAAGAAAAGAGTTTTGATCTTTTCTGGAAAAGAAAAGCTTAGGCMTTCTGTCTACATTTGATTTTCATTTCTCTTCCCCATATATTCTGTTTCTTTTTTGGGAAGTCAGCCAGCAGCCCAGCTCCATGTGATTCTCCTCTTCCTCCCAGGCCTCTAAAGCTGTTCTGTTTGAAAAAGATGTTTATGGTRGTTGGACTGGTCATTCTGGGTATGGTTTATGTTCCTCTTTCTTCTCCATTGCCTGCTTAGATTGTGAGGGTTTCAGCACAGTGATGGTTTATGTTCTGTGTTTGATGAGAGCTTAGTACAGCAGAGCCCTAGTCTTGTGTAGGCTCTTAGGTACTGCTCTAAAAAATGTGATTATTAATTACAATAAATAACATGATAATGTTCTTTGCTATATGCAATGTAATTAAAAAATTTAAAAGGGCTCTTTTTTTTTTAAACCACATATGTTAAGTTTGGGGACAAGTCAGTTTGAGGGTTTTGTTTTTTAAGAACTTATGCCTTCTTGTATCAAAATGTAGAGAGAAACCAGCAGGATTATCTTACTACTATTCTGGATGTAGTTTTCAGCCTTTTGCCCAAACTGGTATAATTCAGAGAGATACACACACACAAGCCTGAGACCTAAAAACTTATTACTTATTTTAATAAAMATGAGCTTGAAAGATACTTTGGATATCTTGACTCTATTTTGCAGACTCAGTCTCTGTACCTTTTTGTTAATTTAACCAAAATAATCCACCTGTTTGGAAAAAGATGTCCCATTTGTAAATCTGGCATTTATTACACTATTCACCTCAATTGGACTATGTTTTCAGTCTTGAATCCTGTGTGAACTCTTTAGAAATGAATTTGAAAGCAAAATAACTACTTTTTAAAGTATATGTCTTTGGAGTTCCCATTGGCTTTACACTATTTTTTAAGTCATGTTTCTCACACACAAAAAATATGCATTTCTTTTCAGCAGTGCATCCAAGGAATATGATACATGCAGCTTCACTGAACAGGCATTTTTCCATGCAAATTTTGTGAACAAGAAGGATAAAATCCCTATTCTAGAGCCATAATAAACCTTAAGCACATACATGAAGTATACAAACAGATGGCCGAATACTAGCTGATACTAAATATAATATAATTAAAGGTTAAAAACTAAGGGTACTTTTAAATAAAGTACACAAACTTTTCTATGTATTTAAAATTCTGTATCTTACATTATAGAATGTAAGGAAAAAGACTGAAAAAAAATGAAGTTTTAGATAAAAATGATATTTTTCTGTGCTATTATTTGAATTCACCAGATTTTAAGGAGAAGTGTCAGTCTTTTAAGTAAACTGGACTTAAAATATTTACAAGAAATGTTTAGTTTCAAAATTGCTTTTTAACCAATCATTTGGAATCTATGACAGAAAGAAAAAAAAAAAAAAAAAGGTATAGATCATGAGATCTGTATCTAGGAAGACTATTCCAGAATGTGCAGAAGACATTTTCAGATTCCAACCTGTTTGCACAGGTGACAAGTACTGAGAAGAATCCCATGCAAAGTTGGACATGTCTCTCATTCACTGCTCCATCATCACTGCACCCAGGAGCTTTTCTAGCACGTTTCTGATGGCAGGTGGCTACGGAAGCCACCGGGAGCTGCTGCTTTTTGCCTTCTGGGGATACTTCCGCAAGAGAAATCTGCTGCAGCACAGAAGCCCCATAAAAAAGCCAGCGCATTAACCTCCTGAGAGTTGGCCTCCTAAAGCCCTGCTGGGTAAATCTCTGCCACTTGCTAGTGATTCTGACCAGCTGCATGGAGAATCCACCTTCATCTCCTCTAAAACACTCAAGTAAATGCACCATCGCATTAGTTTTCATCCCCCGGGATAAAGCCAGTTTTCAAGCGCTACAGCAGCTCCCTGCCAGCCTCATTTTAGGGTGATTCCTCCTCTGCTTGCTGATCCTGCTTCTCCCAAACAGTTGGAGGGTCTAAGGGCAGTCCATATGTTTCTCCATATATATTRGCAATAAACCGCAAAAGCGGGCCAATGAAGAGAACCCTTAGCAAAAGACTCATCTACAGCTGGGTGCTCTAAGCACAAAATAAGGTAAAGAGGTAAAGAAAACACGATGTGCAGCTCAGTCTTGAATACACATGTTTGGAATTGCTCTTTCTTCGAAAACATCAAGCCACTTCAGCTCCAGCAGGTTATTTGGTGAACACCAAGGGCCTGGATTTAAAAGGTCACCATGTTGCAAAGCTCAGACTCAGAATTTAGAATCGCAAGTTTTTAACGGTTTTCAGAAGGACTTTAAAGCTCATTACAGATAAAGGATCTATTTGTGTACACTAAGATGACACAGATGTAATGGCTGCAATTGAAAAAGTCAGMATTTCCCAAAGATACTGCCCAGTGATCGTAGTTCATTTCTTTGCCAAGTGCATTGGGGTAAAGAGTGTTTTAGCTTAGTAGATGCTATTTTTTACCAATGAATGTACTATAAATACGTTCCTCATTGTACAGTTATACTGCAGTATTTACACAAGTTGGAACCGTTCCTAATTTCTGGTATTAAACAAGAACAATACAGATCAAGGATAATGCATGTAAGCTTGGTATTTGCAGTGCCTCCATGCCTACAAAGAAGAGAAAAAGTGCTATGAATGTATACAAACATGAGTTGTGGCATTTTCAAGAGTCAACTGTCTAAATAATCAGCATGTGCAAAGATGTATGTTTAAATAACGGCTTAGTAAATGATGTAATAAAACAAGAGAATGTTACACCAGCAATTGATTAAAGGTCTATTGATCCATCCTCAGAACAAAAATAGTTCATGTGCAGGCATTATTAGATGGCTGTTTTTAGCACATAACCATGTATCATTTGTTTACAACCGTATTTGTTAGTTTTAATCATGCAACATGCCTACTCCCATTAATATAGCTATTTTATGTAAACGAACAGCAGGAAGTAATAAACACCCACTCTGAGTAGTGTTTTGATACCAAGATGTGGATGATTGATATTTGAAAAACACATTTGTCAGCCTCTGCAAATAAATACCAAAATATAAACTGACAATTGGGAGGCAGAGACATTTGATACCTTTACACATGTCAGCAGGATGCCTGATGCCAGAAACCAAAATTAAGTGTTTGCTAGCATTGAAGACAAATATTGTCTTGTCCTTGGTGAATCAAGGTAAAGAAATACTCAGGAAGAAGATCAAAAGCGAGTAGCGGGTTGGGGCTATAATCAGAGTACTAAAATCGATGTTGAAGAGAATCAAAATTGGCTACGTTTCAGGGCTATGTTAAGCAGATGATGGTTATTATTTCCCCTTTCTCTCTTATTGGTGCTAAAGAGCAGGGCTGGTCTTCTCACAGAAGCAAGAAGAACAAACAGAAGAAACACTTAGAGCAGCCACTCTTCCCTCCACCAACACACAGAAACACCTTAAATTTTGCCTTTTTACCTATCAGTATGGGGAACAGACGGAGGAGGAATGCAAAGACTTTTATATCTAATCCCAAACCACATACCACTGCAGAGCTAGCAGGCCTATGAAATGATCACCAGATCATTTCCAACGAGAACCATTTGCATTAAGTGAAGCGGTTCCTTAAAGGCTGCTGAGAGACTGTTGTGCAGGAAGACGCTGCGGCAGGAAAACAATATGCATATGGAATGAGGAAAGTTTTGTTCAGTTCCAGCAAYATCTTCTAAAAGATTTTCCCTGAAGATCCCTTCAAAGTGCGTATCTTGAACATACTTACTGTGACCAATTGAGCTTATACTCTGAGACWCCTAAATCTTTTTTTACAGTTTATTGACTGCAGAAAGAATTGCTTTCCAGGTGCTAAAATTTCCCTTCTTGGTTCCATTTCTATAGAGAATGTATTTGTTTTTATTGACTTTTCATTCTAGTAGATTTCTCTTCTAGCATTGAAATGAATCTTCATCATGTGTGGTTTTGGATAGAGTGGTAAACCCTACTGCATGCCCAGGGAGAACACCACAGTGTATAGATTCGTATGGTGCCATCACAGGTCTACATGAATGGTGGCAGAGGTACGTATAGAGACTGCGGCACTGCAGAAGATCCTTGAGAAGATGAAACCAATATACAGAATTAATGCCCCTGATTTGCTAGACTGACCACTGTATATTGGTGAAAATTTTGTACTTGGAGTGATGTCCTGAGCTCTGGAGTAATGGCCAGAGGCCTGAGGATCTCGCAGACATCCCTTGCTTAGGCACAACTGCAGAACAGAGCCACAAAATGATTTGTTTGTTTAGTCAAAGAAAGTGTCTAAGTTTTGAGCTGGAGAAACACTAGAAAACACGGGACTCCTCCAYGCTGGTCTACCCTATTCCCAAATTTTCTCTTTTGTTCAGTTGAATGCCTAGGTCCAAATGAATCTAGAACTGGATGAAAAAGATCCTGGGATAAAATAGGATAACTTAAAACTTGTTTCATTGTGAAATGGGGGGCTAAATCAAAACAAACAGTGTGCACTTATGCATTAATTTCTGCATTTTCTGAGTATCCATGCCAGGTACTACCACCCATTTTATACTGTTGGAAGGAAACTCGTCACCAAGCAGCTGGTGCAAGTGCCCCTCACAAACACACTTTTGCTGTCTCTTACTCTTTAAATCACAGATATCTGCAGCCTTCCTTCTGTTTGAATGGAAGGACAGAATAAAGAGCTGTTGCTGTTCCTCATAACCAAAGAGGGTGACCTTGTCTTCCTCCTCTATCTTTTCATTAGAGATATGATATTAAATAGAAGAAATTCCGAGCAAGTTAAAGCCTTAGCTGAATTTGAAACAATTCTCTGACGTACCAAACCTCTTCCAAAACCTTCTCCTGGAGGGGCTGTGTCCTACAAAGGGCTGGTCTCCTCTCTGGCACATAGCAGGACCCCAGTGGCCTTAGGATGTCTCTTGGTCCTGGCAGGATTTGCTCCACTTGCTCTTCTGCAGGCTCCCATTTTACCGGGAAGCGAGGTTACAGACAGTGCTGTGCTAGTACTGGTTTGACCCCTTCACACTCGATATATAGTTAATTAAAACTCTGAAGCAGTTTTGACAGATATTTTCTTGTATGTATATAATTAAGTTCTAAATTCTTTCATTCCAGTGCATGTTTTCACTGGGGTCTCACAAATCATCTGGTCAGTTCTAGGGTTCTGATTAGGATCTTCCAAGGGAATGGAGCAAAATACAGGGTGGAAAGAAAACAGTGCACATTTTTTTTTGCTAACACATTAAAAGTTCCTTCTTCTTTCCTTCATTTTATTCTTAGAAGTTATTTTTAAAGCCTATCTTTCTCACTGGAGAAAGCAAACATGAAAAGTCTATCATCTGATTTAGTGTGAACTAAACTAAAAGTATACTGTATTTGAGGTAAAAACAGGAAATCCTTTAGTATCAGAGATACTAGCTGTTCTTTGTCGTAGTCCATACTCTGCAAGGGGACATTAAAAAGTCAATACATCTATACTGGCATACCCCACAAGGTTAATAGAGAATARATTACTTTGATTTTAAATGAAAGAAGCAAAGACAGAAGTTTCAGTTAAACAACGTGCTGTGCTTGTATCTCTTTCTGTAATAGAAGTCATTTTAATTATTTTGAGGAGCTCATGGAGTACGACTGCCCCTTTGCTCCTAGGAACTGCACTGGGTTCCTGAGTCAGATGATTTCAGCTGAAAAGACATTCCAGTTATCCTACATTTCATCTCAAGTTCATAACAAAATTCAGCTAAAAAGGATGAAAATATCAAATATCTGGCTCACTCCAGCCAAAGATATGCTGTCAGTCAGAGTTGATGGAGCTGTGTGCAAGGTAGGCAAACAAAAGAAAAAAGAAAATTTGCAATTTTCTAAATGTCAGTGCTCTCTTACACTCAGTGGTCACTTTGTCTTGCATTGTTTTTCCAGCCTGTTTCTTTTATTCAGGAAAAAAAAGAATTCATCCTGCTATAGAGTAATTACGCAGCAAGAAGCAGCACCAATGAGGCAGCAATCCCACCCTCTGTTATGATGGCAATAGACAGAAAAAGTAGGTAGGTAAAAACCTGAGTCTGCCACAAGTTCAACTGTGAGACTGAGCTTTTCAAAGCTTGTATTTAATGTCCTGCTTCAACGGGTGTAAATTTTTCCTTCATATTTTAAGCAAGTTCTGCAGAACCGGGGACTGGATTTGATGTACTAACTCAAGCTCTGCTATTTTATTTGTTTATTTTCTTTTCTAACTCTCCAGTAAGTATAACTAAACTGATATGTTGAGAGAAAGATTAAGGATGCTTCATTTCTCATTTGCTTTAAATGTCTGCTAGTAATGTCAGTAAGTAGAGATACAGCCTAAAGCAACATTCAGATGATAAAGGGTCACATTATCTTCAGGAGCTCCCAATGTGGTGTCTTAATTTACCTTCTGCAGTAAGAGTTTCCAATCCTACACAGAAATAAATGTGCACAAGTAAAATTCACAGAAGGGAAGGTGATATTGGCATCCACCTTTACAATCTGCACAGTGCACAAATAAAATCTTGTATTTTCTTCATAAATAAATAGTTGAAATAAACACCCTTGGAGTTATTTCTTACTAAAAATGCATGAGGATTCAGGGCATGCCCACATGTGCTTGACATCTTTCACATGTGTAATTTATGTAGCTCCTACAGGCATGAGGTAGAACACGTGTTTCACACATGGACTGTGCACTCCATCTTAGCACTGGTCCAGACAGCTTATAGGGAGCAGGCTGGCTGCAAATGCTGGTTTATTTGCTGAGCTTTTAAATACTGGAACAGTGAGAAATCACATAAAAAACGTTGATGCCACTAGGAACTTCTGGGGCCAACCATGCAAAGGCTTCAGAAGGCAGCACCTGCGTGTAGCTCTTCTTGGTGGTCTCTGTGTGTCTTTGGTCAATTTTGGTCAAAATGGTCAATTTTTTCTTTCTCTTGTAAAGTACTAGGAAATATTTTCAGTTTCCATTCCAAGATAATCTTTTTGTAATGACTTTTGATGATAATTCACCTAAGGGTATAAAGTATTCAGGAAAACAAGAGATAAATCTAACAGATTTCAGACTCGGCTATGTTAGACAGACTTATTCATATAGTATAGCTTTGCTATGCACTTCTCCAGCTTTCTTCTGAGCTCACCTCATAATAAAATAATGTCATGTAACTGTCATGGCATCATCCTCCAAAACAAGTATGTTATTTAATAGTATGAGTAAGCAGATTACATATTTCACCTGAAAACAAATAAGRAAACAAATTTGTGAGTAGACTAAGGGACTGAGTTCTCTAGCAAAAATATAAAGCACTAGACAATACTGGCTAATAGCTTGGATAAGACTGAGTCTATACCAGTAGGAATACGAGGAATACGTCTTCTGGCAAAATTCACATTTTAATTTCATAATCTCAGTGTTGAAATGATGATGATTATTCTGGTTTTCTTCATTTCTTAGTTTTTTTTGTTATCTTAGTCTTTTGTCATTTCAATGTGAACTGCAACACTTCTGGCAAACTGACCCGTGTGATTTATTTGACACATGTGGCCTGCAATGTAATAACTGTTTGATTAAGTTTGTAAACACTGATGGAGAATTTTGATTTCTTAATAATCACTATGATTTGGAGGAAAAATACACTCCCTGTGAGTGAAGAAAGAAGGGGTTATAGGCAAAAGGTTTTGCTTTAACGAGTTAAGCACAATATTAAAAAAACTACTAATGTTACCAGCTATTCTGGAATAAATATGAGGAGAAATCATTTCCATTGGTTTGCATCGCAGTTGCCACCAACACTGAGATTGGGCATTTTCATGTATTTATGTATGTATTTTATGCGTTGACTATAATAACAGATTCCATCTGCTGCTTTTCTATATTTGCCTTTTTTATTTAAAAATAAAAATGGAAATAAAACACCACTTGGCCTATATAACCAATAAAACATGTTTTTTGGATAACTTATCTCACTTAGATTGCTTAAGCAATCCTACCTTGCATGTGTTGCAGCATTCCCTAAACTGTAAGACTCCTTATCTTGGTCCAGGACTTCTAAGACCAGAAGTAGTTGTTCTAACCATTTCCTTTGCCTTCCAGCATAATACCAAACAAGGACTTGCACTCCCTTATTACTCTGGAAATGCTTTTCACCAACTGTGTATTTATTTAGAAAGATGCACACTTTGGATCTAAAGAGGGGTAATCCAGCAAAAGGCCTTGCTAAGCTATCCAGTGCTGRCCATCTAGGGCATCAAAAAGTGGTCGTAATTCTAGACAGCATTTTCTAACCTGGCAATTTAGCTATTGCATTTCTACAACATTAAAGAAAACTGTGTTGTAGGACAGATGTTTTTGCTTGCCTGCTTCCAAGGGAAGAATCCTGCCTGTTCATTTCAGTAGCACTCTAGTGGCAGAAAGATGCCAGAGCCAGCTTGTCTTCGAACTTCTCTTAAGCCATCATTTTGTGACTCAGTCTATATAGAAACAAATAATCCTGCTTTCTGTTTGCACAAGTGCCAGGTCATGGAAAGATAATGTGATAATCATATAGGTAGAACATGCCCTTCTGAAGAGTGTGTAAGATTACTGTAGGTCCCATATACCAGATTAGTACATGGCATTAGTATATGGCTGTAGGTGCCCAATCATTCTGCCAACCATCTCCTCTTCAAGGGAATATCGACTCTGCTCATCTGAGATCAAACATTATTAAAAAAAGTCTTATCAAGAATTATCTCAAGATTTTCTGCTTTTTTTGCTTTRTTAGCATATGACCTCCCATAGGGACTTTGGAATAGCCAGTTCAGATACGCTGGAGACAGCAAACTACTAACAGGACTTTCCTCTGAGTTTTGCAAAAAATCATGAGTTTTATTTCTGCATTGTGCTTGCTCAACCTCTTCTCAGTATCGCTTCTTGCTGGTTCATGTGACCCTGGGCAAGTAATAGATTCCTTACTAGTTGTTAACAAGAGTTAACAAATGACATATTTTCCAAGTGAAGTCGGTGGAAATTCCCTGTCAGCTGTGGATTGTACTATTTAAATTATACTACTGTGCTGACAGATTCAGATTTGCTACTTAGCATGTTTGCGAGAAAAATCCAGGTATGACAGAAAATTATTTCTTGAATGCACTGTTTTACCTTGGAACAAGTATASAGAAAGATTTTTGGCTGATGGAACGAGAGATTTCAGTAGCATTTCACTTAATCTTTATGATTATCCCGTGACTGGATTGAAACTTTCCACAAAATCCATGAACTAACCAAATGGACGTTTCATGGTTGGCATTTTGGCTTTCTGTTCTGCTCTGTGTGCTCTCAGGTAGCTTCCAGGTGTCAGATTCTTCGTCATGTGGCCACCTGTTTCTCCTGAGTCCMCATTGAGCATGGGAGAGGCTGATGTTGGCTGGTCTGCTCCTTGGTGGCAGCAGGGAAATGGGTTTGGTGGCCGCAAGCAGGGGCATAGCACAAAAGGCCTGTGCTCACAGAAGTTACTAGCTCGAATGGTTGCTGGTCACCTCACCACTGGCTTTGCAGYGGCAGACAGAACATGTCATGCACCTATAAACCCTCCAGCTTGGATCACAGCTGGGACATATGGAGACTGGTSCTAGCAGGCTCTTCTGGGACACAAAATGAAAGCTCGTATCTGCAGATCTCTTCCACATGGAGAAAGTTGGGCTTCTTTTGCAAGAAGCCGGCRCTATCCCTGGGGGTAACCGTAACTGCAGGAGAAAGCTTCATCATCCAGAAAGACGCCAAAATTCCATTCCATCCAAACTAGATCTGTGATCATTGCTCACTTAAGAGGGGGTGCTGGCCGCAGCGATGACGAAAGGAAGCAGTTGTGGGTTCTGTGCATCTCAATTGACATGTAATTAGACAGCTCTACCAATTTGTTAAGCAGCAAGAACACCAAGGAGAGGCTGTGGAAAGGCTCCCCCMCACATCTCCAGCAGTGGCCTGGGGAGACAAGTACGTGTGTTCTGGCTGGGGACTCGTGCCAGGGTATGGCTTCAATTACATACAGTAGTTCTGCAAGCAGTGGAGTTTATGGAGCCTGGTTTCCTGCRGATCTCTCCTGTGTGCATTCTCTGGTGTCTTACAATATAGCTGCATTCACGCTGCAGGTTCTGCCTCAGTGAGAGGCACTACTTTGTGTCTCCCTCTTTTGTCTATCCACTTACAGATGCTCAGTATCTTTGACACCTCTCTGCCTGTGTCAGAGATRGTGGAAACCAGCTCGCAAGACCAGCAGCTGGAGGTAGAGGGGAAAACTGACTAGTAGACAGTGCTGTTACATGAAGTTTGATCCTGTAAGAACCTGAGTTAAACAATATGAAACCGGGAGCCTTTTCTGGGTGACAACAACCTGAACACTCACTCTAGTACAGTCAACCAGTTTTGTCATTGATTTTGTGGCTCTCAGAGTTATATTGGTGGTGGCTGAGACCGCAGTGTGCGGAGGAAGGAAGCATTGAGCAAGCCCAACTATCCAACGTGCAGGCTGAGAGAATTGGACTCTCAATGCAGTGACAAGGAAGTGGGGTGGGAAGAAACAACCGTGGTGTTGAAGTTCTGCACATAGAGTCGGTGTCATGACTCCTTCTCACCATTGGTGGTGAAGGGAGCCAGGAGCTGGCAGCTGTAGACACTAGGTGGTCCGACTTGCTCATTACCCTCTTGAACTTGGGTGCGATAGCAGGCACTTCATCTTAGATGCTGTAGTTGGCAGGCTGAATAGGGCCCTTATATCCTGCAGCTTAAGCAAAGACTGTAAGAATGAAAAGTGGTATAATGTAATCCACGAGGAGGGAATAGGAACAAATATTTAGGAATCAATCTTCTTTATTTCATAAGCGGTATCACGTAACCAAGAGGAACTCAGCATAAAGTGACCATGGAAGCACCAGAGCAATGCTCAGTGCCCTACAGTAATTTAATTAGCTCTCAATAGCTTCCAGAAAAAGTCTCTAAACCTGCATATATTTAAGATAAGCCTTTTGTTCCATTTGTAACCCACAAACTGACAAGGAATCTAGGCCCCCTTCCCTTCCCCCTTCTCAAACTCCATCCTCTTTCTGTTTTGTTCCCCAAGTCACAGAACCTGATGCTGCTTTTTTTCTTTCCCCCTAAGGTACTTTGCTTTGACCTCGTTCCCCTCTCCAAGTAACTCTATCCTGTGCTGCTATGTTCATGCCCAGCCAAACCTTTATAGATGGCTTAATTATTTTCTTTTCTCAAAGAAAATTCAATCTGATCCCCAATACGCATAGGATAAAATAAAATGAATCAAGTGGGAAGYGGCATTAGAAAGGGGGAGGGGTAGAAGAAGTTATGTAAAATTTCATGTCGCTGTCAGACTGTTTTCATAGAATTTGTGTTTGAGATTAAATTAAATCCCTAAAACTGCTTTGATAGCTTCATACTTAGGGTGAAACGAAGCAGATGCATTTTACCCCAATACCATGCTTCTCATCTCCCCTTGCCGAGAGAGAATGAACTGCTTTGTGGAACGGTTCTATATACTTACAGTATTAAGCAATTCTTCTTTTCCCCTGGCATTGGTATTCTTTTATTCAATTTATCTGTACTATAGCTTGGATAATATTTACCAGATGTTAAATAAATAATTTAAGATAACACAGTCCTGCATGACAGTTGTAACATTTTGGGTCACCTTTTTATTCAATTTTTTAAAAATCACTTCAGTTCAGGATTTCAATATAGTTCAACTCAGTGGTGACACTTAATACTTTTTCCTTTCCTTTAATTTGAAAGTAGTGTTCCCCAAATAGTTCATTTGCCATATTGTTTTTATCTTTAACAAGATAAAATAGACGTAGCGGGTTTACTATTTCAGCCTGATGCCGACAAATATGAAACCAAAGAATACGAAGAGCCAATGTTTTGTAAAAGCTAGTGTTATATAATGAAACCAAATGCAAGGCTTGGAATTTAAAAAGAAATCCTAGTGTGAAGATAAAAGGACATGAAAGATAGTAAATGCTGAAATGATACACCACATAATGGTATACTGTCAAGAAAGAAAGATAACATGATAACTTACAGAGCCATCTCAAAGCCTACATAGGTACTTGACCTATAGTTTGCAAGGAAACAATCTTTTTGTTTCATCTGGCTCGTATTAAAAATAGGAAAAACAAAACCCTTATTTTTTTCCACTCTCACACATATGGTTTAAAATCCATGCAATTTTTAACTGTCTAAAATTCTTTTAAGCAATTTAAGACAGAAAGAATTATTAAATCACTTTTCCATTTCATTTAATGAAAAACTGCACCACCGCCGTTGGTCTATGTACTATCAATTTTAAAGTTAGTAGGGTTCCAATTGGTCCTATGCGCAATCCATCACGAGTGGCATCAGATTTGTATTACCCAAGTYGGGTGCCGTTGAACACAGAGTGGGGAAAAAAGCTAACCCACTACGTAAGTTAACTTTGAGCGAGGCTTAAAATAGTTTTGTTCTCCATTTCTCKCCAGGTTTTGAGGCACAGCTGCTTTCTAGCCAAATGCCCACACGTAATTAGAAGACCAAAACAAGCAGAGGTCTGTGTTGTGTGGASTGTAAAGAACTTTAGAGGTGAACTTATTTACCTGACTTGGGATTTTCAAGAGGCACCTGAGAGTTAGGCCTCCAGCTCCCATGGAAATCCCTTGTGCTTGTGCTCAACCCTATCTCAAAGGGTTCCTAAGCTGATAGACCCCCTCCGACTTCAGTAGGAGTGCCCCTGTGTGCAGGGCCTATCCACCTCTCCCACGTGGCACTGAGAGTCCAAAAAGCTATCTAAGAAACATATTCTGTTGTAAGGGAAGGGGAAACCTAGAGACCTAAATATCTGGTTTCCAGAGACTACAGGTTAAAATACCATTAGATTGAAGTCAACCTTTCATCTATGCCATGTATACAGTTCTAAACAGCTGTGGATCGCATATAACCTTTCAGAAGTCTGCACTGCAGCTGAGACTGCTTGAAAATCCTCTGTCAATTGTTTTTTGGGAGCAAATTGGGGTTTTGACATAGTTCATGTTCTTCTGGATGTCCTCCTCAATATTTTAGGATGTGTGCACAAAGCACAACAAGAAGGAATAGCCTTGGAAACCTTTCTGCCACTTCTTACAAAGTTCTCCAGCTTTTAGTTTTAAGCTGAAAGCCTGATTTTCATTGTTTGAAAACAGTAAAATCTTTGGGGTTTCCAGTTAAGAACTGAAAATCCCTATGGTTCCATYTTCTTAAGAAAACAAGACCTATTTGTTCCACAAATAAAATCTATTAAGCAAACACTCTTATAAGATCAATTTGCCCCAGTTCTCCTATCTCTAATGCTCATTTTCACTCTTAACTATTCCAGAGTTTGCTTCTCAGAGACATGGCATTTTTTTTTCATGTGCTAAAGCGCAGGCTTCCTAAATTTAATATATTTTTATCTCTCACTCTACGCAGTGGCAAAGAGTAGGACACAGGAGTAGAAAGCACTCTTGCGTGAATGGGTTTCTAGAAGAAAATAAAAACCATGATGCTTTTTCTGGTGAAGTGCCCTTTCTGCAGTGAGAACTGAAGGTGCTATAAGCCTTTCAAAGTCTTCTGAATTTGCCAGTGAATCTTGTTTCAAAGCACTATTAGTTCCCCTACTACTGGAGGATATAAATCTGTACCCTAAATAGATGACTTGCTTTTTAACTGGGATCACTGCCAGGGAATAGATTCAGCACAGCGCATTTCAAGGCCTAAACAATAACGGGTAATTGCTCGCTTAATTGAGAATTATGTGTTTAGCTGGCAAACATGATGTCTGAAGGCCTCCCCGCCGCTGCTCGCAGGTGTGTGGTGGTATTTACGTGTCTGTGCTTCTTGCCCTGGGTCCTGCTGTTCCTGCTGGCTGCTGCTTTGCTTTGCGATCAGGGTACTTGGGAGGGAGGCAGCGGACGCGGGGTTGCTCAGCGCTCATCGTTAAAGCAATTCAGGAAATAAAAGTGAATGTCTCTCAGCACAGTATATTCCTGGGAGCCTCATCTGAATGAGCAATTCATTGCCATATTTCTATTTCCAGCAGGGGCTGTGCCAATTAAGAGGACTGCATATAAACCCTTTCAGTGATGTACAGTGGGAGGTTRAAATAATGATGAAGTACGGACTTATTTTTTTAAGCTATTCCTTTAGCAACAGTGGGGACTGAGCAAAGTGAACCTACTGTCATCCCTTCTTTCACAGGCTATTTTCCTAAGTATCTGGCCAGCTAAGGGGTAGATTCTCATTTGAAAGTGTAAAGACACTTGCTCCTGCTTACAGATCCAAAATGGAAAAATAAATGTTTCACTGTGGTCTAGCTTTGTATCTGCAGAATTAAGGAAACTCTTGCTTCTTTTGTAGAGGGGTGTCTTCTTAGCTAAGCATCTCTTGCTGGCTGTGAGAGGAGCAGGGGATTTTGAATTAGTCTTAGCTGCAAAGAGTTCAACTGTCTCCTTTTTTAATATGAAGGTGGGATAGGAGGGCACACATGCGCAGGTCAAGTCTGGGGGACTCTGTGTTGCTGAGCAGGAAGGAAATACAGAAAACGTCTCAAAAAGCCCAAGTGACTTTCAGAGAGCGACAACTTAGGGAGAACCAAGCTACCTAAGCGAGAGCTGCTGGTTCACACGGAGTTGTGGCTTCACCTTTTTCCCTTTGCAGCAGCTCTGCTGCTTCTTGGTGACTCTTTGTGGGAGGATTTCTGCCCCAGCCTGGGCAGAGGCCCCTCTTTCCCTGCGAGGAGGCAGACTTCGTCCTTCACCAAGCAAGAGTTGGGAGTTTAGAAAACAATGTGCCCRCCTGATTTCCCCATAGAGGGACCAGGGAATTACTGTGCCTAGGGCTTTCCAAAGAGCTCACCCGGGAGGCAGCAATTCCCCCCAAATCCCAGCCACRGACTCCACGTGGAGCAGGTATGGGTGCAGCAGCCAGGAGCTGCTGGAAGTGGAGCTTAATGCTGGTGGGTGCTGCGCGACATGGGGTGATGGACCCCGACCCCAAGGCTGCCAGAGAAAACAGCCTTTGGAAGGTCCAGCTCGTGTTTTCGCTGTGATGCAGAATGAACTCGAGAACATTGGAAATTTTCATTTAAAAATAAAACAGATGGTTTTTGCACTGTGTTAGCACAGTAAATGACCCTCATTCAAAACCTTGCTCTAAGGACTTAATCTGAAGCTTTTTCTGCACAAAGATAGGTGCCAAACCACAAAACCACTGGGTGTCTAGAAACTGGAGGGCGAGAGAAAAGAGCAGAAAACATCTCTCTTTCTCAGCTCTGCTAACGGGACTTAGGCCAAAAAAATCACAGCCCTGTCCAGTTGGGAAGTCACAAACAYGTCCTTAGACCCAAGTCTGAAAACTAGGAGGTTTGCCTGACCAGGATGTGCTTTGCAGATTAACTAGCAAGTGTATCACTTATCAGCTTGCCTAAAATATATTTAAAGAAATATTTGTGAAAAGTACCCAAGCAGAAAACTAAGTAATCTTTGGATGACCTCTTGTTTCTCCTGACGAGCAGTAGCATTCGTTAATCAGCAGCATATGATAAAGTCAACTATTCAGCTGGCTCCCGGTAAACTAGACTTCTCTAACTGACAAAGCCCCTGCTATCTACGACTTTGGTTCACTTTTTCRTATCATGCTAAAAGACTAAATAAAACCCAACCTTCTGGAGCAATATTGAGATATTACATCCAGATGAAGGGTGGGTGTCACAGGAGAACAGGCTGCTAGCAATATTCTCTAGGCTTCTTGCCATCAGCTTTGGTTAAAGCAGTGAAGCTGAGGTAAAAAGTAAAGCTGCTTTTATTCCTGCTGACATATAAAAAAGGGGTAGAGGGCACTTCATCAAGTTCTTTATTTTTTATTATTTGGTTATATGATTATTGGCCTAGGAGTAAAATGTATTTTGCATTCTTTGCTTCCTAATACAATGCTTGTTTCGTCTTAGTAAATACTGTGTTTTAGATAGTAAATATCAGGGCTTTCAGATAAGGGGAGAGAAAAAAATAATTCAGCTTCGTACTCGGATTGGATTCCAAATGTCCATGAATGTGTGTAATGGAAGGTGGAAATTTCATATTTCTCCCCTGCTAATTTCATCAGGATGAGACTGCACTATTCGTTCTGCTTTTCAGAGTGTGTCAGTCCTGCCTGGAAAAGCTTTTTATTGTGTAATGGCAGAGTGTTGTCCCTACTGTGCTGGATTATTGAAATAAGAAACATAGTTACGATAGTCAAACAAACGCAAACCTTTGTACCAAGCTGACAATAGCATTTACAATTCTCTTTAACTGATGCAAAGACATTTATGCCATATGAAAGCCATAAGGCAACAAATGAAGAGCACATTTAAGCAAGGAGTTGCCTGAAGAAGTCCACCTAACTAAAACCTGACCAGCTAGTGCTGCAGAGGGTGCAGTTCTTGCCAAGATGGGAGGCTTTAATGCTGCTAAATCAGTCACACACACAAGGAAGATTTACTTTAAAATGACTGTATCTGAATAGGAAAAGGGAACATAGTTACTTAGGAGGAAATGCTACTTGCAGCCCAAATCCTGTCAACTTGCATGAGCTTTTGGTCAGGTCTTGAGATGGGGTGCAGGAAAAACGAGGTGGGAAATTTCCTTCCTCCTTAACCCAAGGTGAGTCCTGAAGCTGCACAGACCTAGGGCTCAGGGAAGAGCTATACATTGCACGGTCACTAAAGCATATGGCTCGGGGACCCATGTTCACAGAATCACAGATTCATTATGGTTGGAAAAGACTTTCAAGACCATCGAGTCCAACCATAAACCCTTTCCCACGGAGCCTGCTAAACCACGTCCCCAGGCGCCTCATCTGCACGTTTCTTGAACACTGCCAGGGATTGGGACTCCACCGCTTCCCTGGGCAGCCCGTTCCAGTGGTTGACTACTCTTTATGTGTGGAAATTCCTCCTAATGTCTAACCTGAACCTCCTCTGGCACAACTTGAGGCCATGTTGCTGACTTATAAACTGAATTTCCTGAATAACTGGTTAGTTTTTGTTCTCATCTCTCATCTCATTGTTATTCTATTTTCTMTTCAGCTCTTCCCCTCCCTACAGCCGAAAAGGGAGACTTTCACAGCACGAAGATACCTAGGGAATACTGGAGCAATGGTCACTAAGGCACACCAGGCAAGGCGAGGGCAAGCACTGCAGGCAGGGCTGCGCGCAGCAGAAATATTCTGTATATTGTTAGTTCCATCTCATCCTGCCCTTAATGCTCCCTCCAGGGCTTTCTTCCCTGGCACACAGTGCAGCAAATACCTAGGGAATATCTCAACAACACACGCGAGGGAACATTATCTAGTTACCTAAGGCAACGGAGAAGTTTTCAGGCCGACCGGCGCAGTTCTGTTTCACAACTTCCATTTAACAGACACTGCGTGTCTCTCCAAATATCCGCCTGGCAATAGAGAGGCAGCTGCGGAGTTTGGGCGCTCTGGGTGTCCTGCCTGCATCCGATTAACAGCCAAACTATTTGAAAGAGATCAAATGGAATTAATTAATTTAAAAAACTATAACTGGGGATAGCTTTTTACAATAGAGATTTATGGACTTGTTGAAACCGAGCGTTTTCTAAGGTTTCAAAAATCGAGTCTGTTCTCTTGGGGAAACAGCATCTATACTTTTATTTGTTGTTTCACTAGATTAGGGCCTTACAGCTCCAGTAATGGCCATTTTGCTCTGTGTTGCACAAGCACAGAATGAAAAGTCCCTCTCAGGAAATACGTACAGGCCAAGGATAAGACATAAAAAAAAGGGAGCTGCAGGTAGCTGCGGTAAACTAATGAGTTAGCACCAGTTACTACAGTAGGGTGAGCAACCTGGTAGCCTGTCAAAGTCACCCAGGCTTCTCTCAGCCCTCCTTCCCACAGGTTTGCTGGTTAAAGTCTTGTTCAATTAATGGCTCCAGCTTCACCTTTTGCAGTCCAGTTCCTCCCCCCGCGCCCTGTCCTACCCCAGTTGCTCCATCCAGTCTTTGAAAATGCTGAGGTCTTCCCAGCATATTTGTGTTTCTTACATGCTTTAATGAATGACAAATGAGTAGCAATGTCTCTATTTGAAACAATGTGCTTATTATCAGATTCAGCAGACCCGGAGCTTCATGGAGAGTAGGTCCCAGCCGTGGCTCCAGGCTCCCTGCAAGCTCCCGTCACCCCTGCTGCATGGCTAGGCCTTGGGCCATGGCTCCAAGGGTGCCTTTCAGTTTTGTTTCCTGGACCTGGAACAGCTGTATTTTAAATGAATAGCTAAGCCTTGGGAAAATAAATTAAGAAGTTGAGGCTTTACAGTCAACTGTAATGTGTATCTGTTCCTCATGCAGTTACAGATAATGTTTCTGGCAATAATTTGCACTCTCAACAATTCTATTTATTTTTAATTTAGTAAGACAATTCTGTTTAGCTACTAAAGTCATAAAACCACATTAAAACGTCAATCCAATGGCATATATTGAAGTGTGTACTTAATTTTATGCATATGATTAAATCTATTGACTTCCATTTCCATTTTTCAAAATAAGGAAGTGCTTAAGTGCTATAACCCTCTAAGATTTCAGTACTGAYAACAGAGCCAATGGAATTTGGTGAGCAACGAATTTGATCCATCACATTGAAAAAAAAGGTGGGTAATGCTTTTAAGAATTCAAGAAAACTTTCCAGCCCAGTCAAAAGATTGCCTAACACGCGCCCCTAAGGCAGCTTCGCTGGAGCACTGCTGTCCATTTTCTTTGTCCTCTTTTTCATGTCTCTTCCTGGCTGAAGGGATGACCCAGACATCTTTTTTGCTTGCAACAGAAGTAAATAATAATGGAAACCATAAGGGAATAAAGGGCCATTTAAACATTCACGGTCACAATGGGGAGAAGCCACACTTTACTTCGGAGAAATGGAGCTATTCAGTCAAAAATACAAACTCAAGACCCTTCCAGTTTTTCAGAACCCATTTTTTGCTTGAAGGAGTAAGCAAAACCCTGGCTTATATGATGTTTCTATCCTTAGCCTATACAGCTATTGGAGAATAAGTCATAATTAAATATGTATAATAGGAAAACATGATGTTACATACATATTCAAGAGCAAACGTTAATTGATGGGCATAGGGGAATTTCTAGTGCAGAATCTGACCCGCAGAGATGCTGTCTTTGAGAACGAGCTATCTAGATACTTATATTACTCCCAGCACTATGATATCTGGGGGCCTTGCAAACGTTAATGAACTTATCCTCACAACCACCTTTTGAGGCTGGGAAGTTTTAGCATCGACTTTAAGGGAGTACAACCAGGCCCTAGGCATGCAGGAGCCGCCACAGAGGAGCTCCGAAGAAATCATGCTTGCTTCAAACAACATTAACTACTTGTTGGGTAATAGCTGGGGATGATGGTGCATACGGCGTCTGGTGGCTTGCCCCTCTCCCATAAATAATTTGGAGGAGAGAGCCTCTGAAACTCCAGTGAGAGAGGCTCGGCAAGGAAGTAGGGGAAAGAACACTGCTGAGCTATGGATTCCCTTCTCTCCTGCCTTCCCATCATGAAAGGCTCTCAGTCACTGGCAGTTGTAGAAACGTGTGTGCACATGTGGATAGAAATGGGGAGCGAAGTCAAGGAGGGAGGAAAGAGGGTTATCCCTATCTCCGCTGTGTTCAGACAGAGAGTTCCAAGTGTTGCAAGGATGCAGCAGTGGCGCTCTGGCTTGCTCTGTGCCCAGTTCCAGTCGCATCACCCACTGCAATGGTCATCAAAATGAAATCTTGTGTCAACCCGGTGCGAGAAAGGACTCAGCCGTAAATGCGCAACGAGCAGACAAATTAAATTTCTGAGTGTAGGAACATGGCCAGGTGGGAATTACGCCAACACACGTGGTCATTTTTCTCCATCAGAAGGTCACATATCCCGTACAGGTGTGGTGCACTGTTTGAAGGAGAAATGGCTTTTGCACATATCCCGTTCACCTTTGGGGATGTAATTTAAGAAGGGACTTTTTGCAAGACACATTGCATGCTTGGGCACAAAGGAGGAAGCAGCCTGACAAACCGAACAAAGCAGAGACCTTTTCTCTCTCCATGAATGTAAAAACAGGGAACTTGTAAAGCAGAAGCGGGCTTCATAAATTCCAACTGCTGTCAGTCAGCACCGTGCAGGAATACAGGGGAATATCTGTTACGAGCAGGCACCACAACGGTGCCTCCTTTTCTTTTTTCCGGCAGTCCAGAGCAGGCCTGTGTTTGATCCTGCTCACAGGGAAAAGGCAGCGGCCCAGCCCGGGCTGACTGCCCTGGGAGCGAAAGGGGAGGATGCAGCAAACAGACGTGGCGCGAGCTGCTGCGTGTGCCTGGCAGAGGCCTGGAGGGACCCGCAAGGGGGAGTCTCTCAAATCAGGGGTGCACAGGCCTGGCACAGCCCCATAGCCACTGTCTGCCCAGCGAGGTTGGGCCTGCCTGGGAGAAACCTGCCAGATTCACCCAGAGAATTATTTCTGCATTTCCGTCAGTCAGAGACACGAGCTGGTTCGCCCAGGTCCTTCTAGTGGGGGAGATTTCCAGCTGTTTCAGGTGTGCTGCTAAGGTGCACTTAATACATAGCACATCTGGCAAAGGAGCTGGGAAAAGGGAGGCTTCTGCTCTTCAGGAGCAGCCAGAAAACACTGAGGTTCAGCATAAAGCAGAACACGTCACCTGCGTTTTCCTATCAGAGATGAGAAAGTTGCAGATGACACATAATATAGATATCTTTTTTATTTTTCAGAGCTATATCATACATTTTCTTAAGGCTCCCTTTAACTTTCTGTTAATAATAAAAAAATTCCTTTAACTGCAGTTCGAGTTGCATGTGTGGAAAAATGACAGGACAAGCAAAGAGCAGAAGAACCAACCAGCCTAACTAAGCTTTCAATGACCTTTGCAACACCTGCCCATCCGCCTTAGGAAGCTGTTCCCCGAGTGGGGAAGGAGTATTTTTCACCATTTATGTGCCACCTTAGTAGTGAAGAAAGGGCACGAGCAACAGCCATTGCATTAATATGTGAGGAAATGGCTAGCCAGAAAATGCCAGGTATATTCCTAGGAATATTTTCCTAGGACAAAATAGCCTTCAAATTTGTCCCCATGATTCTGAGAACTCTAGTTAGAAAATATTTCTTCAATTCTTAATCTTCCTGAGCCAGGGCTTGTTCTTTSTCTTTTAATGCCTGCACAATAGAATACTTGGTTTCAGGTAAAACAATATAAATAAATAGTAAGAATAATGCTGCATTGATAACTGAAGCCAGAGATAGAAATACAGAAACTAAGGTCTTAGATCTTAGTTTGCTCCGGGAACCTTAGTTAAATTTCATTCAAAAATTGGCTCAACAATTGTAAAACTTCTGGGGATATTTATAGAGGAAGACGCTACATGAGTGCAACAAAAAATGCAATTAAAAAAATATGTATTTAGAAGAAAAGCCATAAACTAGCACCTTCTCCTCTGATAAGAATCAAACTCTGGTTATTTGTCCTTTGTTATGCATAGTTACCTTTCTCTAAATCAAACATTTTTGCCGCTGTTTAGCACATCACACRTAGCATCCCATATTAGGTTGGGCTATTCAATGTGAAAGTGTATTTATCAGAGGCACTTTGTTAAAACAAAACCTTGTTGAAAGCCTGATGGCTTCAACATTGGATGAAATCAACCATTAGCTCCTAAAGAAGCAGAAAGGAAARCTGTGTCGCCGTTAAATACATGAAAGCGCATTAAGTTATTGCCATATTGTTCTGCAACGAGTTTGTGATTTATTACACTCTTTCTTTTTGGAGTTGAAAGAAAGGTTTTAGTTCAAACTGGCTTAAACCCCACGAGTTTAAGATGTTAATGAACATGCAAACAAGTTCTGCTTACAAAACTGCATTGTGTTAGCGGGTTTGAAATGAAACTACATCTTTACCCAGATTAATATGGTAAAAGTGAGCTTGCTCAAAACATAACAGAGACTCATGTAATTCATAGCAAAGGGTTCACATTAACTCCGACCATTTCTTGTTTTCTTTGAAAAAAAAAGTGCAGATTTAGCAATGCTGAAGTGCCTAAATTCATTGTAGCTTTGCCAAATTGTCTGGAACAAAAACATAATTTTGGAAATGCTGTAATGTTTTATTTCATCATTTTCAAAACAGAATGCTTGAAATCTAAATGACTTTTTGTTTTGAAATGTCCTCTAATACATTTAAAAAGTAAAGTCACAAAAAAAAAACTACTTAAATTTGCAAGGATTTATTCAACATGAAATACTTTGTTTTACTTTGGAAAATTGCTGGCAAGCCACAAAACTGGTTATCCAGAAAGCGTCATTTCATCTGGCTGCAATAAGAAATGAATTTTGTCTTCGGGGGGAAAAGGTGTGTTCCTAACAAGCATTAGTATGAAAAACCCTAATAAAGATTAGGTATTTTCTAGGCACAAATGTGAGTCCAAATAAAGACAATATGAGAGCTCAGGATTCATCTGGGCCTGCAAACATATATGAAAACTATCTTCACTGGGATTTTAACATCTTTTATGTTAGAATCTTTTATAAATCTTCCTCCCTTCCCAAGGACAAGTTTATAAGAAATAGGCTTCATATATTTTTTTGTTTTTGAAAACAAAAAAAAGGGCTAGGATTGGGCTAAAGTTAAAAATCCATCTTTAAAACCTCATTTTCAACCTTTAATTTCTGAGGCCACAGCTGCATTTTTATTAAGCAAACCCATCCCTGTCTTTTCAAGCCCTCTTTGGCTCTCCCTCTACAGCATGAGCAGTTTTAGAGGCCCTGCCTGCTGTTCTCTTCCTTCTCCCCACTTACTGCCTCACAGGATTTCTTTCCCTAAGCAGGGCATATTTTCCTCTCCACCTTTGTCCTCTCTTTGGGGTGTTTTTGAACCCGATGCTGTTTGTCTGTAAGTGCCGCTCCATAAGCGGGTGAAGCTCTTCTGCTTCCAGGGAATGCCATGTCCCATCTAATTGTTTTTCTCTCATTGTCTTTATAAGAACAAAAACTATCAATGCAGATCCTAGCAGTCTTCTCATCYTTTGCAAATACACCTGATCCATCGGTTTAATCAGACAGGAATTAGCAATTATAAATCTCTACCTTCTATAAAGGGACATAAGGGGACCAAAAAGAGAGACGAGGAGGCCAAGGCAAGGAAGAGTTGTGAAAATAAAATCTGAAGAATATATAGATCAGGATTATAATCACAATCAGCAGAAATAGAAGGCATTCAGACAGATCTTGGGCTGATGTAAAAAATCATCAGCTCTGGGAAGGAGGCAGCCAAGTGCCTTCTGCAGAGGCAGGACAGTCATGCTTTAGTGATCTCCCTTCTCCCAGGGATGGAGCTGGGCTGATTTTGACCAGGTGGGAATCAAAGCCATCATCTTAAAATGAAGACAGCTATTCCATATCTAAGGTAAATTCTGTGTAACTATTGCTTGGGACAAGGGAAATAGATATTGATTTTTATTATTTCTTTTTTTTTTTTTTTGCCACAAATTGAAATGTATAAATGTGCCTGCTGATCCTGGGCTAGCTCTTTGGGAAGCTCGGTGCACATGAGCATGGGTAGCAATCTGTTGCCTTCTGGAATTACTGTTTGGCCTATTCCTGACCACCCAGAAGGGCAGTAGAGCAAACACCGCAATGATGTGAAAATGCAGCTCAGGAACAGCGCTGGCTGAGCATGTGTGCAAGTGTTGTGTGTGCACGCATGCCTGTTTATAGGAAAACTTTTGGAACAAGCATGTTAAGCACATCAGGACCTGGTTTASTGCAGTTTTACTATGTTTTCCACAGTTTGTGTTCATGCTGAATTAGGCCAAAATGAAAAATCCTCTTCTTCGGGGAAGGGGGCTAAAACTTCATTGCAGGAATACCAAGCGCCAGGTTTTCTGGAGGCTCCCTGTGACCCCAGGGGTGCAAAAGCTGACACACACGTCCCCCYGCCAAAGCAGCACCAGGCTGCCAGGCAGCCCTGCTGTGCCCTGTGCCAGCCTCTGCCCAGCCCTGACCTTCTGGATGCAGGTTCTGCAGCTGGGAAACGACCCAAATGCAGAGAACCCCTGGGCATGTCTGGGGTCCCAGCAGCACAAGAGAAGCCCTGGTTAAAGGGCAGTTCTCAGAGCTTTTGAGCTCCTCACTGAGATAGGACCTAGTGTCCCTGGAATACGTGTCCTTCAATGTAGGACTGTCCTTGGGCTCAGGACACTCACCTTCTGGCCTCATTTGCCTCGGCGCAGCTCACCAGGTGTGGACCCAAATGTCCTCACCAGTTTGGGACRTTTCATGGCCCTCATGTTTGCGAAATCTGCCAGGCAGATTCCTTTTGGTGACAGGGACATGGGCTCAGACCCAACAGGGTTCAAAGAAAATGTTTGCAGTACCCTGAATTTAACCATTTCTATGGAAACTTTGTTTCATCAGAAGGTTTATGGTCAGCTTTACTCACAGCCATACTGGGAATCTGACCAGCTCTGGCTGCTCTTCACAACATTTTCAAGTTCCTTTGCCCGTATCTTTCTGTCCCTCCAAAATGTATCATGTCCCTACCCGCCCCTTCAAATTTACTTAACATAGGCACAATTCCAACAAACCATTGTTTTTTATCAACAGTCTAATTCTAAAATAAATTTGAATAAAACGTATCAGAGAAAAAATAATACAAATAACAACGTATCAGAGAAAAAATAACACAAATACTAGCATGTATAGTCGAGTGATAATCCCATACGGGAGGCAGATGAAAGCATTCTGTTTTAATCTGAAATTTGCTCTGTTCAGAATCAGCTGGACATTAAAATCTGGGGTCACTTTGGGTGTTCCTCAGCTGAACTGGAGCCGTGGGGAGCAGTGAACAGCAGAGGCTGCTAATATAGAGCTTGTGAATATTCAGTGCACTTTAGCCTGTGTCAGTGGATTTAAAAGCAGTCTGTAAATCAACTTCCCATCCTGTGACCTCCATTGCTGAGTCCAGAAGTTTAGTCCAGGCAAAACTTCCAAAAACAACAGACACCAATGACTTATTCTGGATATTTCAATGCTAAATAAGAGCAGAAAATTAAATCTATTTTTTTTAAATATATATATTTTTTATATCTCGATGTACAGGCTGTGAACGAATGAGAACAAGGGAGGCAGAATCAGACATTCAATGTATCAAATGTAATAAATCCTCTGAGGCTAATCAGCCCTCCTTCCCCCCCTAACCTCAACCCCACGCTATGCCAAATAGTGAAAGCAGATGTCTTATGAACAGGTAAAAAACAATCTGAATTCCCATTCCCCACAACTGAAACAAAATGTAGGGTTTGGGGTTTTGATTTGGGAAGCTTCCAAACTGAACTGCATGAGGCATTTTATCCAAAGCCCTTCAAAGAAACAGCCAAAAAARAGGAATTCAATTTAGCTGGCATAAGGAGAGAAGATCTATTGTAATATGGAAGAAATTCAAACGCTATAGGAGAGCAAAATGACATCTCAAATTGCTATGATTTATCTTGCCTCGCTCACCTATATTTCCTCAAAATATCAAKCTAACAGTTGTAATGCTTAATACACAGTGAGAAAACCACCCCCTTCTCTCTCCTTCCWCTTCCACTAATTTTTGTCTAAGAATTTGCAACTGAAAACTCCCTATTTGTGGGCATAAAACCCAAGATTGTTCCTCTCCAGTAAACTATGATCTCCTCTCTAACATAGGGCTCTTTGTGTCAAGTCCTGCATAACGAACATGTTTCTGGGATGCTTCACTCGTCATGGAAGTGCAAATGAAATAACAAAAACATTATCCTGCAGTGCCTGAGAGTTTTTCAGATCCGTGTGTGTATTACAGCTCCGTTTTCCTGACTAAATACTTTGGGAGCCTAGCAGTGTGATTTACGTTCATCACACAGATGGGTYGGGCAACACAATATCGCTCTTCGTTGTCTCATTCAGAGCCTGGTTAGCTGGTGGGGATGAAGAGTGAAACTCAGTGGGCCAAAGCTGGCACTGCTTGAGCAAAGTTGCTCCTATTTACACAAGTAATGAAACCAGAAGGAAAGAGTTGTTTCCATACTGTGTTTTTTAGTGACTATGAAGCTGAGAAATTTTAGGTCACTACTGAGGAGCCAGTTGCTTGTGGCCAGTGTCTCCTTGCCAGGTTTGGAGCACACCTGTGGCAAACCTGCTCTTTCCTCTCTGCTCTGAGCAGACTCTGGCCACGTCTCTGTGCGCCAGACACTGAGACACCAGCCTCTTGTGTCCAAACCACAGCTCAGAACTGCGCTTGAGGGCTGCCCTGCCACGACTCATTTGTGGGCAACCTCTTCCCTCCGTGTAGAAGACAAAGGGCAAACTGTGTGTAAATCAATGTTTGAGGCTTTTTCTGCCCCTTTATGAAGGTAGAGCAAAACCAAACAAGCAACACAGTTGGGAATGCTTTTCTCTCTACATACACTTTTAAGGGATTTAAAGGGACTTTTGGACAGAAATGCTACTTGTAGGAGAAGCCTGTATAGAAAGGTCAGAGTCACGTGGCTGGACAAAGCTTAAGGTACTGACGGTGCACACACTTTAAATTTAGCCCTTCCTGCCTCTTGCAGGTCTGTGGAACATTAAGTTGGTTTTGATACATTTTTTCAAAGGGATGTTGGAGGGATTCTCAGAAAATGGCTGAGGTTTCAGAAAGCCTTTTTCTTTTCCTCCTTTTTCTTCTAATGCCTGTAACACTGAGAAAGCCCTCGTTGGGGGAGCAGGTCTCCTGCCTGGATCKGTACAATTGTCTCTACGTCTTCTGTTGTACGGGGATCTCTGATGGAGATAAGTAGCAGGAAAGAAATCTGATCTCAGTGGGTCTTTGTGAGAGTTTTGATGCAACCTATAGCTAATTAGTTTCATTTAATATAAATTCTCATGGTTGAAGTTCTCAGGAGACAGGAGGACTGTTCTAAGAAAGGAAAAAATCTTATCCTTAGCAGTAGTTCTTCATGCTCTGTCTTCTTGGGGAAAAAGGAACAAGAGTTAGGCTGTGAAAAGCCATCATTGCCTGAACGCAGTTGGAGAGGTTGAATTTTGTACAGTCGTTTGTGTGTGATAAGCAAAACTGAAAGGAAACGACATGTTTCCTGGTACTKMAAAATATGTGCCCATAAAATTCCTATTGATCTGTACCAAAAACTGAAGTTATCCCTGTAGCGCTTGCAACTCCTCCTAGCTGAACTGATCCGCACTGTAGYAGACTTCTCAAGTCCTGCAAGCCTTAATGCTGCTCTGAACTGCTCCCTGTTTTGCCCTTCCTTGTCCCCAGCCCCTGCTGTCAAGAAACCAGTCCCGAACAGAGGTGAGACTTGAACTGCTACCTGGAGAGGTCAGAGCTGCCTCCACAGTCAGAGGCAGCTGGAGAGCGCAGGGGTGTCTCGGTAGGCAGCCGTACTGGCCAGCCTGGGACCCTGTGCATTAGCTGTTGCAGACAAGCCCTAGGAGCACTAACCCGGACATGTTTATGTAGTATAGGTAAAGAAAAAACAGAGAGCCGCATTCCTGTCTGATGCTCAGAATATAAATCTGTCAGAGGAGCCTTCGGAAGAGATTTTGGCCAGCGAGTAATGAAGTGAAGGATCTGTAGGTGAGTACAGATGACTTAGTAAACTAACATAATGGGTGATTGGGGAATCAGCATCACTAGGGAAATCTGGAGTGAAACATACCCTGAACTTTCCCTGTGACTATGCCACTCGAGTTCCCTGAACGAGGATATTTCCTTAGAAATAACGGGGATACTGTAGAGAAAATCATCCGTTGCATTTGGGCATTTTTTCGCACCACTTGCAAAGCTCCTCTCCCCTTGCCCTCCTTGGCTTTGGGTGAGCTGGGCTGCCTCGACTGAGCGCCCGTCTGYCCCGCGCAGCGGGAGCCGCAAAGGGATGAAGGGGAGCCCGGTTCTCCCTTCTGCATGGAAATTCAGCCTGCCTTGGAGGGGATTTGCCAGCCAGCTCGTAAGCGGTGCTCCAGGAACCCTGCAGCACCTGAGAAGCCAGAGCTTGGAGCCCAGCACCTGGATGCTTTTTCTTTATTGTGACTATCTAGCTCTGGAGGAGAACGGCGATTTAATTGTTTTAAAGTGAAGCTGGATTTATTTAGTTAGAAAGGAAGCTGAACTGCAACTATTTGAAAAGCTAATCTGTATGATTTTAGGATAATCTGAAAAGAAATGGCAAAGATGTCACTGTCCATCATGACATTTGAGTTTTCTAGGCCAATACACGATCTGGCATGTTCTGCCTTTTGTATTGCATTGCTCCAAGATTTTATAATAATCAAAAGCAACAGGAAAATGGACAAGGCTCTTCCAAAAGCTACCATTATGCTACAATCTTCTTTCTGAATGCCTGTGTGTCCCTGCTTCTTCCTGCAACTTTTTTTTTCATATCATCTCCACATCTTTCTGTTCCCCTCTTCCCTGTCTCTTTCCCCTCATTTCCTTAATCCTCTGCCACTAAGTCACTCTGCTCATTTTCACATTTCTCTACTGAAATTAATGCTCCCCACCCAACTGTTGCCTGAGTTAACTATTCTGCTTAAGCAGTGGGATTGGAGAAGCCAGTACTTATTTTGAGGAGATCTTCTGGGGAAAGAGGATTCATACAGTAATCTCAAGTGAGGGCCCAAACATTTCCCAAATTCTCTGACCCCTAAATATGAATATCATTTGACTTTGAATAATGAGCTATTCGTTCATCTCTATATAAAACCTCATGTATCCTGACAGTTCCCTATTGCCTTCCTGTCTGAAGTGGCTCAGGAGTATAAATTATTCTAGCGAAGGCTGGCAGTAATTTATGCTCAATAAATTGACTATAGATCTGCTTGTTTCAGTTGGTAGCATGGGAAGAACTTATACATTTTCTAAATTCCCTCATTTGTTCTCGGACAGACTCCTTGCCTTCCTGGGGCTGATCAGGAGTCCCAAACCACAGCGATAGGCAGTTACTCATTCGCCTTTGCTAAAGCTACTCCTGTGAGTAGCAAGCTTGCAGCGTAAAGAAGAGGTTGCCAGTCTGGCCTGAAAAGCTACTGGCACAATGATGTGCAAACGGTGTCATATTCTGCAAAACATTTGATGGACAACTTATGAAATGGAGTTTAGCAATGGCTATTCTTAAAAAACAAAACAAAACAAAATCAAACATCCTCAAATTGACTTTTGGTTGACAGAAACGTACTGGATCTCCTTATATTCTTTTCTATTATAACAGTATAAGAACATGAAACAAATAGTTCAATTTTTATTTATTTATTTTAAGTGAAAGGGACCATGTCCTTTTCAGAACTTCTGCAAAAAGGATGATAAGATCCTTTGTCCAAGATGCAAAAGACCAACAGGAGCCCATTGCTCAACACATAAATTTTTTATGGGCCAGGGAGAGATGTTTCACTCATAGTTTCAGCAGTGCAGAGACTGGACATGATGAACCAATGAGTCTTATCAGGTGTGATAGTCAAAACAGATTTTCTTTTGCATCTGCTGTCATTTCCTCTCTCTCATAGTGAAATCTGAGTTTCAGAAGCTGACTACTATTTCATAAATAGACATGCTTCTGCATCACTCTATGTGGAAATTGCCATCTGATATTTTAAATTGGAGTGATAGAAACCATTTTGCACCTGGTGTTGGGCAGGTCTTGGGCTCCCTGCTCCGGGACAGGAGTGGGAAGAGCAGCTCCCAGCTCTCCATGCCTGGGCACAAGGGACTATAGCAGTGACAGCGGCACCAAGGCAAAGCCGAGGGCTGGACAGATGCACCACGTGGCCCATGTCTGACCTGGTCCCCATCTCATGTGGCACATCTGGCCCCAGACTATCCTTCCATTAGGTGTATACATAGAAATCTGTGCAGATGCTGCTGTGAACACTGCGTGGATGGATGCCTGCTCTGCACCAGTCCCATAACAGACAAAAGGATTTGTGAGGCTGCAGGGATCTATGGGCAAGTCAAAATCTGGTTTATTGTAAGCACCATAATTAAAAGGCCAACCTTGCACTTCAGTGTAATTCTGGCTCCACTGAGTCAGGGTAAAAGTGGCTACTGAAACCAATGAATCCACAGCTCTATCTGCTCCATCAATCCAGCCACCCAGCTAATCCAGCTAATCCTGCTAATTTTGTTCCCGTTTGCAGTTTAATAAACTATTAGAATAGTATCTGAGCACCTCACCAATTAACGGCTTTGCAGCACGCTGTGAAGTTCACAGTGAGCTTCAGTGGAATGGGCACACCTTCAAAAACTGTCAATCAGCATTTATGCCAAAATGGAGATGCATTTATGTGCAAAATSAGTTTCCTGGGAGCTTTTTGAAGGCAGAGACTGTGTGTTTTCTTTTTCTTCCCACATTTCCTTTCTTTATTTCCTTTCCTATCCTTATGCCATTCCCTTTGTTCCTTTGTTCATTCATCCCTTTTTTCCTGCCCACCCATCTCCGCCTTTCCTCTTCCCCCATTCTTTCCCAGTAACGCTTATTTCTCTCTCTCTCTCTTTCTCTCTCTCTCTCTCTTTTAAAGGACATGCTACCATTACGGAATATATGTTTTCCATCTGGAATTGCATGTGGGTTATAATTAGGATTACCTGTAAGTTTGAGAATGTAAGTCTCTAATAGACAGATGTGAATATTTTGAGGGAATAAAAAGGCATGTCATATTTTTCCAATTACTTTACAGTGGTCATTTTTTTATGAGTCAAATAATCAAGTGAGTCATTCCCAGCACTTTATGGCAGTAGCTCAGACATCAATGAAGATGTGCTCTCGGGTGCCAAGGTAATGCCCAGCTTTTACTGCTGCAGCACCAGAACTTGTGTTTTCTGCCCTAGCAAAGATTAACTTCRGGGAAAGGACCATCTCTCACCTGCCACTGCCAGCCCATCAAATAAAATAATAAATACTCTACTGAAATAATTCCCCAACTGAGGTCACACAAAAAGCCTGTGATTAAGTGTCCTCCTAATCTCACATAAACAAGCTGCATGTTTACTGGATCTGGTATCAGTCTTAATCTTCATCTGTAAGGACTACCCCTGTTCACGTTGAGACACCCTGTGCAGATAATGTTGATTCACACGACGTCACCTACCCACTGAGCCAAGTCCAAYGCACTTGCTTTACTCCCCAGACCATCTTTACTCATAGTGTTTACATAGTTCAAAGTTAGTGATTCCTCCACATTTCCTCTTGATGATTATCTTTGTGCCTTTAACTGTAAAACAAGAACTAACATGTTTTGACATTTTTTTCTTCCTGAATAGTTGGCCTGTGACTGAAATAAAGTGTTATCAAAGTTCCTGCAATGAATGGTCAGTGAAACTGAGGATTGTTTTAAACTTTTTGTTGGGAGTAGGAAGGAGGGGGAAGAAGAAAGATAAGCTGCTGTCCTTCAAACTCAGTATCAGATAAGGATGCCTCCTAAGGAAAAAAAAATGTCTAAACTGGAACAGGAGCAGAAGTCTTTTGAGTCTAATTGCAGTAGCTACCGGTCTTTCAAGAAGGAACCCTCTAATCAAGGACTTTGATTAGAAGGGACACAGTTAAGATAAAAATCTTATACAGTATTTCGAAAACAAAAATTCCTCAACCTAATCTTTTAAGAAAACATTAACTAGTACAAACCACCGCTATATTATGCATCGAGTTCACTTTTCAACAAGGATAACTTTTCGTTTTTTGACTTAAAATGTGACCGAGTGTCCAGTTGATAGAAAAACATGCTCACCTGAACACTGGCAAAGGTAAACACTTCAAGAAATGCCACTGGGATGCGCCCATGTGCTTAAATGAAGCCGGCATTAAATGTCTTGCTGAAGCAGGGCCATCACGCCGGGCCCCTTCCCTTCGGTGAATTTTCCCTCAAGCGTCACYTTGAGGACAAATTCCCACTCTGAACTGTAAATAACAAGGGCAGAATCTTTGTCTTCTGCACTTTCTTTTCTCCTTTTGTTTCACCTTTTTAAATGGAACATTTCATCCTGAAGACTCTTCAACCCTTGTAGAACTTAATGCATGTAAATAGTGTCACTCAAATACGTGGATCTGTTCATGTGAGAAGGTGGCTGAAATTCTTGMAAGTCGACAGAATACTTTATACTCCAAATTCAGGAAGTCAGTAAGACCTACAGCTTATGGGAAACACCTACAGCTTTTAGCACAAGGGAGGTGCTACGTTGGGGTGGCGTCCGCATGTTTCATCATGAATGTCACAAAACTGTATTGTCTTTCATGCAAATTACTGTGTCTGTTTCTGCTTTGTTTTGGTTTGGACTTTGCACATTTTTACATCATATTTGGGAATGTTTAGAAAAAGCAACAAAAAATACATATTTGAAAACAGTCATACCCCATGTCTTTGTAAAATGTTCCTTTTACCTCTCAAGAAGAACGATTTGGAGCCAAAAAGTACTATTCTAGAAGATCTCCCTAAAAAGTAGTCTCTAAAATGCTCTAAACAAGCCTCAGTCTAACCATCTAAGCTCTCAACAATCAATGGTTATCCAACTGTCATCAGTTTTGTGATCCTTATCCATCCTTACGCTTGAAGTCTTCAGTCACATCCACTTCCCTGTTTTCATCTGTTTCACCTTTATTCTCTTCACACCAGTTCTGTTCTGGTTGTGTATGCGTAACCCTTGTTGTGATTACCAGTACAGGCACTGGATAGCTTGTCCTGCCTCCTCATGACATGATTCCTATCGCTCTTTGGTGTGTGCCCAAGTGCTGAAAATGCCTCATGCTTATGTGCTCAATTAAATTTATTTGAGCTTGATTTTAAACCAGGGGCTGCCAGCCCATCACAGGGTAAATACTGCAATACTGGGAGTAAGAAAGTGATGTGCTGCCCAGATATAAACTGATGCTTCGTTGGAAAAGGAATTGAGATCTTAAGCTCTGATCCAGGCTGGATGAGCTCAGTGTGAGTGTCTCCAATGGACACTAATTCTGTTCTACACAGATTTCGAGGGTGACTGTGTGTATGTTGCCACATCTCTGATTCATGAATGCGGATGTAGGATGATTCCCACTGCTTTTACTGCCTTTTGCTGTAKATCTATCAAAGCTCAGAAGGGAGATTTTGCTCAGATTCCTTAGGATCATTGTGCTAAACCCAGTTCAGATATTACTCTTTGCCCTTGCAAGAAAGTGCAGCTGTAGTTCGTAAAATACTAACTCAACAGATCCATTCAATTTAAATCACACTGTATCTACTGAGTTTCCTGATAAAAACATGGTTTTACTACTGTACTTAGCATATCACAACCCACACCAGGTAGTGGAACGTGAGYGGGACTTGATTCTATCACTCCCAGAAATCTGCTCCAACTGCCCAGTCTTTCTTACAGGTGATGAAGTGTAAATCAGACCGAAGGAAGCTCAGCTTTCATGTGTAGGATTAGCTGGAAGGGTTGTTGGATAGAAAAAAAAATCTTTTAACCATTAAAATGGACAAATTTGATCTGGAGTCACAAGAAGGACATTATACAGGGCCTGTCTTTATTATAGAGTTGCCTTTCAGCATAGAAGGACACCCGAGTCCACTCCGGAGTTACTAACGGAAGAGCAATTTTGGTATTTCTGTTGATATATAAGGACACAGACTGGTCTGTTAGTACTTTTTAATTACTTTTTGGTACTGTTTGTCCTAACTTGATAATTCTAATAGGGAGGATCATGTTGACTTTCCTCTTTCCTCCCCAAGAGTTATGTACAGCAAAAGGAAAGTGGTTTTCTCAACAGAGAAAACTATCGGCTGCTTTACATTCAGTAAATATTCAGTGTCACCCTGAACTATGAAAAAAAGGAGTCCCTTCTCTTAGTTTCAAAGATATTCTACAGAGGGATGGCATTAGGTMTTTCATAGCTAAAAAACTTAGGCTCGTATTTAAGTATTAGTARGTGAACAATTTTTTGTACTTTATTGGAAGAGTCATATGATTCAAAATACACTGGCGCTATCAACATTACCTCTATATTTCAATTTAGCTACATGTCTATGTGAYGTTCTGGAAAACACTCAGCACTTTAAGGATTGAAGGAAATTCACAAAAGATATTTAACATCTAACTCTTTTTTAAGGAAACTCACTTGCTTCCTATAGTTTTTAGCCACCTACAACAGCCTTGAGCACCAGACTTAAATTTTCAAATCTAAACTGGCCCAGAGGTGGTTTTGCTTCTTGCTAATGTAAGTAATTAAAGGTAGACAAAAAGCAGCCTYAGACTCTTTCCCATCTTTTGTATCACGGAAAACAGAGACTTTTCTGGGAGCAAAACCCAAACAAAATCATTCTAATCCTGTTTCATCTACCAAGTTATTTTTGAGCAGCAACACCTAACTCTGATTTTGAAGATGATGCTGCAGTATCAGCACAGCTGCTGATTTTTATGAGTATTCACACATCTCTGTGTGAATCAATGCTAAGTGTAATAGGTGCTAATATGTACATAAATTAGGCACAACGACTCTTAATCTTACATGCCAGATCAGAAAAAAAAAGCCTAAGGCCCTCTGCATAGTGTTGCAAATGGTTGAATATTGCACAAAGAAAACCATGTTTCTCTTACAAGAGTAAATTGAATATATATATCTATATGAATATCTGTATCTCTGCTTTCCAGATCTGAACATGCTGAACTTTGAGCTCCAGAGGGATACAAGGAAACACCTTCTGACCAGATACACAATCATTGCAACTAGGGSATTTCAGCAGCATCACTAGGAACTATCTGTTCTCATATCTGATATCTGTTCTGACATAACAATGTATTTACTGTATTGYAGGCTAATTTAGAAGCAATTCTTAGCCACCACTAAAAAAGAGTATTCTTAGAATGATTCCAAAGGAAAATTTGCARTTATTATATTCCATTTCCTTGGGAAAAATTCAAGAGAATGATGATAAGTATAAAAAACCATCGCTGATGAAGTGTGTAGATAATGTAAGGATTGGCTGCATGAAAAGTGTAACAATAACAGCATAGTCACCGAAACAAAACAGGTCAGCTAGTTAAATCCAAGTCAAATGCTCATTAACAGATCCAAATGCAAAGTTAAGACTTTGAGGGACGAGAAACAGAGGCCAGTCTTGCACAAACGGGGACCTGTGCCCTGCAAAGCGGTGATGCTGACAAGCTGCCTGGGTAGTAACTCATGAGCAATTCCATAACACAGATKACAATAACGCACGGAGCTCCCCGTGCAGTCCTGTGGCAAAGGGGCTCCCGCAACCCTCAGATGAACAAGCTGCACAGTAAGTGACCACAGGGGTGGTAGGGGTGGGACTCTCTAGTGACTCAACTTGAAAGCATCAGCAAAGCCTTTCACTAGATAGATCAACGTCATCTACAAAATATTGCCTCCTGCCTATAGAGCCTATAGCTCTGATGCACATTTTTAAGGATGCCCAAAAATAAAGGGACTAAAGAATGAATATAAAATAAAACTCAAAGCGTAGAGAAAATGCTAAGAGGGATAGACTTGAGGCTTAGCTTTATTGCCTTACCACTTGATGGGAATATCTAAAATATCCTTTTAGGAAGCTTGAGATTTTTAATTTACCATAAAAAGGCCTACAAAAGACTGATGATTTGAAAATTATACCACAAAAAATAATAACTGAAAAGAAAGCAGAAAAAAGCTCTTGGATCTGAGAGACAAAAGAACTGAGATTCATTTCTTGATGTTGCAAAGTAAAACTAGACTCCATCCTCAAAATGATGCTTTTTAAAGATATATATATACAATTATATACTTCATAATATATATATTCTATGTATATATTATATATATATTTCTATATACATATTCTTATATAGAGAGAGAAAAGAAAGCTTTCATCACGCTCAAGTGACTGGTTTCAGCAAAGTGTAACTGGGTGAAAGTCAGCTGAATATGATACTCAAGAGAATAAACCAGATCAATTCTTGGCAGTTCTTTCTGTAACTCCACGATCATTCATATAAATCAGAATCACAGCCATGTAGTTAAATTTTGCCTTTGCTTTGCCTTTGAGCTATGTTCACATATTTCTTGTGCACTAATTCAAAAAATCTGAGCTCAGATGAATCAGCAACGAATTGCCCCTGGTTTCCCAATGCCATCCAAAACCTGTAGACTCAGACCTGAACGGGCTAACATGCATTTAAAATATTTTTCTGACTCCAGACACTTCTAGCAAACTTTATGTACATTTGTAAACCTGATCCCATCAAGTTTTAATATGTGCAGTTTTCAAAGTGCTGCTTTTAATTGTATCTGCTGTCATCACATCTTGGGACTGGAAACTGGGCTTCTGGACCCTATAATAATACACACTATTACTATAAAAATAAAGAGTAGAAAAGGAAGTTTTGGGTCACAGCTGCAAGGCTATTGCCAAATCACTAAACTCCCCCAAAACAGCAATAAAAAAAACATCTCCAGAGATTCCTGTACTGAAGGCAACAAAGTACAGTAGTTACATTTTCAGACGGAATCCAGAAACTGCCAAGATGAAGATATGCAATCTCCGCTAGGGAAGAGGCGATGAAAACCCGAGCACAGAGTCTGACAAGTGAATCATGTCAACAAAAAGAAAGCAACAAAAATCAACTTGTAAGAAGCATCTCTGTGTGTCAAGTTGTTCAAAGCAGTGGACACATTGCTGAAATGAGTTCAGTAAAGACGAACATCTCATCATAGCTTTCAAAGGCTGAAGCTGCATACCAGAAAYGGAATGAAATTCCATATCATTTTGCAGCTGGTAACGTAAGGGTCAGTGCAGGAACACTGACTGTACTGGATCCAGCTTCTCTGCGCTCAGGAGAGTTGGTGTGTTTGAATGCCAGGCACTGGTATCAAATAGGAGTGTGTTTATGCTTAGGGGCGCATTGAAGTGTGCATATCACATGCAAGGATGTGGGAAGGATACGGACTAGTTGCCTGGGAGAGCCAGGGAATCGTAATTTCATTTGCAGATCAAAATGACTCCTGCAAACCAGGCCATTTTGGGGACTGGTTTGTGATGGGATGAGTGGAATTCAGGTAAATTCCACAGCAGAGCAGCTGTGAAACTCCTGCTCCTCTAAAGTCAGCAGGAGGTTATTGGAGCTTTGGGGAGCAAACCTTTCACTGAGGAATAAGAAATATAAAATGTCTGTATGCTTTCCTGGAACTATTCCTTATCGTTGCGACTTTATCATGTTGAAAAAGTCTTTAATAYGAGGCAAGTATTTTTCCCTTTTAAAGACACTTTCAGTACTCTGGGAAGCAGAGGAATTGGTTCTTAGTGAGTTTGCATAGTGCCTAGTGGATGGTGAATTTATTATCAGCTGGAYAGATTTTCAATAACTTTGAAAAATTCTGCTGCTAAAAAATTACTGGCGACTCCTCTGAAAGGATGYAGTGTATGAGCCCAGTTCATCCATAATGTAATGGTGCTGCCTTCATTGGAATAACTCAGAAGCATTCAGCCTGCTTTCTTGCTTCACAAAGCAACCAGGATGCAAGAAGATCTTAAAATGTYGAATATATTTGAAAATGCAACTAAAGCAAGATGTAATAGATACATACATATAAAAAAGAAGGGTGAGGCTCGGTGTATCTGAAAGCTGAACAGTGACTTCGGATAGCACTATGCAAAATACTCAGGGTTCACGTGTATATTTTCCCATTTTTCAAATGTAACTTGAGCATTCAACTGCACTCAGGTTTCTGATGTAAGTGCTGCCAGAGATAATATGCCTGCTCCAGTGCTACTTGCTTCCATATGATTTACTCGGACTCACGGCATCTCTCATCCTTTTCATGAAAATATGAGAATGCAAATTATTAGAAGTTATGTAATAGGCTGATCAAATTACAGATAATGTGGAAAAACACATAAGAGCTTAAACTTTCAGTGTGCAAAGCCAAAGATGAAACAATTTCGCTTAATAAAAGGCAAAAAGAATACAGTTTCAATTGACATGCGTTAAGCAAAAACAGTCCACAGTATTAAAAGCTCTTCATAGTGATGCCTCCTCGAGTAAAAGAACCGTTTCTGATGGTTGCTGTGTGATGATCCCTCATCTGAGTGGCTTTGCTTGGTGCAGCCCCCAAGMGGTTCTGGGGACTGGGCTTGCACCCCTGTGAGAGCCGCGGCCGCGCAGCCCGACGCAGGCAGGTGGGGACGGCATCGAGCCCGCCGAGCGCTCTGCTTTGCCCCGAGCAACACGGACCCCACGGGAATGCAGCCCACTCAAACACGCTGCGTTTCTGTTGAAGGAATAGCAGCAAATGAGAATTTGTTGCTCCCATTATTCTCACTCGTTGCTCCGCAGTACACAGTGGACGAGGAATTCTGTTTTACTGCCATTGTATTGAAATACATATATATATATTTTGTTAGAGGCTGCATCTCGGAATCAGTCAGTGTCTTCAGCACATGCCTTGACAGCACAAACACTCCCACCTGAATCAACAGGGTTATTTATTCATTTAAAAGCAAGCACAGATTTTATCTTTACCAATCTGAGATACTAATTCCCATTTCTGTGGCTCAGTTGTTTTTTCTGTCATTCTGCTCTCTCACTTCTTTTTATTCAAATAACAAATTTCTGTGTAAAACGGGAGTTATGCTAATAAAAACTCCACGGCCCAAAGCGCACAGCTTCCTCACTCCAGAGTCACCTGAACTGCCAGGAAAGGTCCCGTTTGACTCCACAATTCCCAGTGCAAGTAAGAGCAGGACGTGCAGGCAAAGGGGGTACCTTCATCCCCTAACCTGCCGTTCAGCTGCTAACACAGGGAGCTGATGCACTCAGCGAGGAAGGAAACAAAACCTGTAAACACAGAAAATAAACACGGCTCCATTTCCATAATGAGCCAAGGAGCAGGGTGCAAAAGGTCAAAATCTAGACAGGSAGAAGATTAATATTTTCTCTGCGTCCTTCTGTTGTCTGTATCACCTGGAGCAGGCAGACCTGGACTTTGTTACAGGTAAATAATTACAGTTGTATCTGCCATAAATATCCACTTGAAGGGGCTACTGCAAAAAAATTGAGATTGTATCTCCAAGCAACTGTCAAATAGCTAKAATAAATTTAGAGGGCTTGAAATACTGATGTACACTTTCTATCATAGATATCTCTTGGTCTAGACTTTCAGGCTGCATTTTGACAGAACACATTGGATGACTGAGAAATTAGGGACTTCGGACCAAAAAAATTACATGGTGTTGGCACTTGTGGTTTGTGTCTTCTTTACCTGTGGTACCAGCAAACAGGAAGTCACTGCTTCACAGCAAGCCCCGCAATATTAACAGGACATATCCCTTCACATTCAAAACACCGAAGGCCATAAATCTCGGGCCATGATGGCAAACCTAAAGAGGTCACTGAGTAATGGTAAGCATAATATCTGTACTTTTCAGTGCTATAATAAATCTGACAGTGCTCTTATTTAAAGCTGGGATGCTTCTGTACAGGCTGAAGATCAAAAGTTCCTTTGCCCCCCTCCATTCCCAAAAGAGAAAAAAAAGAAGCGCACACATGCTCCGCAATCACCTGTTTTTCATTTTGAATATTCAGCAGAATATGGAACAATGGAGTGAAATAATATGCCTGTCTTTTAGTGTGGGTGATATTCTCATAAGCCCCAACGGAATGAGAAAAAGCTGTCCCTTATTTATGAGAACAGATAGGAAAGTCAGTCAAACTTTGAACTTTTCCCTGTGCGTTTGCCCCCCGCTACTTCCCCGGCACACAGTAAACCATCGTGCCGGGGGTTCCTTCCTGGGCTGTCTGGGAGCCGTCRCTGCAGTCCCCATGGCCAGGAGCCGACCGTGCCGCTCTCCAGGGGAAATATGATGCTTGTTCCAGAGGCTTTTCTTGTTCTGGGGTACCCCCAATGTTTCTCAGGTCAAATTAGATGCTCTTTGGGCTACGATGTATTAGTATTAATGGTTCAGATGCTCAAGCCTGGAAATCTTTCCTTTACTATGTTGCATGTGTAGAAATACTGTATTCCTCGGAACAAACATCTTGCAGACACACAACATTTGCACCCTTACAATGCTGCTTGTTGTCCCCCCAAAGCTGAACTCGGCTTCCTGGCTGTGCAAAGCTAAACAAATATTATTCAGACTAGGCAGTGTAAGTATGAATAGCTTTATAGTAAGCTCAGAAATGAAAGGTATTAATAAAATGTGGGAGATGGAAAGGGAAGCCTGTTACAAAAGGCACTCATATAACATCTTACAAGATACTGGTTTGCTCTTTTCCCTTGCTGGTTGCCATGATTCTTCCCTGACTTCCCAAGACTTCCCTAGCTTACAGGTCAGGCAAGGGATTACGGCCAGGAAGATCATAACAAGCCAAGAGCTCTCCGGGCAAGCTGGTGTCCACTATAATGGCAGGATGAGGGAACAGCACATAAGAACAGCAGCAGCTGGTCACCAACCAAGCRAAGCCTGGGAAGAGTCACGCTGCTCACCCCCCTGACCAGGCATTTCTTCTGCTGGTGACACAGAGAGCCTCAACAGCACCAGTTACCCAATACTTTTGAAACGCTGGCTTGTGCATCTAATTCTCTTAAGACCAAGGTATGTCCACTGAGGTGTATCAGCTCTTTTAGCACGGTTTGACTGAGAGCCAAACTGATGACTAGTTGGAGTGGTTTACAACTCAAGGCCTTTTCACAGTCACCCTCTGGGAGTCGAAATTTGGTTGGAAGAAAGGAGATTAATCTAGGAATACACAGAAGAGAAGAAGCTGGGAAGAGTGGGTTCCAGGGTTGTTGACTACAGAGGGCAAGGTGAAGGAAGAGAGAAAAACATCAATTGAGGTTAGCTGTCTGTGATGTACATAAGCTGTCACCCTAGCTGTATCTTGCAGCCACTTCTGGACCCAGACCAAGGGTACTTTCAGCACGTCTGAAGTTTCTTTGCATTAATCACTTCCCAGTCCCGCTACAACAAACACATGTTGCTTCTTGCAGATAACTGTCCATTTAAAAGGTTCTCCCAAGAGCAGGCCAAAACCCATCTGTGGGGCTTGGTTTATGCAATGATGTCCAGCAAAACAGATCGTGAAGTCTCCCTGGCTCTGAGTGGCTGCTGGAAAACATGTCCTCCTCTCTTGAGAAGTTACCCATAGCCTATTCATTGCCTCCCCTATTCTGAAATGTCTCATTCTGCCATTGCTCTGCAAGTGATAAAAATTTCCATTGTTCAGTCTTCCAGTAATTATTTTAGTACTTTTTCTCATGCCGGCATTTATGAGGAGAGGAGCTCCCTGGGAGCATCCACCAAGCCACTAAATCTATCTTCATGACACTTTACTGTCTACAGATGGCATGCAATGGACTTTGCCTTTCAAACTGATCTTTGGTAAATTGTTTGGACTGCATCTGTGAACTACATTCATCATCGCATAACTAAGGATAGGGCTGTAGATTTCTGTATAAGTTAACTTTATGGAGTAAAATTCCCAACTGTCCATTAACTATAAATATTACAACATTAACTGCTTTGAGACTGGCCAAAGAACTGTTTTAAAGTGGCCTGAAATGAAGTGAAGAARTCCCATTGGCCCCACGTGAGCTCAGCAGATTCTAGATCCAAGTTATGATCTAAATTAACATGAATTTTTATGAATATGAATTTTGGCTGACAGAGTTTGTACGTTACTCATTTGCCACTAGAGAGCCATTCGTATAACAAAGGGACAACACTTTTTGCACCGAACTGATTGCATCTTCAAAACACTCTAAGTGACTTTGGAGCCTGCAGCCAGATTTTAAATGCTCCTAAGTCAGTCAGCAACTTTTCAGCCTCTGTTTGCATTTCATTTTGAAAAGGACATGATTAATTTAGTCCAGTATTGCAATGAAGGTTTGTAACACTGTTGYTGGAAATACATGTAATTATTTTAAACCTTCAGTTGAACTCGAAGTTATTCAGGAAGGCTTAATCTCCAACTAGTAAGTGTTGACAATTTATATAACAGGCTTCATTTCCCATTTCTGTTACTGTAAGTGCTAAGCCAGCACAACATATGAATACCAGTGCAGGAGAAGACACCAACAAGCCCATCTGCAACTATTTTATTAGATTTGCAAAGTAGGAAGGAGACAAATTTAATTCTCTCTATCACTGAAGTGAAGTTTATAGGTAGAATGACTGGAGGGGAATTCAGGTAAAAGAATCAGAAAACCAAACCACTGTTTAAATTCTATTTGCACGTTATTTTCCAATTTCAGAATATTAGAAATAAAGTAAGGAGCTTTTGGAATGGCAAATCAAGCATGCAGATTTTCAGATGTGGCTCTTTATGTATAAAAAGGGGGAGTAGAGAGGAAGTTTCTGTCAAATATACAGCTGATGAGGCTCCTAGTCTCACGAAGGTGCATGCAGATCTCAACAGGCTACCAAACTGTGCATCTAAAGCCTGCYTTGCATGGCATGCTGTTACTGGGGACTTACATTAGTCCAAAGTAAGCCAATATAAATCGAAACTGTGCRTAGTTTCTCTCCTGAGTAGTGAGCCGCTCTTGGCTTTTGCTTTCTTTTCAGAACCTGGGCACACAACAGAGTCCTACAAGCTGCGAGTTCTGCTGCACCCACTAGAGCTGTTGGCTACAGCCACTAACTACCCTTGCAGCTGAGGCCACGCGGGCAGGACGGACATGGAGGGCATGAGGGGAGTGAACACAGGCCGTTCAGGCTGGATGCAAAGGTGGTTCTCCCAGCTGGCAAACCAAAGTACTCTTCTCATATCTCCAAGCTATTGGAATGGGGGGATATAACTGTAAGAATTTGTGCTTGGCCTGAGCTTGAGGGCAGATATGTGGAAGTTCTCCACAGCATGCGGGTTTAATGTGAATGGTAAATGTTGTTATAGAGTGGATGTTCCTATCAACGGGATTTGTACAAAGTCACAAACAAGCTAGATACAGGCAGTACATTACAATATTATGATATGTCAAACCCAGGATACTACAGTGAAAACTCATCAACTTAAAAAAATGGGGGTTGTATCATTGTTTGGATTAATGAAAGTTCGTATTACTGTCATGTGGACCTTGCTGCTGGAAGTCTAAATCCCTTAGATTTAGGTCTTCTCCACTAAAAACGAGTATTCTGTCATACCTCAAAACAAAATAAATAGCAATTTTTAAAGTGCCTGTTGAGGATGAACTGGTATGTTGCAACGTGCAGTAAGGATGGCAGCAGAGGCAGCGCCAAGCTGCCGTTTGCCCAACTGAGCCGGCAGGGAGCCCTGCACCCGGGACAGCAAGACGGACCCTGCTGATTCCCACTGCGACACGGGGATTTTTCACCTGTCAGATGAACACAGAGATGCTCATATTGCCCACTTGAAGCATCTCACTGAGGAGCTCTTAAGCGCCTTAGCTGGATCCCAGTTGGAATTTCCATGGGAACTACCAGAACGGGCACCCACCACTTACCTGCAGGAGTTCCCATAACAAGAAGGTTATCTAGAGCACAAATGGGAGAGAATTTCTCAAATGTTGTGTCTTGAACACCTGAAAAGCAGCCACTAGATTAACTTCCCTTGCGATTCCCACAAGAASTGTAGCTGAGGCAGTAGGCTATTTATAGAGATGATTTTCATAAAATGCCCAGCTCTACTTAAAAAAAAAAAAAAGAAGTAAAAATTGATGACACACATCCCATTCTGTGCTAAATAATCACCAGTGCTACAGATAGGGATAAGTATTATAAAACTTTGCAAGTGAGTTCTTATGACAACAGCTTTTTATTTTCATATAGTGCTTTTCAACCCCAAAATACTTTATCATAACAACTTATATTATTTTACAGAGAAACTAAAGATTATAATATTCCAAGACATATTCCTGCAGCTGTGCAGGCAGTCAGTGACAGAACTAGGAATAAACCCGTCTCCCAGCTTAGGGCTGTTTCATTAGGTCACGGGTACCTGGGACGGGAGGAAAAAGAGATTCYGGTGTTTGTGTCCTGGCTCCTTTTTTGTGACCAAACAGATATAAAGCCACTTATATGGATAGATGGAAGAAATAAAAACTCTGAAGCAGCCACAACCTAGTGTGCTCAGATAAGTAATATTCTCGTTCAGTAAATTAGCAGGTTCCTGAGTCATATGCTTTGTTTGTCAGCATTTTTTCTTAGCATGCATATACCAGATTTTCAAAGGTTAGCAGGAAAGAAAATTAAACCCTCATTGTTTTCACCACCATCCAACTTGCAGTCATTTTTCAATGTATTTAACTGATTATCTTGGAAAAGAATAACAGAGGGTGAGTAGGACTCATTGTTCATCAAAATTTTTGCAACAGATTTCCTATCTCATTTAAAACTTCAGCTAGACCCGTTTTCCTGTTGCATATTGCAAACAGACATTTACAGTGACTGAAAAGCTTGGATTGGCTTGGGTAGTCAATATAGTTTTTGGCAAAAGACTGGGAARCCTTTTGCTGGCTGAAAGCTAAGAATGATAAAAATAGCTTCTGATTTTACAGTCACTGTGACAAACTGGCTTCACAGCAGCACAAAGGGAATCAACTGGCTAAAGGGAAGCGAGCTGGAAAGGTATGCATTTTTTTCCCAACAAGACTTAAATGGACCATCTTTTGAGGTTTACAGTGATCTTATATCACTGCATATGGCAGGTACTGCACAATGGTAACCAAGAAGCCAGCTTAGCTTGCAACCAGCCATTCTTTTCGAAGGCTTTTCTGTGAGCTCAACACATTTAATTCACAATCACTTACAGGGCTTATACAACCTTATAAAATAACCTACTCTCCTGAAGCACCTCTTACCTACAAGATATAATTTTATTCTATTTCATACGATTTCATTATCTTATTTTTGTCACTTGATCTCACTTTTCTTGGGGTTCTAAAGGATTTAACAACGAACGATAAGAATGAGATTATCAGCACAAAAATAGACAATAATTAAATGTCAGTCATATCCATGACAGAACAAATGCAATTCTGTATCTCACTATTTTTGGTGCTGGCTACTGCAATACTCATTAAATATTTCTGCCGTTAATACTGATAGTTTTGCAGTTATTTCAAGCAGATGAAATACATTCCGCTTACCTACCCTTCATTCTTTCTCCTCTGCAAATAAGTTTTTCCAGTGAAAGATTAGCATAGTTGGTACTGGAATTTCAAATGGGATTGCTTATGCATCAAAGAGTAAGTATTAATAAAAAAAATGCACTCACAGTGTGATTGCTTTGTGATGATTAGAATATAAATTGTTAGTTCTATATATACAGACGCGCGCGCGCACACACACTGAATTATGTGCCTCACCATGGTATGTCTTCTGCATTCCTCCAACATCTGATAGTCAGATGCCATGTCACATACACACTTGTCTATTTGCTTTATCACTGAAACGTCTGTCTATGATGTTGCATGGAGCTGACAACCCTTCACATGCAGAATCCACCTGAAAATATGGTCCTAAAGACATATCTTGCGTTTATAAAGAAGAGGGGGAGAGAAAAAGCCCTTGCCCCAGGATCAAGCAAGCGAAAGCATTAGCTTCACACAGAAAACTAGTTTTCTCATTGCTGCTGATGAGAGGTACATGCCAAGTAATAAATTAACTGAACACAGTCAGTGGTGGACAGGAATTCCTTTCTGCAGGCTCTGCTCCACCACTTATGAGTTATGCGATCATCTCTAACTTGTGAAAATAATTCACATATCACACTCTCCCCATCTCTGCACTTTTTGCTACTCCTGCCTGTGGAGCTGCAGCAAAAGCACCGGAGCTGCTCAGGAATCTCCGAGTGAGAGCAAACACTCACAGGGCAGCTCCACCAGACCGGAGAGGCTCATGTAAAAGGCTGGTACCCACTTCTGCCTCTCACTTTTCTGATTGCTCCAGCCTCTCCCTTCACCTCTTTCTATTTCTCCTTCTTCATCTAAGGGAAGGGTGTTCTTGAGCACCACAGTGCGTGGTTATATGGAGCACGAGAGGTCCTGCAACTCCCCTTGTGCTGAAGCTGGTGTCAAAATTCCCGTTGACTTTTAGAGGAAATTTCCCAGGCAGATTGTGAGCAAAACAAGCAGATAAACAGCCAAGCTGCCCATGAAGGTCTTGGAATAAATAACAYGGTGTTGAACCTAGGCTGGGTGAAGCACGTGAACCTTCAGTCCAAGCTCTGAGCTCAGCCCCTGCAGCCATCCCTAAGCCTGCTCTGCTCACTGGCGCAGGCCGCAGCCTCTCCCCTGGGGCTGAGCTCTGCTGTCTGCTCGGGGCCAGCTCCACTTGCTGGCAACATAAATCTACCCATCACATTCATCAGCATTACTCTAAGCACTAAGAAACTGCACTGCAAGAAAAASTGCCCTTCGAGTTGTATAACATGGGCAAGGGCCTAGTTTTGGTCTTAGGATGGGCTTTGATCAGTTACAGGCAGCTAGCAGCTGAAGCAGCTAGTRCATAATCTCCTCTCACTCCTTTAATAGGAAAGGGCTGCCTTTATCCAGGAAGCAAAATCCTGCTTATTATCATGTTAATTGACACATTTCTAATGAAAAGCTGTTTCTCTGGTTTGCACACAGCCAAAGTGAAAGTTGCTCTGATTTTGCTAATTTATTAAAAAAAAAAAAAAGAAAAAAAAAAAAGCAAGCAGGAAACATGAACGAGCCAGCCAAAGGAATAACACCAGAGCCAATGAAAAGTTTGTTAATTATCCCTTAGTCTACTCTTTCATATTTTCCCTATTCTTAACTTTTGCATGTGATTAGATTACAACTATTGAGAGCAGGACGTATATTTTACTCTGCATTTATACTGTATATGTGGACCTCATAACCAAATGCAAATAACTACTACTAACAATAATAAATAAGGAACCTCCTTTTCCCGCGTGAGCCTTTCCAAGCCAGGGAGCACAGCATGGGCAGAGCATCAAAATGTAGCTGTTCTCTGGGCTCGGTTTTATTCCTGATAACGAAGCAGAGCTCAAGACTCGTCAGACTCRGCTGATTCTTCAGCTCCTGTCTCAGACCAGCGTCCTGCTCCACATGCCCCTTCTCAGACCTGCGGTCACTGTGTGAGGGCAGCTATTCTCTGTACACTCATCTTCCCACCCTGCTTCCCCACTGACAGGTTTGGTACTTGCTGAAAGGTGGTGTGKGGTGTCAGGTGCTGCTGGCTGCTCCTTCAGGAGGTCCTTCCTGAGGTGAGGCAGCAAAAGGTTTGTCCATCTGACCACTGCGTTATCAGCAACTTTGCAGAGCCCAAGAGCATCCTGCAGCCACAGCTTTTCCCATGTCCGAGGGCAACCCTTGGGGTTCTCAGTGTGGCTACAGACGCTCCTAGGAAGGCTGGACAACACTCAGCCTAAAACTCTCCTGTGCAGCTCAGTCCTGGCTAATACACTTGTTAAGCAGCGGATTAAACAGTTCATTTCCATTACAGCCTGCTGACGGAGGGCTCACTGAGGTAGTGGCTCCACACATTCACTGTAAGAGACTGTCCATGCTTTAAAGAGCTAACAGAAGACAGATAACATTTCCTWTTTGGCACCTGTTAATTCTTTTTAACAGATGGAGAACTGGAGAATGGAGAGATTAAAAGCCCTGATACAGGAAACGGTATTTTTTTTTCGGGACAGTACTTACACACATGCTTTTTCAAGCACAGGCTTCCGTGCTAGTGAAGTCGAGCACATGCTTAAACAGTTTTCTGAATCAGGATCTAAGTAACTATTTCAAAGTCATAAAAGTAGTGGAATGGGCTGTCTATGCAAGTCCTCATCCACATCACAGTGCCCTGGTCCTCTCCTACACAGCTCATTTACAGAACTGTAGCTCTCGGGAACTCCAAAAATCATTTAGGCTCTAAAACTGGAGGGTCATCAGCGCAGTGCCAGACAAATTACTGAGGCAGAAGCGTTACTTCATGTCACGGCTCGAGTAGATRTGAAATCAGGTAGAGGTGAGAAGGCTACAAATAGTAATTAATGGAAGAAATAAACATATTAATATGAACTCTCCTACAATTTAAGCTGTTTTAAGTAAAAAAAGAGTAGGATTTACCTGYGTATATGTCAGAAGAGAAGCAGATCCACCATCAGCTGAAATGCTATATAAACCTTTGTAACACTTCTAGTCTTTTTAGCATTTCACYTCCTCAGTAACTTACAATGAAAATGATGAAGTTTAGAGTTGAACACCAAATCCCTGTCAGTTGTCAGTAGATCACTTGCTCAAAAGACTTTTGTTTGTAGAACTGAGAAAGAGTCATCTGGGAAAGAGAATGGAGTGAAAATAAGAAGGCCCCTGCAAGCCTCCTGTTTGGTTCTGGGCAAGACACTTAGCTTCTCTTTTTGTGTATTGAGGAAAACAATATTCTCTTCTTCCCTTGCTTTGGCTGCCTTGTCCACCTCACCCTAGTTTTGGAAATGCAAAGGTAATACTATATTTAACCAAAATAATCCTCTTCTTCCTTATCTCAAATTAGCTCCTTGCAGCATGCAGCCTATTCAAGCTTTTCCAGCAAGCATTATGTAGAACTGCAACTCACAACAGCGGCAGGTAATATCTACCAATAAATCCTGGGTAGTTTGCAAAAAGATKGCCATGCAGTTCCTTACAGTATGATAAACTGCTACTGCACACATTGCAGGTAGTAAAAAAAAAAGCCCACCAAGCCTTCCTATGCAGCTGCGAAGAGATTTTAAAGGGAAATACGGAGTGCCAGAGCCTGTACCTGGCCCCTTCCAGAAGGGCAAATGGCCTTCGGACCTCCTCTCCTCCCCTCCCCTCCCCTCTCCTCTCCTCTCCTGTCTTTGTCTCTTTCTTTGGTCCATGGACAACTGAATGCAGCTATTTAGAGAAGGTGGGTCTGGAGGAAGGGGTGTTTGCCCCAGTGCCCTGTGTGAAAGGGACATGATCTTTGGTGGGGTTTTTTCATTACTCCTGCTCTTAGCAGAGAATGTGTTCCATCTTCMTTCCCCCAATTCAGCAAACTGCTTTGAGTATATATATATACATTTAAAAATAGCACCAAAGAAGCTCCTTCTATTGACCTTCGCCTTTTTATTGACAGTCAGGCATAGGAGCAAAAAGTGGAGTGCTAAGGATCACAAGAGGAAAGCATTAGCAGTATCAAACTGATCTCCTAGGCTCCTCATTCCATTAAAACTTCCATTTGTGCTACTTTCATGGAGTCTGTTTTGCTATCACATGCAAATTCCTCATTTTTCAAGGAAAGCTTTACATAACGTGCCTATTTGGCCTTTGTTAGTCATGCTACAAAGACTTAAAAGCTTTGAAGATTATCTTAACTAGAAAGAGCCACTAGAACAACAATGCACTTTATTCCAGTCACTGATCAGGCTTCTAAGGAGTAACTAATGATGTGAATTTTAAAGAGCAAAAGGCAACAAGAAAATACTTAATAGTACAACTACCAGCGCAGCATACCTTCTGCAGAAACCTGTCTGCTTTACTTTCCTTTTATCAATATTGCCAAGAAAGTAAATTTGTCACTGTACAGCTGAGAATCTCTCAAAGATCTACTTTAATGTTTCACGCTACGTTTGCAAAACAAGAGTAATAAAAATAATGACACCATTATTACTCTTCCCTCTGTGTTTTCAGTTCATCACTTGCATATTTGAATAATGAATTATATTCACATTATCTCTACACTTTTGCTCTTGACTTCCTCTGCTGGCTGAAAGTAAAGCTATTATCCAGTTGTCAGCTCTGAAGAGCCATTCAGCACAGCAGCCAATGATCCTGACAYGTAGATATACTACTATGCAAAATTATCTAGAGTACAATTTCAAGCTGCATATGAGAAAATTACCAGCCAGTGTAAAAATGAATCTTCAGCTTAGGTGAAATATTAAAAATTTCATCAGGGCCACTTTAGAATATAAATAAGTAGACAACAGAGGTAGTTGTGAATTTGGCACAAAAGGCTAATTAACGCTATTGCATCATCTTGATTGACTTGAAGTCTATTAAATCACTATTTTATTGTTTGAAGGTCTGAACCTTACAGGAAAAATTGAACTTTCCTCGATTAAGAGACTCCCGTTCATTCTTAGATCAGCAGCTTTTCACTGAATTTCATTAAGATTCATGCTACTAACTGATASTTTGCACATGTAATTTCCTGATAAAGGAATGATTATTTGTATCAGTTGATTTACAGAGCTTTTTATTGTGCCATGTTAAGTTACAAACAAATCACATAAAAACAAAACCCACACAATTTTCTTTTAGTGTCACATCCCTCTATGTAATTATAACTGGAACATCAGATAAAGCCAGATTTTCGTGATGCAGTGAGGGGCAAACACGGACTAGTGGCAAACGTTCTCCAGGGCAAAGACTTTATTTTCTTTATGGTCAAGAGTTTTTGTCAGGAAAAAAAGCAATGGAGGTTGGTGAGGTGAAGGGTCCTCCGCTGCCAGATAGAAAGCAGAATCCTCAGGGTGACATTAAATATGGAAGTATAATACAGAGCAGAAATCAGAGAAAGCTGCTTGGATTGCTTAAAAGAAACAATTAAGACAGGTTTAGCTGCTGTCTTTACGGTCAACATTGGCTCTTCTAAATCAGCGACATCCAGTATCATCCCTAGCAGTTAGACCTACTCCCATCTGTATCACTGTGCTGGGAAAGGGAGCGGACAAGAGCACTGGTCCTCAGCGCAGTACAAAGTGGAACTAACTGGTTATCTACACAGAAAAGTGAAAGGGCTGTCTCCGAGTTGCTTCCTTTCTGTATTTCCTTCAGAGATGTCATACAGCCCATCAGCTTTCATTAGAATTTAGAAATGATTGCAATGATTTGAAATGTATTTCATGGATTACAGACCTTGAAAATTCACAAAAGGAAGAATTTTAGCTCTTTACCAGCACTGTTTCATCTCATAGTATCACCTAGAATAATTCTGCACTGTAAACTCCACAACGTAAATGTAGAGGTGCAGGCAAAGAGAAAAACGATTTATCTAAGGTCACAGATTGACAAGAAGCATTCTTTAGGAACATCCAGGAAACCCAAACATGTCCTGCTTTCTCCTCCTGGAAACATTGTTTTAATGGCATTTGGGGACAATAGCCACTCCCGGATAGCTGGCAGCTTGGCGAGGGCAGCAGCTCTCACCGGACTGCAGGCACCGYGAGCCCGGACTAAGGACCATGTTCTACATATCAATTCCCCAGCGCAGGCCAAATGAGTCGGATGCGTTCACGATGTACCAGACAGGACGTGCCACAAAATGTCAACACATGCACAATAAACCTGACATGCCTGGCTTACTGCACACTGGGAATCCATCTCCATAATGCATGCACGCATATTTCTGTCTGGGAAATCATGGACAGCAGCATGGCAACCCTAAAGAGAAAGTCCTCTTTGAAAGCCCTGCCTCAAGCCAATGTTTAATTCATTAAGTTAGCCTTCCTTAATTGATGATCAGTAGAACTATTTAGTTCAYGATACATTAGAACAAAGTCTAAGATACTCCCCAAACCCAAATGTACTTATTCTCACATAGGTAGGCAAGGAAGGAAATGAGATGGAGAGAAATAAAAGTTAACACCTTCAAAGTTTAGCTCAATTTTTACCTGTTTTGTACACAAAAATTGCTGTGGTAGCACAAGTTGTGCTGGGGGCTTCCTTCTAACATGTGAAGTGGGACAAAATGAATTACAGAAATAAAAAATAGAGTATGTTGAATCTTATTACGTTGATCTGCCATAAATAATAGCATCATCCACTGGACTATCAAACGTTGGCTAAAGTCTGGCCCAGCTCCCTCAGTGACCTGTTCAACACATCCTCAGACCCTGAGCTATCATACACTAAAGCCTTTGCTGTAGACTTTTGAGCTCAAGTGATCTGCTCCATGCTACAAGACTTGCCTGTCCTTCCAGCAGAGACTTTATCCTTTCAAAGACTCTGAGAGTTCTGGCACGGGGAATACAGACAAGAGCTGCATTAAAACAAGCTCTGTGCTGTGTACTGATATGGAAAACATAATCAGAGTTAGCTGGGATACATCTCACCTAAGTTCTGCACTGAACCAGACATCCAGATGCCCTTTGCTATTAGCTGGGTAAAGGAGTTACTTTAGAAGTGTGATTTACCTCAGCCGCTTTAGAAAAAGTGCCTTTGAGTTATCTCCTTTTCATGGACTGAAGAGGCAGCAAGACAAATAACTCTGATGTAACTATCTACAGCTACAGACTTCTTAGGTTAGATGAAAAAATCCCACATCTACAATCTACAATCTACATTTTAATACTTACGTTGAGATATATGCTTAGATGTACTTGGCACTGAGATAGAGGAGCTCTAATATTGATTCCCTGCTTTCAGGATTGTAAAACAGAGCTAACGAGTGTCAGGTGATGCAGCAGTACAGGAAGAGGTCAGGAGTGCAGCTACCCAKTGGTGGTGCTTGTCCAAGAGCGGGAAGGCTTCAAGTCTTTGCCCTGCCCTAGTTTTCCTGTGAGTGTCCTTGGGCATTTCACTTAATTCCTTCCCCTTGGTTCCCAGCCTGTAAAGTGCAGGCACCAGCACTTGCCAACTTCACACGGATGTTGTTAAGATAAATGTAATGCAATTTCAAGAGCCCTGGTGATACAGTAATGAGAATCAGATAAATGCCATTGATGTGGGAAAGAAAAAGGATCAAAGAAAGGACAGCAGGAGTATGCAGCCACATCTGAAATTAGCATATGGACATTTTAAGTTACAAAGGAAATCTATTTGGTTACTATTTCATTCTTCTTAGTACATATTTTTCATCATGTAAGTATCCATATGTCTTCCCACTGCTATATAATTTTTATTTCCAGAAAGAACATTACTATGTTTTCCTCATGGCTAAGAAGTTCTCTGTAATATTCAACTAACTAAGGCTGAGTAAGATGTCACGATTAAAAAAAGCACAAGATACAGTTATTGGAAGAATTCAAACAATGAATGACTCAAAAACCAGCCTAGACTTGTTTTTTTGCTTAGTCAGAGGCGACAAAACTTGCATGGTCAGGCTCAGTGGACAAAAAATTGATGCAGTCTATCAGTCAGTTTTGAAKGAAGAGATAATTCTGGCTGCATCATTTCTTTGGAAGTTTAAAGGATGAAGGAACAGCCATTAAAAAGTGATATTTTCCTCCAAACATTCTCCTTTTTTAGCCAATGTCATTAGTGATGTGATCAGACTGTACCTGAATCAGCTCATCTTCATGCAGACCCCGATTTTGTTCAGAACATAAACGACTGGGAAGCTGCAGTTTAGGACAAGAGTCACAATAAAGCCAATGCTGCCCCTGTAGCTCAGTCCTTTACAAAGAATCCTTTTGCCCCAATCAACAGCACAAATATTGAATATTTGTGGATATTGGTTAGTGGGAACAACTAAATATTTTCATAAATTTTTTCAACTTCTTTTTCAAATTACTATTTTTGTTCAAATAAACAACACCTCCAATTTCAAAAAAAAAAAAAAAAAAAAAAAAAAAAATACAACCAGTAAAGTCCAAATTACCTGAGACCAGTTGATAGTTATTGCCACTTGCATTTTCTGAAGCACTCCTCTTCCTTGCCCTAAAACAACAGAGAGGCACAGAAAAGCAGGAAAGAATTAGGAAATAGAAGCCAGGCAGTCAGCAATTGCTACTGCTCGTTTCTGCAGGAGACTTGGTGGTTGCACAGTAAGACACGGGCCTCATCACATTAAGTTTTACAGAGAGTAAGGGCTGGGCCTGGGGAGTTTCTGGCGGTGCTAAGAACGGCTCTGTGTTCCCGCAGGCCTCTCCGATAGCCGTCTTTCCCCTTCATCATGTCYGCTCTGTGCAGTAGCCAGCATCTCCCACAGCAGACCTCGAGCTCCATTTAAAAAGATATTTGCTAGCAGCAATCTCCGATCCGCACCTCAGCCTGGCGGGAGCCGCGCGACTCGCCGCTTCTGAGGGAAGGGAGCTGGCCGTGGGCCTCAGCGTGCCCTGGCGCTAGACTGGCCTCCAAGGGCAGATGCGGGTGTAGATGTGCCCCTKGAATCCACCTGCCAGGCTTTGGGATTACACCAGGTCGTACTACTCTCACCGTTTAGGCTGGACTTGGCTCTGCTGTGCCGGCTGAGGCCATTAGATAACTTGCCACCAGCTTCTCCTCCCCTCCATTGGGGAGCAGAGTCTGCTGCCCAGAGGCCTCCTCGAGCAACCACAGCTTTCCATGGAGAAACAGCCCCTGCAGCARCTGTATCTGTGTGTTTGGCTGCTTCCCCTTGGGCTCTCCATTCCCTAGAAGCCAGGGAAGGAGCTTCAGGCAGTTGGGAAGACTTGAGTCTCATTCGCCTCCATCTGCTCTTCCTATGAACTGCTTGTTCACAGTTTTGCTTTCACTCCAGAGGGTGTCTTTTAAATATATAACTTCTCACTGAGTTTGAGGCACTAAGTCTTGGCAAAAAAAGCTGTATATTCACTCCCTGAGCCCTGAAACTAGACCTTGGTCTTGGATTTACTGCTTTAGTTTGGGGAGTTTATTTATTTGCAGTCATTGTGTTGGCCGATGATTTCTCCAATAGCTAGACAAATATTCATATAAAAAGTGTAAAATGAATATCAATATGCTGCAACTATGCTTCACTGTCAAACACATATAGTGTTAAATTAAAACTTGATATTCTTAGATTATATTTGCTTCACAAACACCACATGGTCTGCTTACCTAAAACCTCATTTACAAAAAAAAAAAAAAAAAATCCAGTACTTAAAAGTAAGGACATTTATAGTTAAGGACTTCATAAATCTCACATTGCCCATACAACAATAAAAATGCACACAGCCACACTACATTTTATCAAGTGTAACTGCTGGTCCCTTCTTTTGAGACCTGACGGGTTTTTCCTCTTGGTTGGTGTGAACAGTCTCCTCCAGAAATATCTTCATTGTTTTGTTCTAAACAGAGACCAGTCAATGGGAAGCTCTTAAAACTCTGTCTTCACAGGCACAAGGTGTCCCCACGGGCACTGGTGATAAAAATGCCCATTTTGACTGCTGACATACACCTAGACATGACTAAAAAGCAGACTCAAGTTCTAGCCTGTCCACAGAAAAAAAAAAATGTAAATAACCTTGCTTTATTCTGATTCTTGTTCTTCAAGTATAGCTGGCATTTGAAATTTCAAGAATATTTAATTATATAGAAAGCCTTAAGGGGCAGTAACAAGCTGATTTCTGAGCTAATGGGAGAGAAAAGAATATGAGATTAAAATCTAAAAATTAAATAGGGGGTCATTCTTTTTAATGACTAATAACTCTCAAAGAATTTAAGTTTCAATTAAATTCTGACTCCAAAGGTATTTATGTAGTCATGAAACTATTTTTAAATATTTCACATTCAGAGTGCTCCAGTTTCCTCACTGGTTCTGGCTGGTATCAGACACCATTATGATATCTGAGTGACTTTGCAGAAGCCCCCCTTTTTTTTAATTTTAATCTCTGGTTCAAAATGTTATATATATATWTTTTTTTCTATTTATGTCTGCGTGGATTCTTTCAAGATTTCTTAGAAAATTCAGCTGCCAGTAAAATAAACATTGCAAAAATTTGGCCAAACTAGGCTATTTGCACCTTGAAGTACTGACCTCGAAGAACAAGAGATAACCTGGGGACTAGAGCATTCAGGTGGGAAAGTAACGGAAGACACAAAGCTAATTGGGCATCAGGCAATTTTTGTCTTCCCTGGAATAAGGAGGAAAAGGGTCTCTTCTCCCTTGCATGTCAAATGTGTTGGTTTCATTCTGCTGTAGAAAAAGGAAGTACAAAAAGTGTCCATTTTCATAACAAGACTCACAGCAGAGCACAAGCTCACAGCTGATCTAAGTCTGGAAATGTGTAAATATATATCATCTCTCAGGAAAATATAAATGCTATCATTTGGAAACATATCCAAAGACACAGGACTCTCAGATATTAAATCCGAACCCTTTCACACACATTAAGAGCAGAGCTATATCAGTTAACATCTTGCATTAATTTACATAAACAGCCTAGGGATTCCCAGGTTACAAAGTATAGTGGTTTTACAGAAAAAAAAATGCACCTTCAGTTAGAATAGCAGCTCTAATAGGAAGTCCAAGTCATGGCTCAACCAGGCTGTGTTTGGGGCGCTGGGCTCCTCTGTGCGAGCAGAGGGCTCCTCTCCTCAGGCTGTGAGTGGCCCCACTCCTTATGTCTCTTCAGCGCCACGTCTGAAGCCTGTGTAAGGTGCATTATGGTATCTCCAGAGTCTAAAAGCCTGACCAGATTTCCAGTTCCTGAACTAGAAACCTATACTTTACTGTAAGCCCATCAGTGTCTGCAGCTTAGGCATGCCAGCTGAGTCCTCTCCTCTTCCCCAGCTCCTGTTATTATGTCAGCTCCCCAAAACACTCTTCTGTGGACCAGTGTGTCTGAGGACAGGGAGGCATGATGTGTTCTTCAGGCCACTGGAGAGAGGTCAGATCTGCAGGTGGCTCAGGATGCTGTCCCAGAGTCAGCACCTCCACTGGTGCCCAGCCAGCCCCACCACACACAGGACACTGGCTGGGTGTTCCTTGTCTGGGAGGACACAGCACATGGGGTGAAGATGCCACTACACACAGTCTGATCCATGTCTCTCCTTTTGTGATAGACCTCCCATAAGGATACACYAACACTATCCAGAAACCTTTGACTTGGAAATGCTGGGTTCAGAGGAGACATGAGGAAGGAARTCCTCATTTTCTTAAGAAATGTCTTTTAAAGATCCAAGAAAGCTGTTGAGCAGGCTGAAGGCTTCTGCCATCCACAGCTTCCAGGACCAGCTTCATCTGCAGAGCTACTGTGGGCCAGGGGCTCTGGTTTAAGAGCTAGAGGGTATTAAAGGCAGTGAATTAATAGACTTACCATTTTATCTGCCAGCTCCATTGCTAAAACTAGTCAGGATATTCCTGCAGAGTATTTCGAGACAGATTTTAAAAGATTCAGTATTTATGGACAGACTTTTTTTCTGCAAGAGTATTTTTCTGTATTTTTGTTAAACTGGGTTTGTTTTGTTTAGTTTTGCTCAGGATAGCCCATGCTGATTTTCAGCTGGAAGAGACTGAATTTTAGTTTCATAGGATTTTTTTTTTTGCAATGAAAATCCAAGAAATGCAGGCAAATGCAAATTATTGCATTCATAAAAGCACCATGTTTCATTTAAACTCAGAAAAAGTATAGTAACGATAAAAACATAACCATAGAAAAATCCTGTAGAATGAAGACTGTAATTGTATCACTAGTCACAAACATATTTTTGTTTGACTGTATGAAATAATCCAGACTATGTCATTTTACTGTGATATCTCAGACCTTCTCCAACTTGTCAAAGACAGAAGTCAGCATATATTTATTGCTAGATAAATCCTTAAAGGAATCTTCGTAATTATTTTAGGAATCTATAGTTCAGAACCTGTGTGGCTTTACAGAAATTAAAAAGGAAGTATGCACAGGAAATTAAAAATAACTAACTCCTACATATATTGGGCTAGATAGTGTCTATTTTTATGGCATTTTACACTTATAGTAAAAGCGCATGTGGTGACACAGCCAGTCCTAGCAGAATGAGTGGCCCGAAGGATCTGAGGAGCAGAACATGGGGTGTCTGGGCTGTGCTGAAGCCAAGCCCCCGCTGCCGCTTCGCAGGCTGCAGGGACCTGAACGTCATGCACCAGGGCACCAAAAATCAAAAAAAAAAACCAAAAAATCAAAATAAGCCAAATCAAAACGAAAGAAAACCCCAAACCACACCAAAAGAAAAAAAAAATCAGTTCTAAGTGAGTTCATAGGCATTCAGGAAGTTAAAAACATAGTCTGCAACAAAAGCCAAGAATGGCAGACCTGCACTCACAACCTACGCTCCCTTCTTCTCTTGCTGGTGACACACCAGACACACATGTCAAAATTTAGTTTTTGATCTAGAAATTGAAAATAGGATGTCCAGAATCCATTAGCTTTAAAAATATATATGGGTGCAATGGGAGCAGAGAGAGTATAACACATCTATTCAATATATTAAGCAACACCATCCTCAGCTGGTGTACACTGGCATAGCCATTTACACCAGTTAAGTGCTAGAAGGATTTTCTTTTTTTTCTAAGAAAGAGATTACAGCTGAGTTAATAATTCAGTTAACTTTAAAATAACAGACTCGATGGTGTTTCTGCTTTAAAGGGGCTTATGATTTTGCTTTTGAATTGGGTGCACCATACTGCAGAGAACAACCAGGTTTAACAGCCACGTGTGCATGTTGCACACACACAATATACACGTATATTAACGTATCTCCATTTTCTCCATTCACCACAAATTAAAGTGACAAGCTGGATGTAAGTCCTTTCTGAATTAATCCTGTCTGAATCGCATTAGTGCCTTCTTCATTATACACCAGTAACCACTAGGCTATAAAATTTATGATATAACATTCAGAATTAATCTGCAAATATATACTAATTCGCACTGACCTTTTTTCAAGCTGAGGCCTTTTTAGCACTCACAGTAGGTTTAACATTGCCCTACTGAGTGTTATTACGAGGCAGTCAATGGTTGTCCATAATTACATAATGCAAATGACATTTGCTTTTTTGTTTGAGCTTATTCCCTCCGATGTTTCCTTCTTTTATCACACTCTTCACACATCTGTGTCCCTGAAATGGCACCGCAGACTCCTCCTCTTTTGGTCCCCAAGTTCCTCTTTCTGTCTTCGCTGACTGTCACGCAGACACGGCAGCAGTTTGGACGGGGACGGCTGTGACACATCCCCCTGACATAGGTTATGCTGCCAGCTGGTTGGAACAGGTGTACACTGATTTTACCATCAAATGGCAACACACATTTGGCTCCCTACCAACGCACAGGCATGAAAAACCTGTTCTCTTAAAAATTTCTTTTGAGATTGATGGGCTATTCTTTGACATTGCATCCAGCAACAATTTCAAATCCCAGATTGTTTTCCCCCTGTTTAGACTTATTCAACAGTAACAACAAGAAGTCATGGAGAACTTCTTATTAGCAGAGACAAATTACTCATTTTTTCTCTTCTCTTTTTGGAACAAAATAAAGAAGAAGTTCAGCTGAAGCTGTATGGGGGTCCAGTTACTTGCAAGGCAACACCGAGCACCTGCCTCTGCAAAAATACGTGCTGCAAAACATCAAGCAACATTTCCTAAGATTCACCTTGAAAAGGCAAAACCTGTGACAATAGTTGCTATTATCCAGCCGCTTCATCTAATTAACAGATCAATCTTAGGCCAGAGGTCAATTGCTGTATCTGGCCCCGGCTGGGTCTGCYGTGGCCCATTAGTGCGAACACGGAGAGCTGGGACGGGCGCCGGAGCGCGCGCAGCCGCTGCCGCTCTTGGCCTCTGCGGTGGCACCTCTGCCGCCGGTACCACCTTCTTATGCTGTTCCTGGCACAGTCAGAAAGGCTCCAATGAATTCCGCGATCAAAAATAAACAATACTAAGAATATCTCCACCTCCATCAAACCAGTTGTGTGTTTTTTAAATTCGACAAGTTTATACCTGAGAGTATCACTTGATTTGTGACTCCTAAAGGAGTCCCCTGCTCGCTCTTCAAGCAAATGACACTTTCCATTAGCAAGTGCTGCTGATACTACCTGGGTAGGGCACCTCGCACTAAGGACTGGGTGTGAAAGCAGAGTCTTTACTGGGAACTGCTCCGAGGTCAATGGCTGCAAGCCACAGCTAAAGCAATCAAGTCAGTAAGATACGGGTATTTTGGTGTAAAAGAAGCTGAAAAACACTGGTGTGGGAGGGAGGCAGTGTACAGTTCACTTGGTCAAGACCCTTACAGTTCTTTTGCCATCATGATAATTTCTAAATTCTTTTTCCACAGTTGCCTTTTAAGTAAATTTGCTTTATGTAAAATTGCTTTTTTTTTTTCCCCATAGAAATTCCAGCTGTTATGTTCTTAGCATAATTCCTAGCCATTAAATTGCAAGGCAGTGTACTAACTTGAACTATAAGGAGACTGCCTTAGAACGYCTTTTATATTAAAAAAAAAGAAGTGTTTTGTTTGTATTACGCATTTGAGCCTCGGTGGGGTGGGAAGCACAGGGGGCTGCTGCCATGGTAGCTCCCGAGCGGGGCCCAGTCAGGGCYGCACTAGGGAGGAGACCCCTCTGCCTCCTTCTCTCGTGTGGAAAACCAGGGCTCTGCCCCCAGGAAAACCAACCCTCTGGAAGCTTTGGGCTCCTGTCAGCTGTTTTGTGGCTGCCRGGAGCGCAGGGAGGCTGCAAACCACCACACACACCCTCCCACCCCTCTTCAGCAACCTGACCCGAGATCAGCTTGTAATTTCTTTATTGGTCTGACATTAAAGATGGGCGGTATCTGAGAGCGCTCATTGTGTCCATATAAGTGCTTAGGATAGGAAATGATCTACATATTATTATGTATTATATATAATTGCACCACAAAGAAGAATTTTTTTCTTCCAAATAGTTAATTGGGATGCAATCCCGGTTATTTTAAGCTTTACAAAAGAGTTCTTTACATAATAGAGTGGCTGTTTCGTGCAGCTCATATGATAAAATTCTCACCAGTCTTAAAATGACAGATGTAATATTACCTTTAATAAGTGTCTACCGATGCATGCAAATTGAATTAAATAGTGGGAGTACAAATTTGTCCGATAATTAAGATAAAAATTCATGTCAGCTTAAGCCCTGGTGTATATTAGTAACCCTGTATACTGCTTTTTCTGCGTTGCCTACCAATTATTTTTAGTGTCGAACTCTTGATTACTATAATATGTAGTCCTTTAAAAAATTTTTAAAATGATCTRTAGAAAGTATTAAACAAACAAGAGGCTTATTTTTAAAGCACTTTCAGTGCACAAAAATGACTTCCATAACTTCAAAAACCAGAGCGCCTTACGAGTTACTTAAGTTTCAAAATACCACACTTTTTAATAAGTTCCAGCACAGTGTAATAGAAATGTGAAATGATAAATATAGATGTACACATACAGTGACCAGTAAACTACTTCTCCAACCTGTGCAAATGTTCACAATTTAAACACAGGTCTCATGTCAGGGCAAAATGCTGCCATCAGCCCAAGCTTTCACAAGACARGTGTGGGGTTTAGCTGTTGGGCTTTATAGCTGTTCCCTCTCTGCTGGTGGGCCTGAACTGTGACTGCAGCATCTAGAAGATAAGAAGCTTCCTGGCCATGAAACAGAAGGCTCAGGTGCTCGAACCTGCATTTAAACAGTTCTTACCAGTACCATTWATATCCTAAATGGTGAGTTGCTCTTGGATAATATCTTCTGTACTCTTATTTTTGACCTGGGATGCTTTCCTGGATGTGACATGCCTTATAAAAATGCTATTTAAACTGCTACACCCCCACATAAGTTTCAGCTTCAATATTCTTTTCAGCCAAAACCTATAAAACTTGTAGTAACAAAAAACTAACAGTAAACTCATGCCATAAACACATACACTAATGTTGCGGGAATATGAATTTACATTTTTTATGGTCTAGAACAAAAGTGTCTCATCTGAAATTTCTCTGTAAGAGGAATGTCACATTCTTAAAGAAAATCAGAATTTGGAGTCATTTGAGGCTAATTATTGCATTATAGAATTKAATTATTGGTTAACATCTACAATGATCTTTAAAGGATTCAAATTCAAAGCACAAGAAACTTGCTATGTACTTTGGAAATGAGATAAGATGGGAGCTTTGTCCTGAAATGTCTCAATTTTATTTTTGTAAAGAACTACCGTCAAGGTCTCAGATCTCACTGTCTCTAGTGCTGAAGTTTGAACCCTGGAGAAAAAGTCCATAATTGCCTTTGCAGATGTGTGAGATATCCCCAGAGAAGAACGTGACATTTTGGCCCTAGCTGATGGGAATCTCGTGAAATCAACTGATCTTCCAAGAATTCCATTATTGGAGGATGAAATATAAGAGGTACATTGTCTAGATCTGGAATGCAAAAATGTGTTTACAATTTATATAATTCCTCTTTAGCACAGAGTAACAGAAGCTAGTGCTTTTGATACTCTTGGGATGGGTTTTATCCCTTTATGCATAAAATATAATCATACATCTAGATTCTCAAATGTTGGATAAACATCTTTAACAAAGTTTATAGACATTTAGTGAAGTTAAACAGCTGTTAAAAGAGAGAAACAAAAATATCATCTGGTCTGAAAATTCACTCTCTTTTGCTTAACTACCTTGGAAAACTACCTTTGCTTAACTATCACTTGGAAAAAAAAGGGCATCRTGCGTGGATGGAAGAGAGGTTTTCAGGGTAGAAAAGCAAGCGCAAGCAGAAGTGCTGAAGAGCTGCCCTTGACGTTCCTCAGCCCGGGAGCTGATGCCCCTCGTGCTGTGGTGGCAGCGCTGTGCAAAGCAGCTCAGGATGTGTCTGCGTTGGGCTGCAGCGACCAGGCCCCGCAGCTCCAGCCGCGCCGTTGAGCTGGGCGCTCTTGGCCCCTGGACAGGGCAGTCTCCCCAGCCGAAACCCCTGGCTCTGCTCCTGGACGTGCCCAAAATCCCTGGCTCTGCTCCTGGACGTACCCTTACTATTGCTCTGCCCATCTGTAAAATGGAGATAATAGCACTTCGCTAGCTCAGGGATGTCATAAGGATAAATACATTAAAGATAATGAGGTGCTCAGATACTTCAGTAATAGGAGCCATATGCGTAGGCTTTGTTTAAATTTGTGTTGTTAATAACAGTGTTCATTCTGTCTCTGCTGTAACACCGTATTTGGCAACGTCTTGAGCGTTATGAAGAGTTATACCGTATAATAAGTGAGATTATAGAGCTGAGTGGATTTGAAAGCCAAGAGTGGCCTAATAGAGRGAATAACATACCATTAATCCTCGGCTCCCTTTCCTGCCGCACCCCAACCCGTCCCTGCGTCACAGCCGGACAGCCTGACACCAGGGCCGCGTCTGGAAGAGCATCTTGATTCCTTCACATCCCTCAACCTTCATGTTAAGGAAAGAGGGAAAATCCAGGCCTTGCAGAAATCAGTGTGACTCCCATTAAGACAATGGGTTTGACCTTATTTAAACCAAAGTAGGTTGTTGCTTTTGAGATTTTATATTCTGGCGGGCATGGAATTACACCCCAGGCTTAGAGAGGCCACGAATTTGAGAATCCTAGAAGGGATTCTCAACATTGTTTCTGAAAATGCTCCAATACTCGTTGATAAGTTCTTGTACAGTTTTTCTTCAGGACATGTATATAATAAGGGAAATAGGATGGGTTTTATCATAGAATCGCGGGATTGCTGTGAGTTGGAAGGTCCCTCTGGAGATCATTTGCCGCGTTATTCCCAATGTTATTCTGTACTGCTTTGCATCGACTCAGGGGAAGCTCAACCTAATTACACCAGTGTTGAATTTGTCCTGTTGCTGTGGACAACATGAGAAGTGCTTATTACAGATCGGTGGGTSATGGTTTCTTCTCTGCAATCCTTGCAACTAGGCCCCATAAAATGTGAGTTGATGACAAGGATCAGCGTAAGATTTAACATCCCTGTCCTTGCTGGGCCTCGTGCCACTTCTTTAAAGTGCAGTGTAGTTACTAAATTAATATACACAGCCACATAGAACTATAAATGACTATTTATCTGTAGCGTGCTAAAAAGATTCAAACTATATCACAAATGAGGGTGCACTGCAAAAATGGCTAACTGTGGTATTTAATTTGTCAATAATGATTTTAGACCATGACCCATAATAGGACACTGTCACTTGTGCAATGATTTATGCCTAGTGTGATGACATCAGTACCAATACTGCTGATAAAAGAACACTTATATTGAAGCAAACAGGATGATRAATGGAGTACAAGTCTACTTACTCATTTCATTACTGACTCTTCTGTTCACCACAGAGCTAATGTAGCGAGTCATTGGCTGCCTTGGGAGTATTTTGCAGGTTGAATTTAAYGGCACAAGCATGGGATAAGTACTTCAGTCTTGGTGTTTGAAATGGCAAGATCCTTGATTACAAATATACATGTTAGAGAGTTTACGTATCAAAGAGAAAATAACTTTAAGTCCTTTTTTTAAGCAGAGCACACCTAGAAAGCACACCTCTGTTTTGTATTGCGGAATTTCCAGAGTTTATGTGAGCATTTCATTCCCCAACAAGTTAAATTTCTGTGTGTATTTTACAGAGYGGACAAAAATAGAAAGAAACTCTACTAGCACCATTAAGTATGACATATATGCTTTTAAGTGTGCAGTGTGTTTTTTTAAAGATGCAATCCACTAGAATTGCAGAATCATTTAACATAGAATCATATTAAAGAATGATTTCATTAGCAAGCATTCRATAGCGAAAACTTTGTGGTAGTAAACAATGTAAATGTTAACATTAACCTTAATCAGACCAATTTCTTAAGACATAAATACCATACTAATGAAAGAGTCTTGCAGCATAATAAGGAGAGCAAAGAAATCCCTTAGGACTCTTCAAGCCGTGTGTATGTCACCAATAATTCTGCTAGCCCTTGAGTGCTAGTGACTTTGAATGTAGAGAAGGGGAGGTAAATGCAGTTTTATTAGTGCAGTTTTATTGCTGTGGCCAGCTGCACTCTTTTCTCTATAAAAGGTAATTACTTCCAATAGTAACAAGCTAATTGATTGCTAATTAAATCAATTGGCACACTAACCCCTGTCAGAAAGTGACAGATTAGCTGGTCACATGACAGTGTGGTGGTAATGAAAAGTGGACATGGTCTGAGTGTGATTGACACAGGAGATGAAAAGTGATTTGGGATCTCCTAGGTGGTCATGGAGAGGGCATGGAAAACATGATTGATTCAATGGTGACTGTCAGAGAGGAAATGAGAATTGAATGGGATTCAGTGTTGCCCTGGAACCTCACCACATGATGCTCCAAGTTTTTTCACATGTAAATAAGCCAGACAGGGCTTTCTGGCAAATGAAAGGCAGGATGGGGGAGGAAAAGAGGTGTAACAGAAAGTGAAAGTCACATCAACAGAACTTATTTTTAAGCTCCAGTTTGCTGCTACCAAGTGGAAACAAAAGCACAAACTTTTCTCTGGATATAAACCTGTGAGCATCRTTTTGTCACCAGCTAAGGATATGTCCCAGTGTGATATCTCCATTAATTGTGAAAGTTTCTGAAAGTATTTTTAAGAAAAATAATCATTCCATTTCTGTCTTAGTTTGGAAAACTTCTCTATACATTATATAATTAAAAAGGGGAAAATGGAAGTCATTTCACAGTATGAACACTGTACTGAAGAATATGCATACACAAACATAGGCATCCCTTTCTCTCCCCAGAGATACACATTTTTATTATAMCAATACAGCAAGTTCAGTCTTCCAAAACTATGATTCCTTAAAGATTAAAAGCTCAAATCTAATATTTAATGTGCATTTATTTCAAAACCTTAGTATTATGACACAATTAATATCTCAAAGCCCAGGCTTTTAAAGCTAAATGAGTGAAGGGCTGCTAATAATTTTGCTCAAAGTGCTATGTAGCGATCGCCATCAAAACTTAAGTGTTCCCGAGACACCAACATTTTTCTGTAGCCTTTGAATAAGAAAGAATCAGTTAATATCAGCGTCTCTTAGCAAGTGTGGACACTTAGCAGCAACTCTGAAGGTACTGTCTGCTATGTCTAGAAAAGGCAGGTAACACTTGATATCTAAGGTGGTGCAAACCAGGTCCTCTGTGTGCTTTATTCACCCTTTCAGAGGAGACCTGGGTGCCAACAGGGACCAGCGAAATTGCTGCTGCGTGGGTCGGTGCTGGCGATGGCCGGCACTGGGAGAGCACCCAACCAGCTCTTCCTTGCRACACTTACAGGTGTTTTTATACTGGGGTAGGGCAGGACACGCCATCGAGAGGCTTCCTTTTAGCTAGCTGGTGGGAAGCAGGCTTAGAAAGATGCAGATGATGTAGCTCACAGCTTTAGGACCGGGTGTTCACCTGTGCCATCTGCTTGCTCTTGCTGTGGTCAGCTTATCTCATATGAATAGACTTCTCACTTCATTTCTCCTTTAGACATTAAAATTAAAGAGAAGAATACTGGAAAGCATCCTACCCATACAAATTATCCTAGTATTTTAATGCTGTGCCTGAACCCAAGAGCTCAGATGAAAAATTATGCTCCAGATGATGCTGTAGCCTAGCAGGACCAATCAGCACCACCTGTAGTTATGCAAAACATCTGCATTACATGAGTATAACCATGTTTTGCCAGAACATATTACAGTATCATTACTTCCTTTCTAATTCCAACTTATAGAATCCATAAGGATCTTCCTTATGAAAGGATATTTTAGGAGAGTAAGAGTTAAATTATTTTTTTATATTAACTTTTCAAAAGTGTCCATTCTTATGTTTATGAATTATTATCAGAATTTTTATTTATTCATATTTATGAATTCATCTAGTTCATATTTATGAATTATTATCAGAAGTGCACTTTCAGAAAACTGTTTTATAATCCTTCTCAATGCAGAGCTTACTCAAAGGAAAATAATGTTCATTCATACTAATTATTAGGTATTATTTTTTAATACTACTGATCATGTAGCATTTATTTTTCTATTTTCAGTCAACTATCTCAAAACTAGACCATAAGCACTAACAGACATTATATGTAGGCATATATTTTATCATTTATTTTTGGTAAACCAAAAAACAGAAGTTATGAAATTTCAGAAAAGAAAATAAACATGCAAGAATTTTGTCTTCAAATTTCAAGCCAAGCWGCATTCTAACCATGATGGCAGTCAGTAATGATTCATATAAGCCTTACTCTATTAAATAGGAATGTATTACAAAATGCACTGGAAGTTTTGTGGCAGTTCCACAGAAAACATTAGAACACGTAGCTTCATTATGTGCATTTTTATCTTTTAAGGTGATGTACTAAACTTCTTTTACCTAAAATGATAACTTCCTTCTACCCAATCACAACACAGATAATAGGGAAGAATTTACTATCCACATCCTCCATCTGACCGGCCAGAGCAACTCAAATCCCAAACCAAAAATTTCCTTTTCCTGCCTCAGACAACTTATAAACTTATGAGTCCTGACTCATAAGTTCATGTAAAGAAAGCCATGAGACTAGCAGTACTAGGACAAGGTCCTTTTGATCTATTTTCTATGTTATTATCCTACGCATTCCGTCAGCTTCTGTAGGACCTGTCAAACCCTACATGTGAGCAATGACCACAAGACACATGCTGGGTCCAGTGGTGAGCTGAAAGGAACGGTAGCAGTGGAAGTCTGGAAGGAAGATGACAAGTAAGGGACAAGAACAGCTTCCTACATCCTGCTGCCACACCAGCCAAGCCACAACAGTTCCTCCTGCTTTGCATCTTCCTGGAAGAGCTGATTTGGGTTATCCAGCGATACCTGTGGCAGCAACACTCTTCTACTTATCTCGCAATGTGTCCAGCTCGGAAACCACAACCAGGCCAGTCTGGAATGTAGCCCTCATTTTCAAAGCTTTCCTCCAGAACAGCTAGAAAGCTAATTTATATGCATGTATGTATGTGTTTTTCCTTTTTAAAAAAGGATACAGATGCATACATACGTAAACTTGTTTGTAAACAAACTCAAGAAATGGCAGGTAGGCAGTTTCCTATTTCACCAACTTTTTGACAAAATCAGTACGTTATTTTACAGACCTAAAATTGGACTCAAACTCCTCAGGTAGGCACAAGAACATAAAAATGTTGACTCTAGTTATTTAGCCAAAGACTGAAAAGTAAACGCAGTCTTGTAGCTTGGGAGAGAAGTCATGATGCTTGACACTTGGCCCAATGTTTAAGATCATCTTCCCCCATGATTCATACAACCGCTGCACAGGATCAGCTGTAACTCCTATATCCTATCCTCAGTATATTGTAAATATGCCCTTTCACCAAACTAACAAGGAGTGGGAAAGGAAAAATATTATCACATCTTGACACACTACCTCATTGACAGAAATAAAATTAAATTTCCTTGTATTCAGAAAGGCTATCATTTACAAAATAATTAAATTAACCATACTTATAACTAGGTTGTTTCAGGTCACGGAGCTAATTCTTCAATACACTGAAATCAAATTGCAAATTTAAGAAATGTTTGAATGAATCTAGTGGTATCTGTAAGTGGAAGGGATTCATATGGCTCCAATCAACATGGCATCTGTTTGCCCATTTCCATGGGTCCAACCGTCCTGTTTGGTCAATTGTAACCATTGGCTTGTCTAGTTGGGGGGACTCAGGAAGAATAAAGCAAAGCCATTGATATTGTGATGTCAACAACATAAACTAACACACATCAAATCCCAATGTAAAGGCTCTCAGCTAAAGAGTCTTTGGATCAGATGGATCACATACAGATTAAGCCCTTTAACCTACATAGAAGGTCATGATAAATTTTGATGATTCACCTTATTCCCTGTACCCACAAATGAACACTCTTACAGTCAGATACTGAAGGGAGAGGCAAATCTTATGATTCATATGGAAGATCTTATTTAAGTGTCATACTAACACCTTCACTACAATTAATGACAGAATTTCCATTGAGTTCAGTGAGGTCATGTTTTACCTTGACTTGTTTGAGTTTATTTTAGGAGAAAATAAAATAGTCTGGTGAGCTGCCAGATTTTATCTGTTATCTATTGTCCAGGATGAAAAAAAAGGGCACTAATCTGTCTCATTTATCTGAGTGCCAGGACTGCCTCCAACAATGATATGGAAATATATTCTAAAAGGATTCCCAGCCACAATCTTGGGTCTAATCTGGTATTTTCTGCTAAGAGTCCTAACAGGTAAAAAGATGGGGCTGCCTGGGCATCACTTAGCATAGCCAAACTAAATCAAGTGTTTGTGCCTCCTGGGGCTGAACTGAATTGTGAAAGGGTGACTTTACAGATAGGTGGAGCTTCAATATCACTCTTACCTCCTCCTCAGCTGCTTTGAATTCTGCTATTTGCTCCCTGTTTTGAAATTCAGTTTTTCTTCTTTGGACCTGATCCAAACCTCGTTAGTGGTGAGATGAATGTAAATGAATGGACTTTGCATCATGACTTTAATTAAAGCCTTTTACCACCCCGGTCCTCTGAATGTTTCACCCTTGCTGAAGAGCCCTTATCTTTGCTTCTGCTGCTAATGATACCAGTCTTATCCACCCCTGTGTAGTCCATTCAAAGATGACTTTTCCAATTACTATCAAATGCCATTTCTATACTAATAATTCACTGATTTGCATCTCTCTGGACCTACCTGTGTGTTCAAATTAAGATCTTGGTCTGCCTCTTCAATATTTTCTAGTGTTAAACTACCACCCAAAACATGCAAAGCATGGCAAAAACGTAATTGCTCATCTTTCCTTCCAAGCTTTTTCTCTTATTTTCTTTCTTGATGGCTATGAGCATCCATATCCAATTCAAACCATCCTATCCAATTCAAACCGTAAGCCTGGTGCAACCTTTTGACTCCTGTCTCTAGATCTCCAGATATCTGGTCTGTGTAAACTTGGATGGTTTAAAATAGGCACTTTTCTGTCCCTCCACGTGACTCAAGTTATCAGCATCTCACTTCCCAAATAACACAATGTCATCTCCTCAAGCTTGGGAAAAATTCAAATGTATTCTGCTTATAACCAGTAAAAATGCTATTAAAGGAAGATTTTAGCCTGATGCTTTGACTGTATCTGTTCCTTTCTGAGTCATGTATGGGCTGCACTTCTTCACTTTTCAAGCCTTTCACAGACTCCTGCCAGTGCATCTGTTGTCTCCTCCCGCTACAGAWACATTAACCTTTGTAAACTCTCCACCAAATCTTTTTTTCTTCTTTTGCCTCTGCATAATTGGAAAGTGATCACCCTAAGTATGCACAGAGATACCTCATTATTCTTCTAAACCTTTTTTTGTTGCAAAAAAAAAAAAAAAAAAAACCTCATTATTCTTCTAAACCTTTTTTTGTTGCAAAAAAAAAAAAAAAAAAAGACAGTAGTCAGACTACAGGAACATTCTTACAAAAACGTGTTCTTTGCTTTACTCCCTTTCTCGTTGTATCTACTTGCTGTCTCTTATCACCTAGTTGTATCAGAAGAAATTTGGACAATGTCTGCTTTTTACTTTTGCATTTGTGCAGCCTCAAGGCAAACACACTTTAGACTGTGTTAATATTAATCTGTAAGAATATTTGTTAAGATTTTGAAAGGTCAGAAAGCACATAATGCAAAAGAATGTATTTTTGGTACTTGGAATCATTGGCTGGATAAGTGAATGTGAATAATATTTAAAAGTAAAACAAATAAATGAACATTTGTATAGCATCTAGATGATGAGTCCCTGATCTCACTGGGTCCTTCAAGTACCCAGGTACAGTTAAATAACAGAATCATCTCACAGGTGAAAGGTACAAGTGCTTAATACCAGCACTTTATGGCAAAGAATATGAGAATGAATATTTGCTTAATAAAACTTCTGTAAAGAAATGATTTTTAACAGTGTACTGTGTATTCTACCTTTATTTAAAACTTTCCTCAGCCTCATGGAGAAGATATTAGTTTCAGCACTTTATGGCATAAAACCACTAGGKTTTACCATCCCCAACATATATTATGGTCCCTGCTGATGGGGGCCAGAAGATATTTTAGAGAGAAACTCTGTGAACACCTTCTGCCTCCCCACATTTTTACCTCTCTCTGCTTGGGCAGCCAGCCCTGAGGAGCAYGGCCTGGAGCGCAGTCCTACCTTCTCTATGGATGTGAGCAGCTGAAGCTCCATGTTCTACCCCACTTGTGACTTTGGGGTGCTCCAGCACGTAGAGCATGGAACTGGGTACTGGTTAGCTTTTCTGTGTACTTGGCACTCTGACTGCCCAGTGGGAATATTCACTAAAGGATCCAGATACCTCTTGTCTGTTTGGAAAATCTCAACCAAACCCAGTTTCAGCTTCATGGGGTGATCAAATGGACGAGATCACTAAAAGGAAACCACACTTAAAAGAACATGGGAAGAGCCTTACTCTCTCCGTCCTATGCCTTGTGTCTGCAAAGAAGCAAACAGGAGATCTTCAGAGAAGAGTAAAAGAGCAGGAAAAATGTGTGAAATTTCACCTCATATTCTCCCACCTTCTAAATGCCTACAGTTCAGCATTTTCCTGAGCCACAGCTGGTGTCTTTGGATGTAAGGGCCTCCAATGAATTCAGCCACTCATTTTTTTAAAATCTGGATAAAAAATTACAGTCAGCGATATCCCCTGGCAAAAAGTTATGCAGTTTTACTGTGTGTGAAGTGATGTCTCCTCCTGCTTGCTCTGAACCTGCCTCCTGCTATTTGCAATTGATACTTCTTAGTTTTTAAATTCAAAGAGACAATGGCCATCACTCATACCTACCTCCTCAGTACCACTCATCATTGAAAAAAAATTGAACCTCATTCTAAACTGACCCAATGTCCCAGCAGGAATTTCCTAGTCTGTTTAACATGTTCCTTATCTTCTTGTTCCTCATTCTCCTTCTTTGACCTTTTCCAGTTTCTGCTTTTATGCTCTCTAGAATACAGCATTCGAGATGTGGGAGCACAGATCTATACGAGAGTATAAAGATGTGCAGTGTTTTGTTCTCTATTCTCTTCCTAATAACTCTTCACATTCTGCTTGTTCTTTTCATGTGGAAGGACTATATTAGCAGTTACTTGCCTTGCTGCAGCTGAAACCGAGATGAGAAGAGTAGAAAATTGCATCAAGGATATTGTTACAAATAGTGCAGCCTTGGGCTCACTTGCTCCCCACTGGCATGAGGTGCTCAGATATCATGATCACAGAGTAAAATCAGATTGGAATGGTACAAATATAAAAGGTGGAATTAAGGTTGGATTGTAGATTGACAGATAGTTAAGTTTTTGTACTTTTTGGTGGAGTTAAACTGCATGGGTTACTCCAAAGCATAYGGTGAAGAACGGCTGCAGCGGGGCCTGTCCTGCTTGCTCCCCTCCTGCTTCTCTGCTCTTGGGCATCCCCTGGGCATCGTCTGCCATTTGTGCCATGCAGTGAGCGTGGCTTGGAATAACACAAACAGAAGCCTGTGAAGGATCTAACTCCACAAACACCTCTGCAGAATCCCAGGACAGCTTTTAAAACTAGATTTCCAGCAATAAAAGAATGAAGGTGCAAATCTATACAAACTACTTGCTGCAGACTTTTAATAAATAAAACACATCAGGATAACTAAAGATAACTAGATTAAGAGCTTGGGCTAGAAAGTCTGTCATTCATCTGAGAAAGCATGCTGCAAAGCTATTAATTTTCAGAATGAAAAAACGCAGAAAACAGTTTGAGGAAAGCTCTTTTGGAATGGGTAAGAGATTGGGGTAACTGCAGTTAYCCCAATGGGTAACCCCATTCTTTTTTACTTGTTCARTCATTGGTGAGGTTCATTTTCCAAAGGTCATCTGGTTTTATTTTCAACCCAAAGTCCCTTGACCTAATAGCTCTAACACAGCCCATTTGCAATAAAGCAAATTGAATAGACTGGGATGATCAGTCACAATGACTGCATCTTGACTCAGACATCTGACTTCCAAGTCCAGAAAACTTATTTCACATAGATGTGGGCACAGAGGTCAGTGTGTGACTCTTCTTCTATTACTTACTTTTTTTTTTCAAATAAGAACCTTATTTTTATATTACCTCCCTAGCTGGGTAAGCAGCAGACTTCTGAAAGGAGGTAAATTAGCAGCAGACCTTATCAAGGACACTAGTGCCCAAGGACTGGCTTCCGAAAATCTGCTTTTTTTGACATCTACCTCCAGGAACCTGGAGCTTTTTATTAGAAATGTAAATTCCTTTTGCATAGGAAGAGATTGGCCTTCAATTATTGAGCATGCAAAATGCTGAGAGAGCATAACCTTTAAAGAGCAGATGCTAAGCCTTTGCTGAAGAAGTGAGATATGAAAGAGCAAATTCCCTCCTCTGAGAGGACTCTAGTCCTCCATTGCTGTTGCTGCACATTGGCCATAGTGTTTCATAACCTCCTCTCCCAGATATTTGCATACAAGCAGGGTAGAAGACAGACCCCCAAATGACTGCAAACTACCTTAGGATATTGCTGATCATGTGGGCTAATAAGAACAAAAATTTTCTTAACTGAGCACTATATCTCACGCAACRAAATAAACAGGAGATGAATTTGGCTAGCAGGGAATGCTAAGTTGCTGGAAGCAGAGTTGTAAATCTCTCTTTTTTTCTTTCTAGATTAGATTTAGAGTCTTGTAAAAGTCTTTTGCTTTTAGAAATACAGGTTATGTCCCCATACTGAAAAGAGAAAAGCTATTTAGTGCACTGTCTTGCTCAGCTACAAATATTCATCAAAAGCATCACCCTCTTCTTCTCTTTCTCTTGCTTCTCAGAGTCCACTGATAGATGAATGGTTCCTCCCTCCCTTTAAGTTTTATCTGCCTCTCTTCTGTGCATTATAATCAAAAGATAAGATTTAGTATCACAGTTGCATAATAATTTAATAAGCAGACCTTGGAGAACAAGAATAGAAGAGAAGAAGCAATGCTAAAATATTGCTCAGAAAGAGAAACTGATGGAGCTGTTCATGAAAAGATTCAGCCTGGGAACTCTGAGGAGGCCTGCAGGCAACACAGCTTCTGCACACCAACTAAGCAGACCTTCTGAGGACCAGATGTTCCCCMAAAATGGGAATCCTTACATTTAACCATTTCAGGGAGACATTTTTCCAGCTACAGATTCCTCAGCCTATATTACTTTCTTAAAATGGGACTTACCATCAGTCAGAGGTCTTGATTAAAGTGAGCACCTGGGTCAAGAGTCTCCCCAGTCATTCTGATGTCCCTGTTCCTATACCTGGACTGACTTCCAGAGGAGACAGCGGAAAGAAGTGCAGAGAGCTCTTCTTCACATAAATTTAAGTGAGACTGTGCATCAAACATAGTTCTCAGCCTCCTCTGGAAGTCAGTCTTCCAGCTGGGACCCATGTCTGACCCATGTTTGGGACCCCTTGCAACTTATACCTACACTCTAAGGGTACACCCTGTCTTTTCCAAGTGCCTGCACAAGCCAGCAAAAAAGCTGATTTCCAGCTGTGGTCCTCAAGTACTTTAGAAGAAACAAATGGGTTTGTTTTTCAACACAGACTAAATGGTGCTTAATACAATATTATTGTATTGTATTGTATTGTATTATTGCATGAATAGTACACTGTAAAATAAACCAGTATTGATCACGCTAGAGATGAGCTGTGGTCTATGAACCTGAGCTAAGCTCCAGTTCAGGAGCTTTTAGGTGGCTAGTTACAGCTTCGACTCTTAGAAAATAAGAAAATCACACGGTGGGCTTCAAAGCAGAAGTTGTGCCTACTCAGAGCTCCAGGGCTACAGAAACGGCATTTTTGCAGATTAGCTTCTTCTACACAGTATGATAAARTTCATGTGTTTTGAACCACAGGTGAAAAAAAATTCAATTTAAAAATAAACTGCCATTTAAAAGTAACGTGCATACAATAAAAGGAGGTATATAGTCAACCTTTAACATTTTAAATATATCTTTCTAATACATAAATAGTTGGGCTTAAGTAATTAAAATCTCCATCTTGCAGGCATTAGTTTTCTCTCTCATTCACAACACAGCTTATTTTGACACAGTAATTGATTTCCTACATGCTGTAACTGGCATTTGTATTTGCAAAGAATTAAAGACAGAATTTCTCAATAATGAAACAGCAAAAATGAAATGAAAATCTATTGTATCAACAGAGGTCCTACTTGAAAATAATGATCATTTCTTACGTGTATGTGCAGAAGGAGCAGGTTACAAGTTTTGTATTTTTGTTATGGCTTTCTTTCAAGATCATTATAGGTCTTTTTGCTAGTTGCTCGCTTTCAAGGGATCTTTAGTACAACTGGGTAAGGAAAACAAAGGAATAAACCTTATCAGTTATTTAAGCAGATATCTTGCACTACCACTGAAGAGATATTTTGATGATACAGTTTTCATTACAAAAATGCTATAGCATAATAAATTAATTCAATGTTGTGCACTTATCTATTAGACACATTACTACAGAAATATAAAAATGTTAATTAGTCATTATCATCTCTCTGATTATTTGTTGTGGCTGATAATTACATTGAATGTATTTTATATCAGTAATAACCTTCTGTCTACATTTACAACATATCATATCTGGGGGGCTTGTCAAGCTTTTTCCCAAAGCCTTTCCTTTATTAAGACACAGACCTCATGAGTACATAACCTTTATGTTGAAGGCTGATTTTCCTCTTTCATATAAAGAACAAATATTATAGATTAATTAATCCAGTGTGATTATAATTTAATCACTCTTCTTCTGCAGGCACAAGGGACTTTGTTTTTATTCAGTGGCTCATTCATATTGTTAGGGAGACTAAATCAGTCATAAAAATATTTGTGTGTCACAATTCATACAACTAAACAAAACTCAAGATCAGTAAACAAAAGCCTCTATTTTTCTTTTATTACTGAAGCTTTGTGGCCTCACAGGCTCCTGCTTTCCACCTCTCAAGCATTTGCATCTGTTTAAGGTCTTTTGATACAGAGCCTCCATTTCCAAATAGAATAATATGCTCTGTTCCATTTCCAAACAATAATTACTTTGATTTCTTTTAAAGGCTGGTCCAAAATTGAAGTATGAAACCCTCACATACCTGACCAGATGCTGCTTATCCTAGCCCATTTTAAGGCAATAACTTAGGCATTCTACTCATGTCTAGCCCATTTCACTTGATTTTATTGTCAGTGAATATGATTACTTATTAATCTAACTTCTCTAACATTTGCTTTTATGCCATTTCCTTAAAATGCAGCCTAGACCATATTCCTATCACCATGGAAATCCTTTTGGATTATTTCTATCTCAAATTATATGAGCTCTTTGAAGGCAGAATCCTCTCAACATTTATTTTAGAAGGACAAGAGAAGAAATTTCTTTTCATGAGACCTTTGAACAAAGTATAATTTGAAAGTGTGAATGAAACTACTGTTTAATAAAAATGAACATTTGAGCTACTTGGCCTTGGGACAACGCTGTTTAATTAAATTAATCAAGTTTAATTTTTTACTGAACTTTAGGAAACTAAGGTAATAATTCCAAGGTGYGCTAGATGGAAGCAATGGAAGCTAGATGGAAGTTATGAGAGATACAAACTCAAAGTTGCCCCCATTGCATCTGGGAAGTCTTACTAAGTGCACTGTTCAGACATTGAAAATGTAATTCTGTATCAAAAGTAATTAAAACTACTTCTCAAAAAACAAAATTATTGAGTTTGCTATAAAAATTACCAGACTTTTCTTTCCTGAAGTTCCCACCTACACTTTTTTTCTTGTGCTACCATGAAAATTCAGGCTGTTTGATGGAGACAGGATAGAAATGCCTGTTCCTTCATGCAGTTGGATCCGTTTGTTCCCCACAGGCTTTCCCTGCAGGGCCCGGCTGCAGCTGCCCGGGGTGGCGGGTGCAGACCGGGCGGCCGCAGCTCCACGTCCCCACGGGCCGGCCGTGCGAATGCCAGGGACGGCAGGCAGGCACAGCCACACGCAGGCAGAAACAGCACCCGCCGCCTCACCCTGTGCCCCTCCAGCTGATAAAGGTCCATCCGTGGGAAAAATGCACATATAATCCAATGGGGATCCCTCCTGTGGCTGGACTTCGATAGCAGTGCCTGCACTAGCTGCTCAACCCTGGCCTGTGTTGTCTCCAGTTTCCTCATGCTCAGAGACACACAAACAGCCCCAGACCTCATGTCTCTCCAGCCTTCTTTCCATGCCATGTCCCGGGCCCCTAGGCAGTGATCCCTCGGATTGCGTGGGGACCTGGAGAACTGCTCCCGGCTGCTCCTGCTCCCAGCTGCTCCCTGGAGATGGCTGCTCCCTGGAGCAGGCGCTGCTGCTGCCGGGCCAGCCCTGCGGGACCAGGGCCTCCTGTCCCTGCTGGAGTGAGCGGCGCAGCGCGCCTGCCGCTCGGGCCCGGGGCTGCTCTGCTGTGTGTGGAGATGGGCTCTGTGTCACTGCACCTTGTGGGGTGCTGCCAATCCACAGCAGATTTGTGCTTTCCTTGGGAAAGGTCTGTGGGGTTTTTTGAAGTTTTCCTGGTTGACACTTACTGGCTTAACATAATATTGATTTGTAAAGTCAGCAATTAGGAAACAGCATTCTGCCTCACAGAGAACCCTTCATTTTCCCTTTCTTTAAAGCACTGTTTTTTTTTTTTTTTTTTAATCAGCTAAAGGAACTTACAGGCATGGAAATAACACAGCAGAATTTCCATACAGTAGATTTCCTCAGGGACAAATTAAGTTTTTCATCTGGTATTGATCTCTGCCAACAAGATTAAAGTGTGAGCCCTAGTGCAGTGAGGACATGATCATGTTGTTCCAAGTTTAGGTAAAGAACAGAACAGAAGTCCATGCAGTAACAGTTTCCACATTCCCAAACCAAGCATGGGATCTGGGAAGAAGAGTAAATCGCAGCCATTGTGGCTTGGGATATTCCAAACTCTTCATTGCTCCAAAATTAAAGTTTCTTGAGTGGGCTGCCTCCTTTCCCTCTTCCCTCTCTCCCAAGCCCTGGGATTCACCAGGAGTTTCCTCCACTGCTTCCCAGGTTTTGAACACACATCCAGACTAGATGAGTAGTTTTTGTACAACCAGTTACACAAGTATCTTAAATCCCAAACTATAGCTTCAGCTAAACTAAGCTAGTCTTAGATAACATTTAGTATGCAAAATCTATGTTTACAAACCCTGCAGACATCTTCAGAAGTGCATGATAAACATAGGTGGGAACAAGCCAAGATGGAAAGATCAGCAGATGGTATCAGTAGCAAAATAAGATTATGGATTATACTTGGATATACTGTGGAAGATGGAGGTTCAAACCTACTGTGAGATCTATTTAGTGAGTTTTCTTTGCAGTAATTTGCAACAGATTTTAGAGTGACCAGTTTTGAACACTGAGTGTGATATGTTTTCAGAGGTAATGCTTTAGATGGYTTATGGACAGAGGTTTGTGAAAGGCATCATTGCTTTCTTGTCTATGTAATATTCCCATTTCCCATTTCTTTTTAACATGATGAATAGTCTTCCCTTGCTGCCTCCAGGACCCAGCTCTGCTGCAATTTCATGTTCATCAGCCACATTAAAACACAGCCTTTAATGCACAAGCCTTCTATCTGGGCTTGGGTGTCAACTCCAAAACTCARTTTTGAGTGGACACACTCCAGCTGTTCAACCTGAATCCCTGGTTCTATCAGTATTGACACTGGCTACCTAGACACACAACATAGTTATTTACATAACACTAACAGCACYGGAACTACTTCAGATTCCACTTGTGGTTGTAGGAGGCATTCTGCAAATAGCGTAAGCATATTCATCTACTAGATAGGACAGTGTGTATGGTGGATGAGTCAATTATCTCCTGCTCTCCTTCCCTGAAAGATAGACAGTTTATAACAGATACAAAAATTTTATGCCTGGAAATCAGAGACACACCTGAAGACTTATACACTGAAATGCACAATACTCGGGCATGTTTTTTATTCCCTCTTTAATAGAAATGCACATGATAACTGAAAAGCTCTTCGGCCTAAGTTGCAGGTGAAAAGGACCTGCCTGCGAAACGGAGAGCACTGAGCGTGAGAGCCAAAGAAAGCACCTGATGCAGGAGAAACCGCAAACCACATATGACAAACACGGTGTAATTCTAATCTTCATACCCCTCCTGTGTTTAGGATGCAGTTTGTGCACCAGCTGGGGCAGATTTCATTGCATTCAGTGAAGCTGTGCCACTGCTTTGGTGGTGTGCTAAACTAGTAATATTGCTGTGCAAAGAATTAAGGGAATTGTTTATTGGGAAAACAATAGAAAAGTTTTCAGCTTTATTTCATGCTCTAGTGGTATGGAAGGATAGTTCATAATTTATAATTCCTTAATTCCTAACCAAGAATTCCTAATGAACTGTTAAGGCCCCACTATGGAGGAACTGGGATTCAGAAGGTTTTATTCTCTTAATCATAATCACTGTTTCTTTTCCCATCCTCCTGCTGACCCGGCACAGCCTTGTTTTATGTCTGACAAGATCTCAGTTTGGGGAGAAATGGCTGTAAGAAAAGTTTACTTGATTTTCATRTATCGTTTCTATTGTATCAGCAGCATAAGAAATGTTTGTTGGTGGACATGTTTTCACAGCTCTGCCCCTTTCAACATAAAAAGGAAGCTATTGCGATGGTACAAAAGAGATGGGAAAGTGAGGTCCCCATGAATGAAGTGGTGGCCCTTGTAATAACAGTGCTTTGCAGTTACAGAACCTTTCATCTGAGGATTTCAAAACTCTTTGCAAAGACTGATTAATTAAGGCTCACGGTGAGAGTCCTGTGAATCACCAAACCACAAGCATTTCACACCTCACTGCCTTGCAACTCGGAGAAGCTCTTGATGAACATGAGCTAAGTTTCATGAGACTTTAGGGAACCTGGATCAACTCTGGTGGGTTGGCGCTGAAGTCATTTTTAAGATGTGTAAATTTAAAGGGAAACCAGGTGAACAAGCCGGAGTTCTTGGTTAACTAAGAAGCACAGTGGTTGATCCTTGGGAAGAGCCTCCCCACAGACACCGCAAACGCTGCACTCACCAAGTTGGTGAGGTGCTAGCAAATGTAGCAGTACGGTCCCATTAAGAAGCATCCTTTAATTCTATGCAAAGAAGCTCTCCTTATTTAACTAACCTTTTACATGAATGTAAAGTTGACTGTCGCATCAGCAACATTTCTTTTTACTTGCTCTATAACAAGCAAACTTTTCAAAACACTTTCTACTCCTCCTTTTTACAGCACTTGTAGCATAGACTGGGGCCCAAAGCAGTTACCAGACCTAAGGAGGCCTTAGGAATGGGCCAGACTCCCTCCTGCCTATTAGACGACTTCCATCCTCCCCAAGGCCTTGCAGGCAGCTCATCCTCCAAACCATTTTTCCTCACTTTGGCACCATTGCATCACCTATCTAGTTATAAGGTATTCATTTTATTTTCAAGAACATTTATAGGACTGCAACTACAGACATTTTAAATTTTGATTAGCATTTTTTGTATCTTAAGATCTGTTGTAAAATATTCCTTGGTCATGTATACCTTATAAAAATTGTCTAACACTTAAGAATGTAGGCGCCTATTTTTTAGTTAAAAATAATGATTTGGTTAGTCATATTTAACAGTTCCTAATTACCTGTCTGAATGGTAACTGCTCAATAAAAGACTTTTTTTTTAAGAGATGCGATGTAATGCTATATAATAATAGTTGTGTCAGGCCAATATATTATGAAATTAAAATGTATCATATGCACTCCTTGTTCCTGTATAGCTCTTCCTGGTTTTGTTGGCTGAAGGGGTTCCTTCTAGCTGAGAAGAAAATCTTCAATTGTTTTGCTTCAAACTCTTGAGTTTTCTCTACTGTTCATTCTTATGTAAACTCAGGATAACACGGTGGAATCAGGGTGTGAGAAGACAGTCAGGCCTACCCCTGATCTCACTGACAATGTGGTGATGAGTTGTGGTAGGAAAAGAACAGGAAGGAACTGAGATCTCTGTAACTCCYTTGATGTTGATCATTCCTGGTCACAGTCTACAAGCTTTGCATACACATATATGCACACACAAACTGGAAGCGTCTTTGGCTCGACATGACTCTTGAAAATGCAAGTTTGATCATCAACAATTAATGGAGACAATGGGTCTTCAGGGACAGAAAACTGGACTATGAGGATTAGTCTTTCACATGTAGTTTGCTGTCTGACGTTGGGCCCTTCCTGGGCCCTGGTTTCCCAAACATAAAGATGGGAATTTCATCAGCAACTTGTATAATCCAATAGAGGTTATTATGAAAAGCTCTAGATATTATTCATTATAGCAGGGCCCTAAGAGGTAACGCACTTGAACTGCCACAAAGAGCTTTAGAGAAGAACTTGTTCCAGATATTAGGCCTCCCAGCTATTATTCCAGAATCTGGAAAAACTATTTTAAAATCATTTTCCTTTAGAAGACTTGAGCAAGCAATGACAATAATGAAACACATCAAAGTCATAAATTATTGTGAGACAAAAATGAGCAATTTTCCAGACATTAAAAATTACTAAAGCCAACGAAAAGGAAAATAAAATCATAGTAAAACTGCCTCACCCTGTCACATACGCCTCTTCAGATCAAACCTGCAGATCCATTCGCCCTTAAACCAGGCATAAGTTTCCTTCACTCAAAAGCACTCCAGATTATATCGGAATAGCTCGTGCTACCAAAGGTTCTGAGAACATTTTGCCCTGAATGAAGTCCTTCCAAGACCAGCTGAAGGACATGAGAAGAAAGCCYCTCCTCACTGTAGACAGGCATAAATAATGCCACTTTCTTCCTATAGAGGACCAGAACCCAAATTAGTATTGATACTGAAAATTACCAGCAGCAGTTAGAGTTTGGTGTGAAGTTGGTTCTTTTCCTGGTAGAACGCAGACTAAAGTTAA
>NW_020455653.1:228318-253472 GCF_003342845.1 Nothoprocta perdicaria
GAAGGAAGGAAGGAAGGAAGGAAGGAAGGAAGGAAGGAAGGAAGGAAGGAAGGAAGGAAGGAAGGAAGGAAGGAAGGAAGGAAGGAAGGAAGGAAAGCTGTGTTGCTTCCCCAGAAAAGCCTGCTAAGTAGCAAAGAGCAGGATATCCTCCTTCCAGCAACACACCCCAGCCAGTGACGGTAACTGTGGGCTAATGCTGACTCAGGGAGCGGGGTCTGAGCGAAGAGGTGCTGGGACACGCAGGGGGACGATGCTGTGAACACAGCGCCGCGGCTCCAGCGCCCCGTCAGCGGAGACACGAACACCCTGCGACGCCAGCCTCACGCCTGGCACGCCTGTGTCTAACAGTCTGGCCAGCTCTCAATGTAGATCGAGTTAAAAGGATTAATCTGACTTCAAGCGAGCCTGTGTCAACTCTTTCTACCCCATACCATTTGATCTCTGCATGCGTGATCACCCATTAAACGCTTAATGTCCTATAGGTTAATGAGGGAGGRTGATCTTACAGCCATCGCGCTCCTTTTTTTTTTTTCCTTGCAGTAAGACACTATCGCTATTGACCAAAGAGACCAAATTCTTCCCTAGGAGGACACGCGGTGACATTACTGCAGTTAGGCCAACACAGCTGCTCTGCCCTTGCTAAATGTGGTCAAGTTGTGCTTTGTGGGGAGGAATGCAACCCACACTGCTGTTAATGAGTTGGGGTCAGCGTCCAGGGGAGACTATTTCAAAGGGGTGTTTTGCTTTTAAGAGGTTCTCAGCCTTGTTTTTGAGGGGTTTTGTTCCTCTGACAGTGCCTCACAGGACCACTTTTGCAGAAAACATACACGCGAACAAGGCATCATCTCTCTTTTGGGGGGGCAAAAACCAAAACACTCACTCTGGATCRTCTCCTTTTCCAAATTTCAGTGAAAAACAGAAAGAAATTTCCTTCATTTAAAGCTCCTCCCTTCATCCTGCTCCTTGTTTGCATACACTGCTAGAGTTCCTATTGYCTTTTAGAGGGGCTTTTCCCAACAAAAGACTGTAGAAAAAGCTTTAATATTATCAGCGCCTTTTTAAGACACAAGTCATTTGCAAACCATGAACAAAACCAGCCGCCCTCCATAGACTTAATAATTTCCTAGAATATTTGCAAATAATTTTTGCTTCAGGAATTCGAGAGATTTGTGAATTCCAGCTATCTTCTACTTATCCTCAGCAGGCACCAAGAAAGTCATCTGCCCCCCACTGCATCTCAACATGTCACATACTCATTCCCTTTTAGAATGCCATAATTGGTTTTAACAAATTATTGTATATTATTATATCTCCCCTGCTCGTTTAGCAGTTTCCTCAAACTAACTGGCAAACACTTGCACCTGAATCATTCACAGGAGGATAAGCAGCACTGTTGAACAGGGAAGAAGTAGGTTCCTTTACCTTATGAAGGCAGAAGACAAAAGGACTGTTGATCATGGTAAGCAAATCATGCAGGTAGAAGTGATTACTTTGTCTGTATTTCCTCTTAGGCAATAGCTGATGCAGAGACAATCAGCTATTTGCAAGATACAAGGGAGATAATCAATTTAATTAAAATAAATATTCCCCMAAAGATACCAGGAGCCAAGCAGGACCCCCTTCAGCTAGATAGCTGTATTATTTTGCTCATAAGGCCCATGATTTAGGGCCTCTGAAGAGGGAATTGACTTATCATATGATAAATTTTCTCTACTTACTGCTATCAAGTGTGAGATATAGAAACTTAAACCCTGTAAGGTTACAGAATTGAAAATTCTTAGAATGAGCTATTTTGGATGTGTGAGGAAAACAGGCCTCATGACATGGGCCCTGCTGGAAAGGCATTTCCTGCACTTACTTTCTGGGAACCTTCATCCCCAAGTCTCCGCTGCAGGCAGGGAAGCTGCCAGGAGGGCCCCGGGCTCCGGGGCTGTAACCCCAGCAGCCTTGGTGGCCACCCGGGCACATTTGAGTCCTGACGACAGGGGCAGGTTTCCCACCTCTTCCTAGTCATGGCAGGAGGCTGGGAGTTGCGCCATTAAGTAGTTTATAATAAACTTACTATATATAAAATAAATGCTTAGGAGACACATTTTTTGCAGCAGTGACGCAGGCAGAAACATCTCTGGAGGAGACCAGTGCTGGCTCTGTACCTACCAACGGCAGCCACTGGAAACAGCCATGGACGAGCATTTCCCCAGCACGATGCCACTGTCCAAAGGGGAAGAACCCAGAAAAATTCAATTCCAGGGGATCAGATCCATGACTGGTGTAAGTCAGGATAGTTCCTTGACTGCAAATGGAGTTTACTGACAATTTTCAGCAGCCAGGAATGAGACTTTACAAAGGAATGGCTGGAGGCTAAATGATATTCTCCAAAGTTACAAAGCTTTGGATTATGAAATCTGTCTCAATATATTTCCATTTCAACTCCTTCCAGTATCGTTTGCCCACAGCAGTCTAAAAGCAGAGGAAACATCTATTTCATTATCTCAAATAGCTTATAAATGCTTTTTAAAAATTCCGTTATTTGCACAATGTAAGGACCCCAATGCACCCTAACAACTGTTTGACCTGAATATATTAAAAATATTGTAATGTTTTGTTATATATCCCAAGGTAAAAAAGAAGAAAAAAAATCAGGCTATCGCTTATTAGTTTTCTCCTCACTGCTTCTTATAAAGGTTTATTTGACAGAACATAAGATAGTGGTAAAATCCTAAGGTAAAGGTTAAACTCTGTTTTATTATGTTTACAGGATTTAAAGGGTAAATCAGGAAGTGCTTATTTAACATCAAGTGAAAGTGGTGGATTAGTAACCAGACCGAGACTTAAAAGCATCCTTAATCCTTAAAATCTCTGCGGGTGAAAGGTCACTCTTTAACACCAGGTTGTGTAAAGAATGAAGCAGACAGAAGCTTCTGTTTCATCATTGCCCAGTTAATCCACTGAGGAAATGAGCAGCATTGGTTTTTGCTAGGTAAACTCCTCCTAAAACCAAGGAAACGGGGGAAAGCCTGAACAGGAAATAATTAAAGTCGGTTTATTCCACGAGCAGAGCAGAGCAGCTCGCGAGATGTTTTGAACTGTTCTACGGATGACACTTCGCTGACTATTAACCAAGTGTCTTGATTATATTTTCATCACTCCCTGTTTTCATCCTTCTTTTAATGATTAAATTAATGCTCAGTATTTTATTTGGAGGGAGATGCAGAACAGGACAAACATTTCCAGAGGCACAACGGGTCCCTTCGAATAGATGCTGGTTTATTTCTGTATCTTTTGGCATCTGGTGGATTAGAGAGCACAAATGGGGCTCATAAATACCCTATCTCTTTTAAACTTATGAGTTCTGGAAAAAATAATTAAATACAGCTCCTTTATTGTGTTACCACAATGATGTGTGTCAAAGAAATAGGTGCAGGGGAGGACAGTTTGCAACATTTCTCCTCTTTTTACTCTGTAATCTCTACGTGGTGGTGGGAGACAGGCATTCACTGGCTGTTTCAGCTGAGATTAAAACGGGTTTTGGAGTTCCCAGGAGCTGGGATAAAGCATAGCTCAACAAATCTTTCCTCTGTAAATGCTATAGAAAGTATAATACATTATATAAAATGTTTAGAGTCCACTATTTAGTAAATATTCCCACTTCTTGTGTAGACAAATCTTAAATTCTTTCGGTGCCCGATCAATATGAAAAGACAAAGCTCTCTCATGTTTCATCTCGGAGTGAAGAGAGTATTTTCAATACCAGCAACCTTTCAATATTTATAYGGAGCTTGCCTTTATTAAATCACTGGTGAAAAATAAGAAGATTCGCCCCAGCTGTAGTTTCATCATCTAAAACAGCACAGACATTTATCTTAGAGCACTGCAGCAGCGGAGCTCCATGTAGACTGATGGAGCTGAGCTGCAGCTGGCATTAGGATCCGCTTCTCTTGCCTAAGGTGTTTATGACGCAYAGAGTTGCTAATAGCTCGTGCAGTTCATTTGTTACAGAATCTGTGGTTTAAGCATTATGCTTAGTACTTCTGAAATATTACTTCTCCCTTTTTAAAAATTGCAAAGTGTTTCACATGAAATATGAAGAGCTCTTGGCTGCACTCATTTGAGATCAGCCTCAAGTATTTTTCACAGCATTCATTCCTACCTCTGTGGTTCGATTTCATCAAAACGTGTTCTTAATTAAGCAAAAAGTAAAGGCAATCAAATTATATTTTGAAAATTAAAAAGAATGTTTGGGTTCTTTTCTACAGTCCAGCAGGAGCTCAGGGGACCAGCCCAAAGCTCAAACAGCCCTACTGAAGCCAGAGGGACTGAGTATAAAAAAATCCTCCTTAATGCACATAAAGGCATCAAAAGGGCTCAGACTTTTTTTTTTTTTTAATTTTCTTTCTGTATCTCAGGATATTTTAGCTTGATTTCTTGTTGAAGAGAGCCTAATGAGACCGTATCATCTATCTGTCTTTATCCCTTCTTGTAATTTTGAGCTTGATGGCCACTTCCAAATSTACTTGACAAAGGTATTGGAACCCCGAACTTCCTAACTGTGTTTCCATTAATTGCATTAAAATAAATCACTTTTTCTTGAGGACAGAGATGCTTAAAATTAACCATGTGAGGAAAATATTGTGTTATGAGATCATGCTAGTCAGATTTCATAATGAAGAGAAGCCTCAGAAATGGTCCATTTGTGAGGAAAAAAAAGAGGTGGCAACCATAAATTCATAGGAAATCAGGATTCATTAGTTGTGAAGCTCTCAAAAATGCCTATTTTGTTGGCCAAGATGCTATGACTTCCTGGACCATCAACACTCCTATATTTGGTGGCAGTACAGAGCTGCAGAAGAAAATGATTGCTGAAGAAGTGCACCAATCACAAGCGTAAGGAAACATTATAAGTTTCTAGGTGTCCATGTTAGTTTTCCAGGCATCAGTAAAATCTAAAAGGAAGACAAAATGATTGCAAACTTATTTGAAGAAAATACAGCTATTCATGCAATAAGAAGTATTTAATAAAAGAGTTAATAGTTTAATAAAAGCTTTGGGAAACAATTTTTCTGAAGAGGTAAAAAAGAAAACAGACTGTGAAGAGAACCAAATGAATTTCTGGGCAGCTTTTGTTGATGTAATTAACAGCATTTGCTATGTACTTGCTACCTGATATCCCTAAAGGGCTTTGTGATTGCGTATAATAAACCCTTGCACTTCTGCGTGTAGCGCTCCGGCCTTCAAACCCTTGGCCACAGCAGGATTAGCCAAGAGTTAGAAATAAAGGAGCAAAGCGGGGACCTTGGGCCCCCACATTCAAGGTCTGAATTCTGGATTCATAAGCGGAGCACAAGGCAATAGTGCTGCGAGGGCAGGGAGTTGTGACCTCTGAAACCCCTCCTGCTTCTGCAGTACAGCTACGCTATGAGTGAGCAAAATGTTCACAAATACTTAGTTTTGTCACCCAGAGAGTTTGAGGCGAACAGCTTGAATCATTTTGATCTGGCTTTCCTTTGGTAAAAGGAATAAAAAATATAAATTGGTCGAGCTGCAATGACTTACATCAGAGCACACTACATGAGAARGTCAGTATTTATACAAAATCTGCATGTTTGAATAAGCAGGGAATCAAGAACAGCAAAAAATCCACTAAAAAATTCCACCCTAGAACTAGGTATGTGAGAAATTACTTGTCTTGTGTTCAGCAGCAATCTTTGAATAAGGTGTGAGAAAAATAACTTTATGCACATTCATTAAAGGACTTTGCTTGCGCCGTGGGTTTTTGGTTTCATTTTTCTTTCATACACCCTGAGTGCTGCTGCGAGAGGTGTGTGCCATTTACCGGTGCCCTAATGCAGCACAAGCGGCCAGCATGCTGCTTCCCACATGCAGGAAAGAGAGTTTCTGTACCGGAATTGCTCACACTTAGCACTGCTTAATGCATTTTACAAGAAAATCCATCCAAATGTTCAATCAAAAATCATTTTACATGATTTTCCAGAAAAAATAAAGAAATTATAGTATTCATAACTGTTTCAGAAAGCAAACAAAAATATGCTTGAATATAATCAAGTTATTCTTATATAATTTGTAAAACACTATTAATGCGCTTCAAGCAATAGCTGACCAACACAACAGTTTACAAATTATGAAGCAATAGGAATCAAGAAAATAGTCTACGGTTTATTGTTTTACATTRATTAATCTTGGAGAATATTCCTAAAAATCACTTTAGAAGACATTTCTACATTGAAATTCAGAAATGTCCCAGTCCACAACCCTTCTGCATTTCAGAAACARAGCAGTAGAGCTCTGGGAGCTCTGCTACTGAAAGCAGAGCTTCCGAAGCTGAAAGAAAGCAAGAATCAATGCCCCAAAGTTAGAAGAGAGGTGCAGGGTATTCACACAAACAATCCTTATACTGGGATATTGTCTGAGTTATTTGCTACTGTTTACATGAGTAAGAGTTATTTCAAGGGATCCAGAATTGAAGGAATGAGAATATAATTCCCATATCAAATATTCTGTAATGCCTGGAAAACATGTTCTTGTTATACTAAGAAAAAGAACAAAAGTAAAATCATTGGAAGCCAATTACAAATGATCAAAAATCCAGAGATCCATAATAATTAAGCAAGCAAAATTCACTTCCTCTCATCCTCAGTTTTTGAAAACCCAAAAAGGGAACAAAACCACAGCCAAATAGTATTACAAAAGAATGAAATGATCCCTACAAACTCTGTCCAAACGTTTGAGCCCTGTCTAAGGCAGCCCCTTCTGGAGCCACCTCTGTGCCCACCCGCTCATGTGCCCCGTGTGCCCAAGCACCCAGTTTCCATCTGGGGGAGGGTCACGCAACAGCCTCTCCGCCACCCGCCTTCTTCCTCCAAACCCCCATGGAGCCCTATTAAAATTTATGGAGCTCCATATGGGTGTAGTTGTCTGCCTATGTAAATCACTGGCAAGATTAGAGCTATAATTATCACCATTAGGAGTGTCTAGTACATTTTATATGCTAGCAAAATTCACAAATTAAGCTGGCAATGCTGCGTGGACTTTGCAATGCAATCTGTGGTGAGTTTGAAGGGGTCTTCAAAGGCTGGTCCTTCACTTCTTTCGCAGCCAGCACTCCCACGGAATTCGCCTGGATCTCGGGAGCTCAGATATCTCTGTTCATTACAACACTAGACCCAAATAATGAAACTGATCTTTTTTTGGTGATTGCTTCCAGGCATATAGGAGTGGAGGGACCAAAAATAATAACTTGCTAATAGTTAAAAGTACTGAAGAAAATACTGTTATTAATTTGAAATACAGGAAAAAAACAAACTTTTATGTCCTTTATCAAAATCATCTGCCATGCTGTTTAAAGTCCTTAATTTTAGTTGTCTTAGATGTATTTTACATGTAAGTCATAAAATACAATTTCTTTGTTTATTATGGCTTCTGCACAAAATTATGTCCAAAAAGCTTTACAGGTACTAAAGTATGACATCCTTTATTCCACCACACCCTTGCAGTGAGAACAATAATTCACTCACAAAGATTGATAGCTGACGTTTGTATTGAAGTTGTTCAATGATTGCATGAGAATTAAAATAAAATTATCTTCTCACCAAAGGAGTTAGCTACCCCTGCGGGCCAGGGCTGAGTTGGAGTTATAATGAATCATGCATTAGGAGGATCTCGAGCTTTCAATGAAATTAGTAACTTCCTTGCAATTTAATTTAATTACACCTAACAGAAATCCMTGTTCACAAAACATGCATCTTTGGAGGTCTAAAAATAGTTGGTGTGCTATTTAAATCAACATAAATCTCTATTTCTTCTCTCCTTCTCCTTTCCCTTATGTTCCCCCCACACAGCGGCCCACTGTGATGAGAAAGCTGYGTCTCTGGGAGAGCTGACAGAGAAGTTGTTCCACCGCTTCTGGGCCATGAGTTGGACTCTCAACTTGAATGACTTCACCCTGTGCTATAACTCGAACAGAGCTGCACTGAGTCACACTGCTGCTGGACTTAACAAAGGGTCTAGGCTTTTCTAATGAAAGAAAAAAAAAGGAATTAGCAATAATTTTGAAATAATTTGGCTCCAAGCAATGTTTCTTGCAGGTAAGATTTATGAGAATAATAAGAACTACTGGAGATTTTAATTCAAAATTCATTAACAATCCACAATAATCATGGTTCAGGACTCCTAGGGTGAAAAAAAAAAAAAAACAGACCTTCATTTCTGAACTCTGTATGTGCAGCAAGTCTCCTGACATCCTCTGCCATGCAGGTTTACAGCCTGACAGCTTCTGTGGTAGCTCCTGGCTTAAAACAATGTTTTACWCCTCCAATATAACATTCCCTTAGCTAAATACTATCTCCTTTAAGATCACCTTTAAATCTTGCCCCGGGCCACTGCCAAACTGGTCATACAGTGCTAGGGCAGTTTAGGCAGGCTCTTCTCTGACATCTCTTACTTGGMGAGTTGTTGCCTTTATTATCATAACATTTATGTCCAAATTTTCTGAACCTTAGTCAGCAATAGAAGCCTCTTCATGGGGACATTCTCTGAAGCTAGTTTGTCACTGGCAGATTCATCCTGAACTTTAGCTGATCTGTGCAATGTCTCACCTGGCTGACATCTTTTACTACACCCAACACACTGTTACAGGAAAGGACTAACGTCAGTGCTCRATAATGAGTTATAAAAAATCCAATACCCAGAGATGGCTCATTTATTTCTCCAACTCCAATTCAGGTTAACTTAAGGAATATATCTGCATTTTTCTTCGGTCTGGACAGTGCAGAGATGGGTTCCTGCTCATATACATACACATACAYACACTTTTGAACATATTGTGCTTATAAAAATTACCTCGATTGAAAGAAATCACTGTTCTATGCTGTAATGCATTTGGGACTCCCTGGAAAGTATGCAGTGGTACCTTCTCCAGAAGTAAGGCTTATTTATAATTTAAACTAGAGGAGAGCTTTGTTTAGGCAGCCTAGACATTGATGCATGAATTAACAGGTTGGGCTGTGTCCAATCCCCTCCACCCAATGTCTCAGCATTTTCACCCTTTGCAACATTCTCACCTTCCTTAAATAAGAACAGGTTTTTGTTAGCAAGACCCTCGAGAAAACAGTCTTGTTTTTGGAAGAGAAGCTAGCAGCTTTGTGCTAATCACTGGCAGGTACCTCTTCCCCTGCAGGGGATGCCACAACGTGCAGTGACTGGGAAGGAGGGCAGCGGGGCTGAGGAGGCAGCGCGGAGTCTGCAAGCGCCGGCTGGAACACGAGATGTAGCTGCAGAGCCCGGGGAACCCCGCTCTGGACAGGGAAATTCTGCTTTATTTAAATCTTGTTCCAGAGCCAACTTCGCTTCAGAAGTAAAACACCCGCCTTGCTTTACTGCAAAGCGCTCGGTACATGAAGGACTGGCAGAGCTCAGAGGTGGCACCTGGGGAATTTAACAACATCATCAAACCATGAGGGTTAGAATTTGATTTACAGCGCTGACTAATGCAATAAAATGGCAAAGCAAGTCAACACGCAGACTCTGAGACTTTTCAAATTTCTTTACCCCCAAGTACTTTGATGATGCAAATCATTATGAAGCACTTCAGACACACCATGCTCAGTGGAAAGTGTGGAACAAGAAAGCCTCACGTGTAAACTTGAACGGATCGGGTCATTCTTCTTTAGAGCTAGGTAAAACTATTTATAAGATCAACTCTCTGCAAAAGACAACAAGAGAAAGAAAACAAGCAAAAAAAAAAACTGAAAAAATGAAAAAGTCCCACACCTTGAGCATAGCATGCACAAAAACAGTTGGCAAGAAGAACAGATTTTTTGTAAAAGAGGTGAATTTGCAGGTAGGGAAGAACAAGAAACAGGAATTCGAATCCTTGTAAATTGTCAGGGCTATGCTGATTTATACCCATTGAGAGCTGTCCCTTCGTAATTTGTTCCAGGTTGGAATTTTGCTATGGAGAAATGTGCACATTCCTGTAAAGCCAGGGAAAAATACACCCAACTAAAAGGGCAGTTTCCATGTAGTTCTCCTTTTGATCATTTTAGATATTTTAGGCCATGTCTTGCAACCATCCTGTTTCTGGGATCAAAAAGAAGTAACCCAGATATGTGAAGAAAGTTAGTAAAGCCATTGGTCCAGACAGGACTAAGGCTGCTAAGTACATGATGATTGATATTGGACACATTTCTTTCTTGGCAAAGAGTTTTGGCTTTCAGCTACATTGTACTGACATCAGGCACATTAGAAGTGAACCCAAATATCTGCTGAAATTCACAGCGATGTTGAAACATTTTCAAGTCTGAAGCCAAGGATGTGTCAGTTGAGAAAGTTGAAGCCTACCTTCAACTTCTTTCATTCTAATTTGTGGAAGAAAAGCTCAGCAAACTTGTCAAGTCTAAGCAAGCTCTTTTACAACCCACTTCTCTATTTTCTTGTGGCAGGAGTCCACCAGCAACAACCTTCATAACAGCAACCAGCAACACAGAAAGGACAGCTGTTCCCTGAATTTGTCAAGTTTGGCTACCACCCCAAAGAACACAAGTGGGTTGAGAACCCTAACCCATATTTCACTTTGCATATCAGGGAAAGAAAGACAAGGTTTAGGCCTATAATTTGCTGATGGATGGGATTTCTAGAGAGATATCTTACTTGCTCAAAAGATGTATTATAGTACAGAAGCAAACATTATCTTAAGCCACTTGTCTCTTGCAGGGCTCTAAGGCTTCCCATTATCACTTCTGTTAACTTATTTTCTGCTTTCTGCCTTCTAGTGTCACYGTGTTCAAGCCCTGCTCAAACCCAATGAATTGGCCCTTTGCACCACAGGGTCTTTTCAGGCCGCCCAGTAAAGAATATACAATAAATGTCTTGAAACTTTTCAGACGGAGAAGCTGCAAGTCTTGATGTGTGTGCTGTTATTGTGTTATTAACCAATAACTGAGTTCAAGTTGCAACTGGTTCTTTGCTCACAGATTGCTCAGTTTAATTATTTTACTCTTTGGTGCTCAGGTTGCATGTGGGAGTTCTGCAGTCTTCCATTACCTCAAATATTAGCAGAGTTTCAATAACTTGCCTTTTTTTTTCCCCTTTAAAGCTTAGGAGAAATTAACCTGTTCAGCCTTTTAAGGTGCTATCTTAAAACAAACAAACAAACAAACAAACAAACAAAAACCCACTGCCACCACCACCAAAAAACACCACCAACAAAAAAAAACCAGCAAAATGTTCCTTGTCCTTCATGGACAGTTTCACATATACTGAAATGACAATAAAACAGGGAGCGTCTTGTGTTGTGCTGTCTGGAAGGGCACAACAATAATACAGTTTCCATGTTTCCATGTAGAAACTTCCATACTTTCCATACTTTATATATTTATTTTTGATTTTTTCTTAACATAATTCATCAGTTATGAGCTCATTGACTTCACCTGAGTGTCTTGAACTTTATGTTTTAGTGAAACATTAGTTCAAGAAATTTTCTCTTTTGACCACAGCACAGTTCATAYTTAAAATAATTTTTAAAGCAGGTTGAAAGATGAGCTACAGAACAAGATCTAACTGATTAAAATGCTGACTAAACTACATCTAGAGATAATGATTTAAAGAAATTAAAGAATTTAAGAATTTTTCCTATTTTGAAAAAGAACTAGTTTATTTAAAAAAAAAAAGTTTTGCAAACTGCTACAGTCTGTATGAATGGGATTTCAGATGTTTTCGTTGGGCTACAGTAAGTGCTGCTGGATTTTCATTAGCCACCTCACAGGCCGAGCTGCCTCCAGGAGCAGCTCACCCGCATGTCAGCACAAACGCTTCCCRCTTCCACCACGCTCCCAGCTCCGAGTTTACACCAGCATTCAGGCGTGAACATTTTGTGAGGAAACGGGCAGTTAGGAGCATATTTGGGCTGGTTTCCTTAACTAATGGACATGTTGCAAGATGTGAAAAAAATACAGTGCAAAAGAATTGAGACGTGTACTAAGAACAATGGGAAAACGAGCAGTGAAAGATAAGACATTGTTTAATGGGTTACACGTCACAGGATCTAGAAGCTGGAATTCACAAGGTTAAGATATCAGGAAAAGAGAGACGAACAAAATTAGTATTATAAATAGTCTCAAATGCCAACACCCACAAAGCACAGTTTGAAGTATCTTTCAAGGAAGAAGGCCTTAGATCTTGCCTTTAGTACTCATTCTGCGCTGAATTCCCTAAAGGAAATCTTTTTCAGCAACAGTTATGTTTGAAGCACACATCTGCACTTTATGCAGATAGAGAGTAGAAAGAACAGCTTGCTCAGAAATACTAGGTTTCACAAAGCAATAGAAACAATTTCCAATATCTGAGAATTTATCTGGCTAAAGCTTTTTTTTTTTTTTTTTAAGAATAAAAAGTTAATATTTATTGGTCCAGAGTTGTTATTTGGACACTTGCATAACTCAGAGTTTAAGTAAAGTCAGGCTTTGCTCTATTCTGAACAGGTGTTTGAGGCAGGCAGAGCTATATCTCAATTGAACTTAACATTGCTTTTGCTTTTTGAGAGAAAACAAAGTGTTTCTTGGGACATTAAAACTTTTCAAAGTTGATTTTGTTACCCTGTCACCTTCTGTGATTGCCCCTCATCCCTCTGTCTTCATTTCCATGACAGCCATTTAGATTACAACCTTTCAGAATGAGAAATGGAGCCAGGACAGCCGCATTGTGACCCAGGTTACACTACAAGCTTCCGTGTGAGGATGATCCTCACACAGGATGTTCAAAGCAGAGACTGGGGAAGAAAGTAGAGCCCCTTCAAACCCTATGATTGTATTCAGTTGTGCAGATTAGGTTTGTGGTTCCTCCCTTAAGCAAGGCTCAACCCTCCAAAACCCGTGGCATGTTGCCACAGCAGGAAGGCCTTGCTGAGCTAGACTGGTCCTGCAATAGGAAGAAAAGTGTTTTTAGAGATAGTTTTAGCTTGGTTTAGGGGCTGGTGTGGAGGGAACCATTGGAGAATCAGGCAGCTATTGCTGCTAACCCTGGAGTCGGAGCCTGAGGAGGGACTACCTGCTTYCCGCAGTCTGCAGAAGAGCTGGTCCACAAACACTGGTCCCCAATGGTTTCTTGTATTTTCATTTCTGCTAATTAATACAGGTCAAGGATTAAATTTATCCCACTATGTATGTGGCCATAATTAAAATGAAGACTAATTACAAATATATACATTAATAGAAAATGTCTCTACAAAATTAATATTTCACTAGCATCATTATACATTGCCTTTTCACAAAAATAATGTCTCCTACTTCCCATCCAAACTCTTTCTGTTGTACTTCTTTGGTATAATAGGATTCTAAGGGGGGGCGGGGCGGAAAGGTAGCAAAATAATCACAATTGTACCAAAAAAAAAAAAAAAATCCAGGTTCCCAAAACTACAGTCATTGTGGGATCTTTGGGATCTTGAACCTGACTATTGAAATGATGGCTCTGTGGAAGAGGTTCAGGAAAGAATAAATAAAAATTAACTCACCTGCACTATCTAAGTTTTGCCACTAGGATTTGTGCCCTCTGTGATCACAAACTAACTCTTACTCACATTGGGGGTTGCAGAGGAAGGAAATATCGTGTCTTTGATCTCTAGTTTCTGCTGAACCATTTCATATTTCCCTCCTGTTCTCCCTCCTGCCTTTCCCAGAGGGCAACCATGGACCAGATGTGGATGGAGCGAGTCACAAACATGCCCATAAATACTTCAGCAAGAAAAGGACATTTCTTTAGCCTCGCATAGCAAAAAGTTGTAGACAGCAGCCTGCTCATTCACCCTCCAGCTTGCAGCTAATCAGTACTAATCAAAGTGATCAGATTCACACTTCCCTGAAGCCTTCCCAGCTTTACACTGCGAGGACCTGGATTTCAGGAGGTCCATGTATGTTCACAGGTGGTGAGGAGCGACCATATGGGGAACTTGGAAGATGAACACTGGAACTGGAAGGCGAACTTCAAAAAGGAACAAATTGGTTCCTGATGCCATCTTTCCCTCTTAAGCTAGTGAGGGATCCCGAGAATAAGGCAGCAGCGCTCCTCCTCACTTTCACATGGTCAGTGAAACAACAACATGACACTACCTGATGTTACCGTATATTCTATGTAAAAATTATTTGTTTTTGATAAATCTCTTGTGATGCTTTGATCTTCAGGTCTCATGAGTCATATTACAGAGGAATTTACTGTATTTAGTTTAGAAMTCATTTGAAAAGGTGTACCACACTCATCTCTCTGTGCACCCTATGAAGGGAAATCTCCAAATGAAGGAAGTAGAGGAACTTCTGAGGCCAGTGAACTCTGTACAATTGTTTGTTAAACACTGAAACAAAAATCAAGTTAGAATGAAACAATTTAAATCCCATCATTTTAAGCAGTTGTCAGGTACAAGACACATAATCAGAATTTCTAAAGGTTTTGCTTTTAAGTGAGCCCTGATTCAGGGGAATATTGGAGGCGAAGAATGGCCCAGAGGTGTCTGCAACCTTCCCAATATTACTTGCCTTGATTTAGGACTCAGTCAGCAGACTCAATCTGAGATCACCTTGCTCCAGTCTAATGAATGATTTATCTTATCTACCCATAGTAACCTAGAATGTGGGCATCTTATCTATATGTACCCCTTATAGGAAACAGAGGGAAAAGGTTCACGACGCCCTGAGGACAGCCAAGTTCGGTGTCGCAAATACTGTATGTAATGTTGAGCAAGCTAATTCCTACTTATTCCAGAAAGGAATTAGTACTACTGCCAATAGAAGGAATTTTGGCATGATAAATACCAGAGCTGGATGGAGATGAAAGTTTAAGACAAATTACCAAGTTTATGGAGAGGAAAGAATGTTGCAGCCTCCTGAGAAGCAGGAATAGTCACTTCAGGATTTTCTGCCTTAAAAGTGATCTAGTTCATTGGCTTGTGAATCAATAGAAAGACTTAAAGAACACATAATTTTCTTTCTTTTTGTTTTCTTTTTTTTTTCCTGTACAATAAAATTTATAAATAAAATCTCACCTTTAAATGAACTATCAACATTACATTCAATAAAACCATTTACTTTGCTGGAGGAAGGGAAGCTTATTTGAAAACATTCGCCTTGCTCTGAAGCACGTGTGAGGCACAAACCTACTACAGAAGTAGAAAGCAGTATTGTGCTTGACCCGGAACATCCCAGATATGAATATGGATTAACACACCGGCACCACACTTATTTTAGAAAGCTGTCTTATGTCACCTGCCCAGTCTGCCTTCTTATATCCTTACTAAGCTGTGCTAATTACCAAGCGGCCAATTCTAATTCAAAAATGTCATGGGCTAGTACTGAAAGTGAGAATTTACTGCACAAGACAATTTCTCTCCATGGAAAGAGTTAAAGGAGCTCTTAACTGTACTTAGATAGAGAGGGAAATCTGTCAAATAGTTTGCAACCAACAGTACCAGCTGTTTAACAGCAACAGTAGCAACCGTTTACATCTTCTACAAATTGCTAGGTGAAGAAAGATGACATGCTGTATTTTTTATTTGAGGGATACAAAATTCTTATTTTTTTTCTGCTCCAGAATGAGAGTAAAACAAAACAAGGAGAAATGCAACAAATTTCAAGTTTCCAAACTTAATTATGTCATAGCTCTTACAGACAAATCCAAATATTTTGTTTATACTTTTCACTTCTTACCAGTAAAGAAACACCAAAATCAAAACATACAGTTTAATAAGGGAAATGGCAACATCTCTGTTCCAAAATATTCAGCACTGAATGTTATCCAGTGAAGTCACAGCTGAATTTTACCTTCAGCAAATTAATAACTTCCAATGGGAAAGCAGCTTGTCCAGAAAAACAGATGCTTTTCAGCTGGCCAAGGTGATCATCATCGCTATGACACAAGTACTAATTTCCTAAGGAAAGCTGCCAGTGGTGCAATGTGCTTGCTGGGGATGTCGAGGACAGCAAGGAGGCACAGCGAGCACCTGACATCGCTTCCAGGCACGCGGGAGTCCCAGGGGAGTTAGGAGAGGCCAGCGCCAAGCAGTAGCAAAAGGAAGCAGGTGAATGACTTACAGGTTGCCAGGAGATACTAGCCAGCTACTCTGGCTGTTTGGCAGTTCATTAACAAATGGAGATTAATTTTAAAAAGAAGGTAGTTCTCCACATTCAGACCGCTCAATAGATTTCAAACTGACTCATAGCCGAGGAACTATTTACTCCAAACAAATACAATCCAGGACACCCTAGAAATAGGTTGTACCCCACAGTACCCTGTATCCCACATGCCACATCCAGAAAGCCCCTAGCCAGACAAGCCACCTCCCCAAATCCCAAGGAGCMCCTCTGCAGTCCTCAGTGGCATCCCCTTCGTCACCCCTGCTTCAACCATGTCTCTTTGGTGCGCCGAGGTGATGCCACAGATGAAGGCAGTTGTGCAAGAAGGGAGAGGGCACAACCTGCAAATACCAGTGCAGGAGCTGAGTCCCAGCTCCAGGAGCTGAGTCCCAGCCCCCAAAAGATTTTCATCTCAGGTGCAGGTCAATGTGGTGCTAGCCCTGACCATCCACTGCTCACACCAACTGCTGTATCCTGCAGTATCCCGAAGCTGGTCATGTAACTATTTATTTAAAGTTACGTGACTGAAATGCTGTAAGTACGGAGACCTCCTTCCATTTTAGCCAGATCTTTCATCAGAGATATAAGGAGTCCTGCCCAGATCATCATGACTCAGCTCTGACAGCCCCTGGCAGAATCCCAGTCTCATCTGAACTAGCTGCTAATAAAGGGGAATCTTTTCTCACTCTCTCCTCACTGCAGAAGTAGCTTCAGCTCTCCTCATATCAACTAATCCTACTAATGACCCCTGCTAATGACATCTGCCAATGACCCCTGAAGATAGAAACTAATGATATCTGCTAACAAACTGCAATTGAACTGCCCCTTCTSTTCATTAAAGGCCAAAGCCCACCAACTTTACTGCCCCTAGGTAGAGCCTCAGCCTATCTGCTCTTGTGAGATGYCTTGTGAGACACTGGGATATCTGTCTCTGCATCAATTTACAGGTATCCAATGGGAATAATACCTAGTCACAAAAGCATATGTCCACTCTGAACCAAAGATACTTTCATCAACTCAAAATACCTACTGAAGGAAAGCGAGGACCTCTGTGATGGTGGACAAGTGTTCCGGACTGCAAGTGGAGTTAGACTTTTGTTAGACTTGAGTATGATACAGAAAATCCTTACAAGCTACAGTGACTGCGTTTCTTATCATTAGAAGGAGAATTTAGAGAATTAGATTGAAACTATGGTCAAAGTTGGGGAAAAGTCAATATATTATAATAAAATTTTTTCTAGAAAAAAATATCCAAAGACTCCATGAAATTTATTACAGAATGTAGGTGTCTTTCAATCTGGGTAAGATTYAGAATAATTCCTATTAAATAACCTGTCTTTTACCTGCACAAGCCGTGATACTCTATTTGCTAGGCTTTCTGTTGCAGATAACATGCGAGGTCAGTGAAGACTCCTGAGTSACCGTGTCTCTGGTAGATTGAATCTGTGCTGGGTGTCCCTGGGGAGCAGCAAGGTGCCTGCTCGATTAGTGGCCTCGGAGCCATCCCAGCTAAATTCAGCGCAGTCCATCAATCGGAGCCCCGCGCGGAGGCCTCTCGCCGTGTGGCCATCCCCATAAGCTGAGATCAATGGCAGCTGGTCAATACCGGCTCTGCTAAGCCCCGGGGACACGGGCTCAGCCCCACTCAGCTGTCCCCGCAGCAGCCTCCRTCTTACGCAGGTTCAAGGGGATAAACATCCAGGAGCTGAAACTTCCTAAACTGCCTCTTAAATTTAAATAAACATGAGGGCAAGTGTGATTCTTTTGGACAAGATAGGCCCACTCTGGCGTATAAATTAGTGCTTTGCTAAGGATCAAGCAGGCAAGAAAGAAGGTTTTATTCTCGCTTGCTCCTTCTTATCACCAAATCCATGACCTAACATGATCAGAAATGTGTAATTTTAGGATTAAGAGGGTATTATTCATGAAAAATACAATTTCAGTATGGGCAAGTGAACCATCACTGAGGTGTAGTCACAAAGTACACTCAGAAAATGGCAATTCTGGAATAATGAAAATAACTGAAACCAGAACAAACCCCATAACTTCTAAGTATTAAAGGATTATTTAATTTTTATGAGGACACATCATTCAAAATGCCTGGAAATAGAAGTATTTTTCCACACACTCTTTTTAGTCTAAGTTCAGATATTTTCAGTGAATTTACCCGGTGCTTTTCTGATCCTGATAACTGAGAAGCCTGAGCCACCTTCCAAGGTTGGCTGTATGAATGAAAAAATGGGTGCACAGGGGGCTCTACTCTCCAAAGACAGACATGGTTGGCCAACCACACATAAATAGGATATTAATATAGAGAGTAAACAACAGTGCTTATTTCAAAATATATAAGGAAGTAGGAGAGAAGAGGGGAAAAAAAGAAAAAAAGAAAGAAACCCAGAAATCCGATATTTACTGTGCTCTCCTGCCATAAACATTCCAGCAGCCCTGCCCTGGGATCCTCACCATTATACAGCTAATATTGCTTGATTACCCATGCACCACCACAGCCACAGCCTCCCAAGAACTGAAATCGAGTTTTCTATTCTTAGCTCGTGGTAATTTAAGCTCATTATGGAGGTGCTTGTATTCCAGGAGCACAAGAGATAAAGGAAGCAATATAACTGTAATGAACAGCTGAAATAGCAACCACAGCAGGCTCTGTAGGCAAAAAAAAAAAAAAAAAAAAAAACCTTTTCTCAGATGTTGTCTTGATTTCTGTCCCACAGGTCTAAGTAGTTAGTTCTCTCTGTATGTTTTATGAAGATATTCACACGCACATGCTTAATGGAAGCAAATATGATGTGCTATTTAATAAGAGTGGGTACATCCTAGCTTGGAAGGTAGAACTGCCCAAATTATGCAACAGGGAGAACGGAAAACTGTTAGCCTGGATTCAGGATAAATGATGATAAGTCATTTAAAATCATACTTAGCTGAAGCTAGGTAGCCATATAGGTTTCCTTTTTACATAAATAAATGTCTTATGCATCTAATGATTCTCATTTAGACGGGAGGAAATGGATGGCTGCAGATGTAACTGTCAGAAGCAATAAGCAGAGGAAGAAGAGCCAAGCACTCTGGGTTCCTTCTGATAAACGTTTGTGTTCCCCACCTTATCAATTGGGTGCTGCTTTTCTTTTGCTGCTGTTCATTAAGGCCCTAATCCCATCATATGGCCAAATCCTGCAAGCTCCTCAGATGTGGCAGTCGTCTTTGCTGAGCAAGGCGTTCAGAGAGGATGGGATGTGGGCAGAAACGCTATGTTTGGAGCTACAGACTTAGGGAGAGCATCTTTGTCAGCACGGATGGTACCCCAAAGAACTACTTGATGAAAAACATCACGCAGATGATGACGTACCTCTTTACCAACACACAGGGCTCCTCCTTACTTTATGCTCCTTACTCCCTCTGCCATGAATTACAGAAGAGCATTCACCTCCAGCATTGCAAGACAACATCTGGAAGCAGCTGTGCAGGAGATCTTCTTAGCATTAAAATTTGGCCTACTAGATATTATGAATTCCCATCTCATAAAAAACTCACACAAAAATGTTCAGAAGCTAGTATAACTGGTCAGAATCTGGTATATGTTTACATAAATTTGGGATTTGTATGTTTAAATAAATTTGAAAATCATATTTGGCCCAGTAGTTTCAAAACAGAACAGCATTTCATTTACTTATTTTTCCCTAACAAAATAATATCTCTATGTTTTTCACATGGTTTTCAATTCTCTCTTGGCATACAGTCATCATTCCTTCCAATGAGGAAAGAGCAGAGGAAGGAAGAGTGAGGAGGGAAAACATCTGCTTAGGATAAAGGAAAAAAATGTCTGTCACTTCAACCATTAAGGGTTTATGATTTCAAAATAGAGGGAATCTTGTGCTGAAAAATAACTCTGTCTGAAAATCTTCTGACATTGCTACATAATTAAAACGCGGAGAGTCTAAGCATAATTACTGCCATGGCCCAGAATCTCCTGCTACCCATGCGGCACCTCTGAACATCCCTGCTCTGTCACCCAGCATCAAGTTTATATTTATCTCAGAGGGGATAAATCTCCCCCGTCCCATATTTGAGTATTTGGGATGATATGATCATATATGAACCCTTTGCAGCGTGCAGACTGCATATAGAAGTCAGCAATTATCACTGCCCAGATTTGGAGCACTTTTACTAACATTATTATCCAACTTCAAAGTTCACATCTTCAAACTAAAGCAGTTTGAAATTAAATTAAAAAATTCTAAATATTTTCTGGATCAAAATACACTAAAGGCAGTAAAGTTTCAGTACTTGGCTGTAAGTCTTTTTGTTCTCCCCTTTAAAAGAGAAAAGAAGGGATATTTGAGGGAAGCCTTCTCCACAATAACAATTATAAAGTTGTTTTTGAAATATCTTGCTCTGTATTACAAAAGTTATAATGGGAAGTTTCTACCCAGCTTTTCTGCTTGTCCATATTCTTGATACACGCAGGGAAATTCACTGCTGCCAGTAGAAACAAGGCTGGCTGGGGTCTTGATGCTACCAAGAGGGTTAATMCCTAAAAATGAGACCTGAGGACTTTTCAGAGAAGCACCATTCTAGATATATCTTTTTTCTTCCTAAATTGTAAGATTAATTTGGGGTGAGGAGGAAGGGATGGATGCAGCAAGAAAATGATAACAGAACCTTGTTTATGACCATAATGCTATGACTTCAGTTGGTAAGACTATCTTTATGCTCTGCAGCACTAGCACAGTAGTTTTAAAGGATTTATTTCTGCCATTCTGTAACCTGAGACAATGAGATAAGCCCATACACAGAAATGCGTGGACAATCTCCTTTCATTACCTGTCATCCACTCACTGACATCTGAGAGACAGAGGAAACTATTTCCACGTAATAGAGAGGATGTAAGCTGAGTTGCCTGGCACATGCCTTAGAGCTTGCTATGTTTGTCAGTGGTTTGAGTTTTCCAGGGAGCTGTTGTGCAGCTGTTGAGCTGCAGAACTGGATCATAAAGCTGTTTTTCTTTTTTTTTTTAACTTATTTTCACTCTGGAGAAAAGTTGGAGGATGCCAGCGAGAACCAGAGTGACCATCAGACTACAGTGCTTAGGGTTTTTAACCTTCCATGAAGACTTTTGTTACACCTATTGYGGTATAATAGTTTCTTAACTCTATTTATAAATACAGCAGCTGAAGACAGAAGCAGTTACAAGGCAGAAATCCAGAGATCTGAGACAGCTGCAGGAACCTACCTTGATTCTTGCATATGAGGCCAAGAGAAAAATCTTAAGCTGTTGACTCCCTCCTGATTGCAGGTTTTCTGAGGAAAGGGCTTTCCTCCAGTCTCTGTGACAGCACAAGTTCTCTTCAAAATCATCACATCCTTGCCATCAAATATTAAGATATATTGATTATCCTATGTCCCTGGGCCACAGTTAACTGTGACTGGCTGCTCAGTGAAWTTTAGTGAAGATTTCTTCTTTGAGCAGGAATGAAGTCCGGTATGTTGTGTCCTTTGGTCGGAGTCCTCTTGCTAAGRTCATCCCAGCAGTAAGAGCTTGATTCAGATTACTCAGCTCAGYGCCTGGTTCACCGCTTTCCCTCTCTCAGTTCAGTTTCCAAACTACTTTGCATGGGTACGTGTTGGATCTGCTCTGGAATCTGGCCTCTTCTTATTACACTCCATGTTTGATCACATGAATGGAGGTGAAAGCTGAATCCAAGCTGCTCTCCATGGCCCAGCTCACACTCTYGTGCTCCCAGGCAAGTCCACTGGTTCTTTCTGAGCATTAGTGTATCTGGTCCAAATTTCGTGCCTTCCCCCTAAAATAACCTCACTTTGGGCAATCAGATTGCATTTGCAAGCCATAAGAAAGGTCAGTGACACATATCTTAAAAGCTATTTTTGAATGTCTGGCTCCACACTTTTATCTCTTGAAATTCCCTTCATGACTCTCTATGGCTCCAATCAAACTCCCATTGATTTCCTCAGGAATTGGATCAGGCCTTCTGTGGTGCCTGCCAAAACAAGAAAGCAGAGTACAGTCAAATGCATGCATTTGGGAAAGATGCAATAAAACCTGCTTAGATTAAAATGTGGTTCTACTCTGAAGACTGTCTCTGTCAGTGGGGTTGTGTCTTTCCATGTTTGACTCTTAATCATTTCCTTATCATCAATGCTGAGTTTATATATTTATTTTTTTTCTCTCCTGACTCATCGACCTCAAAAGTCAACCTGGGATTAGGAGAGGAAGCGTGGTATTGTGGTTGAGACAACRCACTAGTGTTCATACCCATTTCTGCCGCAAACACCCACCACTGACCTTCGGCAAATTGCTAAGGGAATGATTTCCAAAAGTATTCAACTTTGGCCTAACCCTGCTTCCCAAGATTTAAATAGAAACAGAAATTTGCATTAGTGGGAAGAAAGAGAGGTTGGACTTAGGTGTCACAGAAACAAAACAAAACAAAACAAAAAACTTCTTCCTTTCCTCATTTCCTTTCATTTAGCAGTATTAATCCTGCTTACCAAAGTCTTTTAAGAATGAAATTCCTCAGCAAGGAGAGACACTATTAAACACAGATTATACAATACTTGGTCTAATAAAGCCTAAATCTTTACTGAGTACTCTAGGACAAGGTCAAACTAGGACAGGAACTGAGTCAGGCCAGTGGTCCATGTTGTCTGCTCCTCTGTTTCTGACTTTGTCCAGCTAAGGAAGTCTGGAGACAAGCATGGAGTGGAGCATGTTAAGAGTGATCCTTTCCCAGCTGTGTGCCTTGAACTTTTAGCAATACATTAGTTAGTATGTAATAATCATAATAAAAGTTAACAAATAATTTAGTTAGTAAAATTTGTTTAGTTGGCAAAAATGCAATCTAGCTCACATGATTCTTTCTATATTAGGAAAGGAAAAGGAAAAAGGAAAAATTGCATTTTCATCACATATGGCTAAATATACATCTTCTAAACAAGTTATAATTTTCTAGCCACATATGTACATTAGCAAAATATTATGGAGAAAGTAATACAGTCTAAATACATATACTGCTTCTTAGTAAATCCATTTTCCATTCTCCTCTTTCTCAGTTTCATCCCGATATTTGTAAGCACTCTGGGGTGGTGACTCGCTTTCCATTATTGTTCCTACAAGGCTTCCTAGTGCGGTCCCTGATCTTGAAAGGAGTTTCCAGATGCAATTGCAATGCAAAAAAAAAAAAAAAAACCTCTGAATACATTTTACATGAAGCAATTATAGCAAATCTTTCTATATGAAAATATTTCTACTGGTCTGAGCGCATCATGGGCACTGGAAGATATATACTGTTATAACCAACTTGGAGGATATCCATCAAAAAAAATTAGATAGCCATTTCTGTTTTAAGTTTACCAAGAATTGGAGCTAAACACATGCCTTCTGAAGAAATCCCCTTCTCCCTCCAGCCATCACACTGAACTGAAATAAAACAGATGTGCTCAAATAAAAAAATCTGTGCTTGCTTGCTATTTTTTTTCCTTGCACTTCTTACCCACACAGATGACTTGCACCAATGCAGGTAAAAGCAAGGAGTATTCTTCAGAAGTTTCCTATTTCTATATTCTGCCAATACCTGCTGTGATTCCATTCCTATAAATAATGGGTTTCTTGTGTTATATTGTCAGATCCCAGCTGCATAGAAGCCAAATTTAAATCTCAGGCATTCTTGGAGATTTTTTTAAAAAAACTTAAAAATCAAAAATCCCAGCTCCTAAATAAACAGATAACAAGTCAACTAAAATGACCATATTCAAGATTTGTGGCCAATTAATGCTTATTATATGAAGACAAAAATGTACTCTTCACAAAAAAAAAAAGAGTTTTGATACAGGAATATAAAATATTGTTCAAAGATTTATTCAAATATCCTTTCAGAAGTGAGTTTTCAGGATGGGGTTTCATAGTTTCACCATTACATTAAGAAAAATAAGTTGTTTGTAGAATGCTATGCAGTTCATAAGTTACCAGTTATAAACTAATCCTCGATATCCAGTCCAAATCCTAAGGGAGGCTTCAAGGCAGCCACTTCTTTTTGGCAATACAGTGATGAAAGATATATTGTTGAAAACCATAAAGCCTTGGGAAAAAATTTAGCAAACTATCTACACAGGAATGAAATGTTGAGAGCTTGGCTCATCAGCTGGAGCTTTCTGGGGAAGGAGGGGCTGCAAATATTTTAATACAGGTTAGCTGAGCAGTCTCAAAAACAAAGACACAGGCGGGATGTGAACTGTTAGAAAGGCTTTCTGCTCTAGTAGGGAGCTTTGCCTTCCAGGGATCTGTGCATAAAGATTAGGTGTTACATAAGGATAAGGTATCTTTTCATTACATTGTGCATAGACACTATTACCCTAAATGAGATCCGCACTCAGAAAACATGTTATATGTTTACAAATGCCCAGGAAGCTCCATTCATAAGGACAGCCTATCACTAGCAAAAAAAAAAAGAGAGACAGAAAAAAAAAAAAAAAAAAGAAAGAAAAACCACAGCATGTATGTGACACAGCACAAGCCTCTGGTTCCTCCGTTGCCTCTGGTTCCTCCAGGCTCCACAGGGGGAGTTTGCTCCTCCACAGTAGAGGATTGCACCAGGATGAAGTGCCCCTACCCAGACTCCTTGTCAAGGCAAAGCTCCTGACAAAATGAAGCCTGCAGGATTTAGTGATGTAGCTAGATGTTCCCCTTAGCATTGAATGCGGGAGAGGCCTCAGAGAGTATTTCAGTGCACATGGCTTCATCTCAGGTCATTTTATAAAGCACTAACACCTTYCCAAACATAAAGGACTGTAGTAAACAAGGTGTCCTAAAATGGTTGCACTAGATGAAAAAGGCTTAACTGCTGTCTCTCATGTTATGGAAAACAATTCCTTAGAAAAGCCTGTGATGCCCTTCCTAAGGCCATGGCGATGGGAGTCACCAGGGCCGGTGTCAGCCTTGTGTACCCCCTTGCTTAGCTGATGAGCCAGTTGTGACGCGCTGCAGGTCACCAGCACCAG
>NW_020455653.1:253613-376227 GCF_003342845.1 Nothoprocta perdicaria
CACCAGCACGGTGCTGCCTGCAAGGCACAGCAGCAGCGGCCACGCTGGCAGCTCAAGGCTGCCTGAGGGCCACCAAGCAGGCCGTGCGTGACACAGAGCGCAGCTGCCCACGCTGGAGACCTTGGGGCGCCCCACCATCAGACATGCTGCTGTCAGGCCTCAGCAAGTGTGGGGCAGATGGGGACAGGTGCCCCACAGTCCCCAGAGCCTTGACTGGGAGTGGAGCAGTCAAGGCCAACGTGGCCTCCACGAGGAGGTCCTCACTGAGGCTGGAGGCTTCTGGATGCTGCTCTAGGGCTGAGCAAAGATGAACACCCAGGCTTCAAATACAAACAGTGGCAGCCACGTGATAATTTGCTCATGTTAACACCTTGGCTAGGCATTGGAAGAAAGCAAATCCTGGATCTGAGCGCTCCCAGAACTTGGGGATCCTTGATCTGAAGTTTATGGCAGGAATATTTCTGAGCACAACTTAGACAAGATGATTGATTTTTTTAACTGGAGACTGTTTCATGGAAAGACTTCAGAAAGGATTCGATGTTTTTGGCAAAATCCTGGTCCCACTGAAGTCAATGACGAATAGTCCATGACTTCAATGAGACTGTGTGTCAGGCTTTGTTCCTCCCATCTCCATACAGTAGCACGTCTGCCAGCTGCAGGAGCCACTTGCAGTTATTTCTGAAAAGAGACGTTATTAACASAAGAATCTTCTTAGTGGGTTCATCAAGTGATTGTACTGAGGAAAGTTTGATATAATTCAGCGGCCACATCCTTCTGAATACACACTCAGTGGTAGTTAGGAACATATGTTTTTTATAAATTTCTCATTCAGAAACAAAGACTGACAGTAAAAACCAAAAGCTTTGATATTTATATAAATTGCTAAATGGTTGCACTGGAAAGTACATTTCAATTAATGTGTCACAGTTCATCACAGTTAAAGTTTGCCGACTCAACTGCCTCTTTAGCTTTCTATAAATGGTTTAAGTTTACTCTGCAGCTGACTTAAAAAATCTCTGCTTGTTGGAGAGCACTCACTGAAGGAAACGGGTTCCCATGTAAAAAATTATTTCACTCCGATTCAGAATATGCAGGAATGTTCCTATGATTTCCACCTTGTTACCAATTCCAAACTGTGCCAATATCCTCTCTTGGCTTTTTAGATTAATACAACATTCAAATAAAGCCTTTTAGTAAGATTTTATATAGATTAAGTAGAAACCAAGCACAACTTTGCCCATTTTTGTTAGCATTTTTGTTTCTTATGTACTCTGCTGCCGCCTCTAGGACAACATTATAAAACTAGGGTTTTCTCTACAGCAAAAAGAGATGCAAGTTACTTCTTTACCTTAAATTTACGACAATAAGGCAATTCTAACTGCATTTTTTTTTTGGTAGTTAATTTTGGAAATTAAAGTGGAAAACTCAAAGCAAGGATCTTGCTCAGGTAAAGAAAGTCAGGTCTACCCAGCCGAGGTAACACATGTTTTATTTTAATTTGATGCCCTTTGTAGATGGAGCTAATCTACCCAGCTCTTGGGTCTGTGGGAAAATATATACAAACATCTCTTTAAAACTTACCTCACTTTCAATTTTTCCACAGATCCAAGGGCTGAGTAGATTAGCACGTATTAAATGGACCTTAAGTGTCAGAAAGGGACAGCGCCGGGAACGAGACAATGTGCTCTGGTTCCAGACCTCTCACTTTCCTAGGAATACAACAAAATGCATTGACCAGCCCACATCCCAAAGGGTGCGTATAGCCATGGAGAGATTGCAGTGTATTTCCTGATTGATTGTAGTGGGCTGGGGTTTGGTAATCTCCGAGAGGAAGAATGGTTGTCCTTGAGCAAGAGGAAAACAGTCTGTGTTGTCCTCTGCTCTTGTCACCAGCCTGCACAGGTGACCTGGAGCAGATCTTGATGGACAGAATCAGTGGTTTACACATGCCTTTTCCAGCGTATCTTTCCCGGCAGGTGTCAGTAATGCTAGGACTCAGGAGACCCAAGATAAAGAAAATTGGATAAACACTAAGTGAAAGCTATAAAAAGGTCAATTTAGACTTGGAATTAGCTAGCAGAAAGCTCACACTGCACATACAATTCTCATTTCCCTGCAGTATTTAAATAAAATAACTACCAGCCCCAGTAAAAGCTCCTTTCTGTTTGTGAGATTGTCATCTCCAGTCCCACTTGGCTGCTGAAGGACTTCACCCGACTGCTTGGCTGCTCTAGTTTAGCAGGACACRTTCAGAACAATGTGACCTTTCTTGCCTGCTTCCACAAACAGGAGGGATTTGCCTCCATATTTTAGAATACCTATGGCCAAAGAATATATAAAACTTGCTAACGGGGGCAAAAGCCTTATTTACTCCTTTTGGGAGATGAGAGGTATCTTGTGCAGAAGAGGCAAATCTTCAATATTCCCATTAAAGTGTGAATCAACATTTCAGCCTCCCTTTCCCCAAAGTCTCAGCCAGCTGCATTTCCAGCCTAATGCCATTTCCACAGTAATGGTTCTCCTTAAAAAAAAAAAAAAAAAAAAAAATCTACTAATTACTAAAATTGACCAAGGAGAAAGATACGTATGCAGAGTTTCCTTTGCCTACCTGTGCTTCACTCACCAGCCTTTTTGCTTTGCAGACACTCATGTTTTCCTGACTCAAGCTCAGCTTGTCGCCTCCTGTCAGTGCTGCTTCAAGTCCCCGTGACCCTTCTCGCTGGAGCCCCGGCTCTATCCCCAGCCTCCCAAGAGTTTCCCATACGCCGTGTACAGCCACTACCACTTTTGTTCATTAGGTGCTGAGATAAACATTTTTTTTTTCTAAACTATTGACCTTGGAGGCTGACGTGCGTATTAGCTGACCTCTGATTAGGCCGTGACCAAACCCTATTGAAATCAATGAGAGTTACACCACGGTTTCCAATAGGGTTTGGATCAGTCTCTTAAAGACTTACAAGGTCAACATGTTTTCCCCATGTGTGAAACAACTTAAAACAGTGGCCATTTTCCCTCAGATGGAGAGTCCAAGGCAGTTAGCATCTTGCTGTAGACCTCACTTAGGCCAGGATCTCTTTTCAATCCTGCAATCCTGCAACTTCTTAGAAGAAAAAAGTGCATTTATTGTTTAAAATGCAGGATTACTGAGTCAGTGAAGTAACCGGCTTTTCCCCAGGGAAAACAAAAGGTTTGCTGAATCCAGCTTCACTCAACGTTACAAACAGAAACACGTATAAATCATGTTAGCTGAAAATGTGTGAAATGCCTTCAAATCTATTTGACTTCTTATCCAAAAAATATATACTATATATTTTGCTTTTATTTGAGAAATGATAAAGCCCTTCATTTAAAACTAACTAAATTTGCAGCCATCAGGGAATGATTGTGGAAAGATATGCCAGAATTTGGTGTATTGCAGTCACTCCATAATAACAGGTTGCTTAYAGCACTATATTTTGTTTCCTTTTTTCGTTGTTATTGTAAGGGATAGAATTATTTCTGAAGCCACGTGGAAATATTTTGATTAAAGCATATGTACACAATTGAGTATATTCCCAAATAACAGGCCCCTCTGAAAAGGGCCAAGTGCATTTAGGTTTGAAAGTCTTACTTATTTATTTTAAAAGTAAGGAGCCTTCCCCCAGAGTTTTCCCATTACACTAAATAGTGATATATGAACAGTAAGAAAAATGARACAGTTGAAGAAAAAGAAGTACAAAACTGCAATTTGCTGCAAGTGATGAATGCAAAGCAGCAATCTTTTTGAATGCTAGCCTTTGAAAAATGCATACTTGAGAAGAACATCTTAAAATGCATCATGCATGAAATACATATTTTCCCTTACTTAAAAATTATTACAAAATCTAAGCTTTAGGCATCTTCTTGCACTCTTGTCTACTTATAAAAATTATTCCTGTTAGTCCATGATTATGTAAAGCTTTAAAGAAACTTAACATTAGTAGGAAGTGCAGAACAAGAAGAAAGTCACCTCCAGTCCTATTCCCAAACCTTCCACAGGAAGGAGTGCCCCAATGTTCTCTTTCAAGCCATGAACAAGGAAAGAGGTATAATGAGCAGGGGAGGCAAATTAGAGCCAATATCCTTTGGTCAGATTCTGTTCATTCATTTTAAAAATGGGAATAGAAACAACTTGCATCCCCTGGGTATTGCTAAAGACTTAATTATGTTTTTTTTACAGTGTTTCAATTACGCTTGCATGGAACGATAACTGCATATTGCCACACACAAACAGTTATTCATTTGTAGTCTAGTAACACATCCAGTGTAGTCTTATCCTCTGAGAAATGATGGGCCCCACCCTACAGAGATTACAAAAATAATAATAACTCATTATTGTTAAAAAGTAAGATAATCATATCTACCAGATGGGCAATTTGTAGGGAGTTATTTGTTGCTTTTTGTACAATAATTTCATTTGTAAATACATAAATGCTAGTTTGTGCAAARTGCCAGTAGATGGAGCTAAAGAATATAGGCACATACTCTGATTTTTGGGGGGTCAATGGAAGATGTATAGAGAGAACATTCCCTTCCTCTTTGTAATCTGCATGGGGATATCAGCACTGTTGAGATGCTGCTGAATCAGAACCTGGTTTCTAGTCCTATTTGCACTGTCAGCTTTGGGTTTTCAACTGCACAGAGGCATCAGCTCCACTAGGGTGGCACACATGGCCACACATCCTATAGGGCTCTACGAACCCTCTTCCTCCCTCCCAGCTGCCACAGCCCTTCCCACCAGCCAGGCAGACGCTCCTGCAGGGTAAGAACCAGGCACACACAGAACTATAATGCAGCGGGGCAAGATCAGCCGCAGGTGGACACAGGGGCCTGGGAGGGAGCGGGAAGGATGGGCTGGGAGAAACATCTGCAGTCACAGGGCCAGGCAGTGTGTGGACTAACGAGCACTTAAGCTACGACCTCAGCCGCCTTTGCTGCGACTCAACCCTAGAAAGTCCAAGCAAGAGCTGAGAAAAAAACTCCTGAGAGGAACTTTTGATTTTGATACTTCAAAAATGGTGTGTCTGAAAATTCAGGTTTTGCCCATAATTTTTGTCAGTTCTACATTGACTACCCTGGATCAATAGCACACTCATCAAACATCAACCAAATCTTTATTCATTCACTGCTGAAGACCACAAAGCTCATATCTTTTTGTATATAATTCTTCTCTAAAGTTAAGGCTAAGATTGCTAGAATAGGGACAGTGAATCCTTATTTTACCCATGTACAATTACAATTATTTTGGTCCTAATTTGCCAAAATTCCTTGTGTTTCACAGCTTTGAAGATCTAGCTCAACAAACATCTTCCAAGAAAAGCTGTTGTGTGAGGTTTGTGAGCTTCAGATCTGGTTTGTATCAGCAGCTTTTCCCACTGTTCTCGGCTACACACTTCAGACACTTTCATCCAAGTCTTCTTGTTTATGTTGGTTTCTCTTCACAATGATGGAAATTTAGTAGGACAAGGAAGACCAAACATCCACCAGAGCACGTTGCCTGTGCTGGGCACCAGGGAAAAGGCAGCACTAGGATAACGTTTGTGCTGCAGAGCTGGGGGCCTGAGGGCCCCCGGGCACAGCAGCTGGGAACAGACTGCAGTCACTTCTCAAAGACATGGCCCTTCTGGGAGAGGGGCCATAAAATGCCCTGGAGCTCCAGATTCCTGAAGTTCTTAAAATGGTCGTCAGTGCTACTTTCCACTTCTGCGTGAGGTGAATTGCTTTACCTTTATGCCTTATTTTTTTAGAGAAATAAATTCATCCAAACTGCTTGCTCTTGTCCTCAAAGGAAAATTTCCTCCCCTTGGAGTCAGACTTTGGCCATGCACAAGTGACCCTGACATCCAGCTCAATTCTAARGAGAGGAATCAGCATCAGCAAAGCAAGAATAATAGTGTAAGGATTTACTGTGGGTGGTATTCAGAGCACAAAGCAGCACACATGAATGGATCTGCTGGTTATAAAGAAAGCTTCTCGTCCACAGGCAGTTCATGTATGTCTCCTTCCTCTCCATCTTCTTTGGTGCTCTAGCATAAATTTCTGCTTGCTCAGCCCATGATCTGCTTCCATGTCTGCCAGCTAAACGATGGTAAGAAGCTTTGGTGGAGCAATGCTTATTCACTGGCTTTTTCAGACTCATTGCTGATGGAATTTGGAGGTAAAGTTCCCTGAGAACAGCTGCATGAAAGTTGCTGTTGCTGCTCTCCATGCTGCTATGTGCTGAGCCAGCTGAAAGCTCTTCACAGACTATATAAATCAAGGGTTTATTTACAGTTCTATAAATATCAGTGGGCCTTAAATCAGACCATCAATGGCTGGGAAGTGGGGAAGAGGCAGCCTCTCCCAAAGGCTCATCCTGGGCCACTTAGATTTGAAGGTGAAGGCCAGCACCAGAAAGCCACCGGTCTGTAGGACAGAGCTTTTGGGAGGTGCTAAAGGAGAGCGGAGAGYGCTGGCTGGCAACTCAAGTAACTTCCTTGCCATCAGAGCTGCAAGCCAGCAGGACTACCAAATCTTACTCTCAGCACCAAAAAGGAAGAGACTGCAAATGAGAAACTTGGGTCGAAAGTATCTTTTTATTTATWTATTTWTTTTTTCTTGGAGATACTCCTTGCTCCCCTTCTCCCTGAGAAGGAATTAAGAAATGCTTTTCCTCTTGCTATAGTGCCTGCCTACAAGAGATAATTAAGTGACATCCTGGTAACTGCTTATGACTACAGAGGAAGACTGTGAACGCTGGCACATGGCGCACACTTCCCCCGGTGATTGTGCAAGCTCAGATTTATTGGGACGGTTAGTCATATCAGTCCAAAGACTGTCACATCCCGTTTTTACTAGTGTCATGTAATTAATCTTCCCTTGACTTAAGAGTCAGACCTCATCATTCTAAATACCATAATAGATTTTTAAATGAGAACATTAATAACAAGGTCTCTCTATTATTTACCTTGGCTAGAGGAATGAAAACCAAAAAGGAGATGGCTACTCCCAAGGGCAGGCGAGGAGAGGCGTAAGGAGGAAATGAAGGTTGCCGACCTTCCTGTGGAAGAACCCAGAAAGGGAGGATGATTTGCAGAGCTTTGGTTCACCACTGAAAAGGATGTGGTGGTTGTAATTTCTGTTGAGTATTTTGCAGGCACTTCCGAATGATGCCGATGAGGACCATAGGCAAACTTAGGTATCTCTATGGAACAATAAAAGCTTAGAAGTGTCTAGTCTATTTATGCCAGTCTATTTAAAACAAAGATAACTACATTGAATTGGATTTTTTTCCATCAGTAATGATATTTAAAAAAAAAAAAAATGACCATAAGAATGCTGATCAAATCCTGTTTTGGGGTTGTATATAAAAGTAAAAAAAAAAAGWAAAAAGCCAGAGGCAAGAATTTTATTTAAAAAGGCTTCAGAAAGCTAGCAAAATACAAGATACTTCAAATTCCTTTTCTGCATCTTTATTTTTCTCTGAGATGCATGTACAATGCATGTATTTTTATAGCTATGGGAATGTGGTATATAGTGCATTGAAACTGTTACACCTCATTCATGTGCCAAACAAGAACAGAAGCACCACAGCATGAATCCAGCCTCAGGACAGCCACTGCAAAGAGAATAGGCAGTAGAAAAACCACAATCTTCTCTAGCTTGCAGGGTTAAAACTGGAGCTCATGATACTTTTCTGTTGCTACACTCCATTAAAATGAAGGGGTAATAAATGTTGTTTAGAGTTCAGTCCATCCAACCACCTCAGAAGATAGTGAGGAAACAGATCATCACAGGTTGGACTAGATGATCTTTAGAGGTCCCTTCCAATCTCAACCATTTTGTGATCCTGTGATTTCAAGCACCTTAGTGGATTATCCAGGGAAACACAGAAGTGAGATCCCATCTAGAGCTTTTCAGCAAGAGAGACATGTTCCTGATCTGCCTCGCTGTGAGCAGTGACAGGGAATGAGGCCTCTGATACGGAGGGCTCAGTTTGGACATGAGTCTTCTGGGATTTGATGCCTGAAGATGCCTTGTCCTTCCCGTGCAAAGCAGGACCACAGCAGTGTCAGAAGCAACGTCAAACCCAGGCCACAAGACGACTCTTTGGCCGGACTGGGAGGCTCATGGGTGGACAGGCTGTGCAGGTCCTTTTCTGACCAACCTGCTAGCTTATAGGAGATTTAGGAAGAAGTGCCAGGATAATGTGCCAGTCTTTATTTCTTTTTATAGGTGTGTGACTTAAACAAGCAAGAAAATGCCTAAGTGAGGGTTTTGTGAATTAAAAAGTTAAACAGTGGCACGTGCTGTCATGTCAGCATACAACAGCACAAGTGTCACCTTTCTGAAATAATTTGGCTTTGCTCATGCTGGCCAGAACAAAGAACACTGGAAGACAGAGAGTAAAGGAATTAAATACAATACTCCAGGGCTGTCTAGTATTAATGCCTGATTTTCTAAGGCCTGATATCGATAGGAGCTATTGGCAGGAAGAGAAAAATTTACTGTCATCTTTTTTTAAAGTACCCAATCACTCTTACTAATCTCTGGGATAACTATACTAGATATACATACCTCAGGGGACACAAGCTGTCCTACGGAGTTTCCAGTGTAAATAGACATGACAGTCAGAGAGCAGGAGAGAAGGAAAATTATCATATCCAGTCACAGACAAGGATTTGAAGCATCCACAGATTATGTGCAGTCAGGCTCATGTTTATCGCTGGAGGGAGATTAGGGTCTTTTAGCCCTGCTCGTGTGCCATGTGCCCCTGTGTCACTCCACATGGTCACAACTCTGTGACTGCACCCATCTTTGCCCACTGTATGTAGTGAATTTGGGCAGAGCTGAGAAAATAATCCCTCTTTCAAGCCCAAACACTGTTTTAAGCCACTAGCAAACAAACAAAATCCCCTGCATGTATGACCCTGGACTCCCTTAGCTCCTTCTATAACAAATATTTGTATACATTTAGCTGCTTTAACCATCTGTCCCATTCAAATCCTAACCCATGATAAAAATACTATACTAGTTGTAGCTGCAGTAACATCATTATCCAGCCTCCAGTTCTTCCAGTGCCTGAGAGGTCCCAAACTGTAAGAAGTGGTGGGTCTTCCTGGACAGCCTGTGTGTGTGTGTGTGTTTGAAGTTGTAGGGAACTAAGTGGCAAATGCATTCAGGATACAGGACCAGGGCCTTGCTGTGTATTTCTGCTTTGAAACATTCCCAAACAGCACTGTTCTCCCTGGGAGTAACTGCTCATTTCTTTTCACTGGAAAAATAAAAGAGTTTCAGAGCATCCTGAAAGCACACACAAACACACACACACACACACACACACACAGAGCCTTGTCCTTCAAGACTAACCTGAAAAAAGGAGCATGTATCAAATAACTACAACCCTGAAGAGCTCTAACAAGTACAATGCTCTGTTTGTCCATGTCTCTTTCCTATTACTCTTCATAAAAGCGACTGCACACTGTTCTCCCAGCTTCCTTACCATAAAAGTGGGTGGCATAAGCGAGAGCACCAAGCAAATGCAGGGACTTGTAACACTGATTTAGCGAATGCCAGGGATGATCTCTTGCCTCCATGAGCTGATTTATCAGGCCAGGAAGGAACAGGAGTGACTGTAGCAGTGGTACAGTGCAGAGAGTGAAAAACTGATCTTTTTGCCAAATTCCCAAAAGAGAAAAAGAGCAGCTCTGTTTAACTGATCACGATAAGTCACAATTGTCATGACTGCATTTCAGTGCAATATGCTTTATTTAGCTCTTTAACCTTGGCCTATTTGTTATCAGCACAGTTGAGAATAGTTTGTATTCATTAGAAGATTTGTTTATTTTGTAACATAATCCGTTTCTTTGTTCACATGAAAGCAGAGAGCATGGAGCYCTCGAAGGACAGTTCCTCCAGGTCTGCAGTGTTGTTCCATAAAAAATGTCTCTTGATAAATGATTACCAGGATTAGATTTTATGGGCTAGATTCATAAGAAATTTCAGTCTTGTTCCCATATGTTTCTTACATAATAGGAAACATGCAAAAGATCCTTAAAAGTGCAATTCCCGGTCATTCATTAAGTGCTCCTCTTCTCTCATATTTCTGGGCAGTATAAGACTTTTTTGTATCTTTTGTGGGCTAACTCATATTGGAAGCATTTGTTTTAAGTTTATCAACTTCTTCCTGTAATTCAAATCCATGTTTTTACCTGCATTCCCAAAGGATCATTAAAATGATTAAAATCATCTAAAAAAGACAAAAAAAAAAAAAATGTTTTTGCTCCTCTATCCTCTTGCCCACACCTAGCTCCAGCAAAGCCTCCACTGTGAAGGAGACAGAACATTGCCCTGACACCGGTGACTGCTGTTTGAATGGAATGGACCAAGGTCGCAGGTTTCCACACGCAGCCCGTGGCTCCTCCTGCCATGGAGATTCCCACAGGTCAGCAAGAGGAGAGGAAGAGGGAGCACACACGGAACGCTCGCCCCAAATCCAGCTTCTTCGAGTCTCCCGGTAGGCGGGTGGAAGTGGAAGCATGCAAAACGTGGCTGGCCTTCCTGAAGATTTATCATTAGACTGATTCTTCAGCCTATCCTTGAAAAGACACGTCTCTCAAGTTGCACTTCCTTGGGTAAGCTAGATGTGACAGAAGAAGCAGGGCTTTTCACAAGCAATGTATTGAGGCAAGTATGTGGGAGGTGCTTCATGACGGCAGGTAAAACAGAAGTAGTTACAGGGATTGGATAGAGCTGCTAAGATGAARGAACCATGTCTATTTAACGTGGTGCTGTCACTTCTTTGCATTAATTCAAAAGGAAAATGAAAGTTTTTCCTACCACTTTCTTGGTGTGGTCCTTTAAAGTTGGTAGACATGAGCAGGCGCAGATCAAGTGTGGCCGTTCTGCACCTCATGAGATTTAGTCCTTGGGCATTCTGCTTTTTTCACCTCCCTTCCCTCTCACCTCTGCTAAGGAGATGTTACATTTGTATCTCAACAGCTTCCTCATGTCTAGAGATGAGCTGCTGTTTGTCCTCAGCGCAGAAGTCGGGACAGACTTCAAGAACACAGGCACACGGGATGGTGAGCACATTGTACATGCAGCAAGAGAGAGGGATCTGTTTGCTCTTTGTGTGTGAAAAAAAGTCTGCCATGTTCATATTAAAGCTGAACTTTTGAACTCATGTTAGGAATATCTTGTTCACCTATCCCTGTCCTGAAATGATTTCCATAAAGCTTTATGATGGAACACATAGTAAATAGAAACAATCTCTAACATTCACATCATTTACAGTCCTGCTTGCAGCACACAGGGCAAACTGGATTCAGGTTTTCTTTTTTTCCTTCTTCCTTTTTTTCCCTACTAGACAGATATGGTTAGATTGGTTTGGATAAACTGAGACTTTTGCTTCTAAAGGAGGCAAGGGAAAGGGACATGAATCAAAATCATTTGAAAAAAAAAAACCGTCATGTACTTTCAGACTAATATGTCCTTCACTAAAGAGGAAAAGCAGGACTCAGATAAATGAGTTTAAGTCATCTTAGTGATGAAGTCCTCTGCCTTGCAGGTGTGGTTCATACTACAAGGTTACTAGAGCTTCCTAAAAGCTGTTTGGACCAAGCTGAGGAGGAGGGGGGTGACTCACAGCACAACTTGTCTGCTAGCAGGGTTGAAAGGAAGACCAAGAGCTCTTTTCAGCTCTTCTGATTCCAACAGCATCTGTATTCCACAGGAGCAGCCAGCTGGAATATAACCACACTTAAGGGTCTCTGGAAACACCTCAGGGGGATTTCTTGTGCTTCTGGATACCCAGGGACATTGAGAGACTTCATGAACCTTTGTTCTTTGAGAGCATGGCTGGGGCTGACAGAGGGCCAGCAGGCCCAAAGGGCTAGGGGAGCTGAAGCACAGCAGTTTCTGTAGCCATGGCACACAAGGCAGTGCTGGGACTCACATGTGCTCTCGCTGCTGGCTCCTGACACTGGACAGAGATCCAGTTTGGAGGAGAGGCAGCCATGGTGCAGGGCGAGGGCAAGGCTAGGGAGCATGGCTGGGGACACCAGGGATCTGCTCTGTGAAAGCAGCTCCTCTCCTCCTCTGGGACAAGGGAACCCGTAGTCCTTTATATTAATGATTTATATTTCCTATATAAGACACTGTAATAAAAAAACTGTCTTCCTGCTAGAAGGGCACTCACTCCGGAATTTATCCAAGTCTAGTATTGTTTCCATTTACACAAACCTCTAGGTTTGGCGCCATTTAACAAAGAACAACTTCATAATGAAAATTCACTTTAGGTTGCAACTTGGCACAGTCTAGAGGCCCGTTTCCCTTTTCTCCACGTGCATTTAACAGGTTGATCTGTTTTCAAGCAGCGGTGATCCAAATAGGTCAGTGCTTATTTACACATCTGAGATCTGCCCTCCTACTTTCCCATGAACACTGAGATAGTTCTGGGACTGGAAGGTCATAGTTTTTTGCAGTGTCCACAGATTAGCAGCTGTCCTCAATTCCACTCCTTCACAAAGCCTCAAGTGGTTGTTTTTATTATCATTATTATTATTGTAGCTATAATGCATCTGTGTGGCCCGTATGTCACAGTGGCACCTCCAAAATCAAAAAAGATAAGATTAAGATTCAGTGGCTGTTTTGATACTCTGTCTGTGAATGAAAAAAGTAATTTTGAATCAAAAAGTCTCCTTTTCAAAATTACTTTTCATGTCATGAAGCCTGCCYGGCAATCATTAAGTACAAAATGAGAGGATTATGTAAGCCAGCAAGCTTGGCAAAATGCATAGATTTGTGTCTCTGTTATAAGTTTCTCTGTATTTAGAATTAGAGACCATAGTATTTTTAAAAAACACCTTATTTTTTCTGCTTACTTGGAAGCCTCTTCAAGAAGAGCCACATGGGAGCAGAAGTGCCCACTTGCCAGCATTCACACTTTGTACGTACGGTACGTGTAGCACAASCACAGCTGGTCCATCTACGCACAGTGGAAGCGGCATCTTAGGGGAGGATCCTCCTACTGACTCCATGCAAAACAAGCAGAGGCACCTGCAAGGTGCTGGGTTTCCAAGAGGTGTCACATACATAAACAGAGGGACATGGGTGGGAAGTCTCATCATCTCCCTGGACATGCTGAGCATGCATCACCAAGTGGTCCTTGACTCCCATCTAGACACTTAAATGAGCTTCTGTGCAAAGAAACAAACCAAACAGAACAGAAACCAGCCCAGAGCACTCTCAATATGTACTATGAGGTTGGGACTCTCTAACCTCTCATTAAGAAATTCTGAAAGCCTGAACAAATACATGAAGTTGTTGGTGGCCTGGAACTCCTGGCTCATTTAATGGCAATTCTTGCCTCTAGCTTGCCTGTTGCTTGGGCACCACGCAAGTTCAAGGAAGGACATAGTGAAAGCAGTGAGTGATAATGCTCATCATCGCTCAGCTAAGGGGAAATGCAGCAACCAGGAAGAAATCCAAACACGATTCCCGGCTGCATGGCAAAGGCAACAGCTCCTTTTCTTACACAGGGCTGAAGCTGCACTTAACGATACCGTGCTTTGCCTGCTACAGAGAGCAACCATCCACTTTCTGTTAAGCCTCAATCACTGTGTCTCACAAGCTCTTAGGACAATGAGAAATGCAAGCCCAAGTGTTTGAAATTAAAGTCAGTTTGGTCAAATCCCATCCCTGTTCTTACCTCTCTGTCCTCCTTTACTTATTCTTTGGGTCCCACTAGTGTTTCATGCAAAGCATTTTCAGCATGAAAATCACAGAGAGATCACAGGACGTGTTGGAAGAGTCAAATTTAAGACCTGGGGTTTTATAGGTCCACTGTATCTCAAATCCCAAATCCCTTTAAAGTCAAAAGAGGCATTAACAACTAATAGCATTGAAATGCAAGCGGTTAGTTACTGAGGAAGAAAAGGAATCTGGGATAATTATTCAAAAGATCAACACGGTCTTAGACTGAGCCACCCCTGTGGCGGAAACTGCCCATTGCCTGCTCAGTGTTTCAGGTCAGGGTTCCTCCCACCTCAGTCTCTTCAAAAAGCTGCTTTCCATGGAAAACCCCCAGCTCTTACCCTGCATTACATCAAAGGGAAGCTACTGATAGCAAAGGCCCAGAAAGAGCACAAGGGCATGAGGGGTCCAAACCACATCTGCCTCAACACACTGCTACGGCTCATGTGGGTACTTGACTGGATCAAACCCCTAACTAAATGTTTCAATTCAGTGCACTGAGATGCTTAGATGGGGGTCGCCTTGATTAAAAATACACTCTCTCAGTCTCTAAGATTTGCCCTGGCTGGGACACTAGCAATACTGAAAATTTCTCCCTAGCTAAAATTGTCAGTCCTGCAAAAGTTGTATATTGCCAGAAGATTCTCAAGGACCTGCTCCTCATAAAACAGATATGAAAGGATCACATGATGATCCCAACAAAGAGATCCAAGATTTAGCTATTAGGGCCGCTGGCCTCCTTTTTACCCTTGCCTGTGTAACTGGAGATGAATGCTGGATAATGAATTAAAGGGAGAGGTTAGGACATACTTGGCCCAAGAATAGAACAATTAGGGCAGTCTAAACTTTCATATGCATTTCAAATCAGGACAGGAAAACAAAAACAACAAAGCTAAAGTAACATTACAGCTTGAAAGTCSTGAGGAGAAGACCTTCAAGAAGATCAATACAAAGCATCTGTTCATTCCTCTTCTACAGGGCTCATTGCTGTTTTACTGGCTATCTCAGGTCCTCTTTCTTCCCAGCTCATTGCTTTTATTCCTTCTGCTGCTCCGTGTTAATTTGGGTTGTGCAACACACACCAATGATTAAGCAAAGGTTACTTAAAGTGAGGCAAAGCACTGCATCTTATGGATCTCTTTAAGCGCAGTCATAGTAGCCGTTACTTTGACTTCAGTGTGTTCAGTGCTTTGCTAGACTGCATCCTAGGGAAGGAAGAGAAGGGCAGGATGGAGTAGCCATCGTGTGAGCCATGGGTTCCTCAGCAGGGTCTCTGAGGGACACCCAGCTGGTGCAACTCAGGCCCCTGGGGCTGAACACTAAGCGCACGGAGCAGCCTCGCGCAGGCTCCAGCCTTGTTACCTTTGTGAAAATGCCCCAGTTCAGCAGAGAAGAGAAATCCAGGCAGGCAGAACCTGCAGACCCCAGTCCTAGTCCTCCTGCTCTGAGCTTGCTTGGGGTCCTTTTATTTTTCCCCCAGAGGTGACTGAACTGTTCTCATTTGAGTGCCTTAACCCTTCCCGCAGTGGGTGCGCTACAGCACGGCTCCAGGGCAGGGAAGCATATTTTTTCTGCATATGGTTGTCTGACGTAGGACACAGGAGTTTGCATAGCTCGGGTTCCTGCCACCTTTTCTCTTTCCTTTCTTCTCTCCCTCTTGTTTCTGTAACCTGGTATTAATTTGATTAGAATTAGAGTTCACTTTGCTGAGTTGCAGAAAGCCCAATGTCTGGGGTGGCCTGACGCTGGTGCCAGGTGACTGCAGCCTTCCTCTCACGTAAGGACCAATTACGTCTACAATACCCTCCAAAACAAAACAAAACAAAATAACAAAAAAAAAGTAAACCCAAACAATCTAAAAAAAACAACTTAAGACATGGTTCCAAACATAGAGTCCAGACTACACTGGTGGGTCTTTTCTGTCAAAAACTACACAGTCATCAGGCATTAACAAGCTGGAGCTTCCTCTAAGAGAAGCATCTCACAAATACGTTCTGTGGTTTTTGGAGGTGCTTTTAGGGGAGGGGGGATTCTGCTGCCTAATTAGCTTTCAGTGTTGATGTAGTTTTCTGCTGTGTTTACATAGACAATAAGCTGACCTTTTTATTTCTACATCTATTCTGCAATAAAGAAGGACCAAAATGTCTCTTGGGGGGGAGTCACTTCATACTTTTCTATGTCTATTAGCATCCCAGAATTTTACAGCAGTCTCACACCAGAGTTAGTTCAGCATTTGCTGAGCAAAAACCTTCCTGCACTGAATTTTCACTTATCACTTGTCATCTGCAAATGAAATAAGAAAGAATCACCCTCTTAAAAACAGCACTCTGTTCTGTGTAGAGGACAGTATTGCTAAAAATACATGACAATAAGGAAATGCAGCGTAGTCTGTGCTGCGAGGTCTCCAATTTCAGTGCTAGTCTGAACAGAACAGGGAGCTCCTTCCTGCAGCCCTTGGGTATTTGCAAAACCCAGTGAAATCCTTGAGGAAGGTCACCCAAAGAGGGACCCGGCACTTGCTGACACACGTGGGTATTTTGCATCGGAGCAGACGCTGCTCTGAGTGTGCTCAGCAGGAGCCCTATCACCCACTCACTGAGCACCAGTGGTCCCTCGGTCCTCCTCTTTGGTCGGTCAGAGCATTCTCAGCTCTTGCAGGGGAAAAATGAAGCCTTTTGCAATTATTTATTCCTGCTTGCAGTAGCAGCAGCGTCCCCAGCACGCTGAGGAGGTGTTCCCAGGCGCAGAGGCTCCTGAAGCTCTGGTGTTACAGGAGGCAGTGCAGAGCCTTTCAGGAGCTCCCCGAGCACACAGCACTTCTCTGCTGTTCCACGGAGAGCTAAAGCGGCTTGTCACAGGCCAGAACTCTGTCTCCACTGCCAGTATATAAAGCCAGGATAATACTTTCTGTCCCAGGGGGAAGGTGTGAGGGTTTAGATAATGGATATACATGGCTTTGGAAACCCATCTCCACTCCAAGGTCAGCCCTTCGTTCACCTCATGTTGCTAGTGCTGCACTTGATCGCTGCACGTTGCAGGGGACACGAGGGAGCTCCGAGGTCACTCCAGACAGATGTCCTGCACACTGGCAGGACACATCCCCTCTGTGAGAACCTCCCCCTGCTCAGCTAATCCTCACGAGGAGAAGAGGTGATCAGATGGGTCAGGGCGGCACTACAATGTGCACTTGATTAATAGCTGTATACCGAGCAACATCATCAATCCTAACCTATTAGAGCAGGGAGAAAAGCGGCGAATTAGCTTCACGCTGAAAATGAATGGTCGGGCCGGGTACTCTGATAAGGTGAGCCGCATATCCTAGTGATTAGCCGGGTCGGTACTAGAGAACATTAGGAATTCACTTCTGCTGCTCTGATTGGTAATTAAGTGACTCATCTACTGGCCGACAGTCCTGTATGCTTCCCCAGGCAGTTGTTAGTTCTTGGAAAACCACTCCTGACAAAATGAGGTTTGCCCTTGGTGCACAGATAATGAGCTGCGCTTGACAGGTGTGGCGCGATTAGCGCCCCGACACGAGGCCGGCCGCGTTCCGCCGGCCACTCGCGGTAAACACACTCATTACAACCTGCGCTCCCCCGAGGCAAAGCATGTTTGACATTATTAATTGGCTTTTCTGTATAAGGAGTCAAATAGATGAAAAGGTTTATCAAGCTGAAATAATTAATTTTGCCTGGATTCGCTGACAGTTCAGTTCTCCGGCAAAAGACCACTTTAAGGGTTTCTTTTCTTTTTTTTTTTTTTTTTTGAATTTCAGAGTTCAAAAGACATAATGGTGGTAAAACTGGGGCTTTTTAGTAAATTATAATTAAAGGGAATTTAATTAATTTAGACCTGAGAAAAGTGGGGGGAGAAACTCCTATCTTTGTCTATACAGAGGTCTAGATGGCAGAACATATCATGGCTTAATAATGCATTAATTTTAATCTAATCAAAATATAATAAAAGAGGTAATTATGTTCAAAAATTATCACGCTCCAAGATTGGTATATTTAAACACTTAATACTTACACTGCTTCCAGTTAGCAAAAGTTGTAATTGTTGCACTCAAATTTAGCTTATTTAATGACAGGGCTTATATTCATGAGGTTAATTGAATAAATCATTGTAATAGCTCATGGTGAAACTATGATTATCAGGTTCTATTTTCACTTTCAAGTGGGAAAAAAAACCCTCAGAAGTTATTTTTCTTGATCTCTCCCCAAAATACAGTGGTTTTTCCTTTTCAAAAACTTGAAGTCTTGAAGTTAACATTTGATTTAGAAAGTACTTCCCATGTAGCACTCAGATGACAAACGCTGCGGTTAACTCAGCCTTTGCAAAGGCTGCTAAGGCAACGTAGCAAGTGTTTTAAACCTCTCACATTGAGATATCAAGATATGTATCATGCAGTCAGTTTATTTAAAAGCCATTTTATATTTAAAAACATTTACTGTATAGTTACAAAGGCATAAGATCTCAAATGCCAGGGAAACCCATGTAATACAGGGCTGAAAAAGGAAACAGAAAATAAGAGCAAATGGGTCAGCAGCTGTTTCCAGGCAGTCACTTTTTTATACATCTGCTGATGCACTTATGTGGCGATTTTAAAAGAACATCTTCACACCCATCTTTTAAAAATCCTTTTGACCTTTTCCGACAGCCATGTGTGCATACCATGGAGCAAAGCAAGGAGAAAAGTTCCCTAGTAAACTTGGTGTTTTTGCTGATCCCTCTGTGTCCCGTAACCATCAGACCTTTTCACTTCATCTACCATGTGGACACTTTCGGAACATTCACAACATTTCACAACAGCAACAAGGGAGTCTTMTATGTTTTAAGCAGACTCTCTACCATCAAATGCTTGAGTATTTGTTCACTGATGTTATACCTCAGCCACATCTGTTTATTTGTTCCAGTTAAAAAAGAGAAAAATTATTCAACTAACAGAGGCTGAGGAACCAGGAATAACACACAAGTGTCAACATGTCAATATATTTTTGTTGTCTTTTGAGAATATTTGTAAATTTTACAGTCTCTCATGTTTACACAGCCATATTCCCGCGCAGACTGATGGGAACCCAGAAAAGCAGCGTTACACCTGTAAGAGCAAGTGCAGACTTGCTCCAACCAGCTTCCCTGGAGCAGGACAGAGCGCACAGACMTCCCGGTCACTCTTTATGCACCCACTTGGGCAAGGAGGGGACAAAAGCAGGAACAGGTGGGATCTACTTTAAACATCACAAAAGAACAGCAAGCCTAAAACTCCTGCACACTAATAAATTGTAACATTTACCAGCAACTTAGCATTTGGTTCAAGAAATGTCATCTTCCCAAACTGCAAAGATCTGTGTGCTCAGCATGGAGCAGACTGCAGAGACATTAAAGGGGTAGGAAAGTCAGACTGTTCACTCACAGAATCGCTCCCTTTCCACACTTTATGATACTTATCATATTTTGTATTTGCATGTACTCCATYAAGCTTACTAATTGGCTACATAATAAAGCACAGAGGACATTACGTTAAAGTAACTGGGGAGCTGAGAATTGGGAGAGGGGAAGGAGAGGGAGGAGTATGAGCTGATCTCTGGCTTATTGACCAAATCTTTTGAAGATTTTAGTTGGCATTTTGCATAGATATGTTTAATTCTTAGGTCTTACAGAAATGAATTCACATGCTAATTCCAGAAGTAATTTATTTGGGATTTGTAATGACTTATCTCACACTACCAAATCTTGTCTTAGACAGTCTGGCAAAAATACACAAACTAAAGCAAAGATCCCAAAGCCATGGAGCACATTATTCTTCTGATAGAATTAATAATTTTACATCCTGTAATTCTTGCTTCCAGTAATTTTGTTTGATAAAATTCTCCCACTTAGAAAGATTTCATGTCAATATGGTCAGTGGAAGAATATCCTGGGGGAAAGCACATCTGCCCAGCACCTCCCTTTCATTCATTAACCCACCAGGGGCTAACACTAATTAGATCAGGCTGCTCATTTTAAGCTGATAATTGATTTAAATAGGTTGCTCATTTAAAATAGAATAAAAACCTGCTAAACATTTGGTGCTTGGGTTTTTTTCATCTGCAACTTTCAATTGCTTGTGCAATGTAGCATAAAATGTAGAGGTCTCCCTTTGCTAAAAAGGCCATAAAATTAATTACAATGAGGATGAACTGTGCAGGGTGAGGAGGTGGGGGAAAATGAGTGCTGGAGTGGAAGGTGGTGATGAAGAATCAAAAGCAAAAGATTTTGTTTCCTTTAAGTAGAATTTTACAAGTAAGCTGGAAACTGGAACCCCTCGGTTTTACTGACTTTTTTATCCCATCATAGAAGGAACAGTTTAGCACATTCAGCAATGTTTACATGTCCACACTGGCATTGCTGGGTGCTGAAATATTCTCATCTAGTGACAGAGGTTTCCACTGTCTCTCTCTAATTAATTAATATCTCAGTCTCTGTCTAAGGAGGTAAATAGAAAATCTTAATTTTGTTAGTAGGMCAGTATCAAGTCTTAGTCAACACAAGAGAACATTCGTTTGGGGAAGCTGCAGATCCCAAGCTTCAKTTGAGGGTGTCTGCAATTTCCAATCGTCACTTTTTGAGCTAGTGGCAACGGTGCTTGTTTGCACAAGGCTCAGGCTTCAGCCTCGCATAACACCCATCATCTTCTGTTTATTGAGTCTAGATAAGCATCTAAATCTACAAGCTAACAGCCACATGCACACAACACTAAACACCTAACAGCGGGTGTGACTGACAAAGCTGCAGATATTTTAAATCATGATTAGCCGGGGACAGAAATAAAGATGTCCCCAAGCCGCAGAGGTTGTCCCCACTGTTACTGCTCGCTAGCGGGGTGCGGGCGGGCGCGCAGCGGGCTGGGGCTGCGGCAGGCGCCGCTTCCCGGGCAGCCGCGGGGACACGCGCGGCCCGGCCCCGGCCGGGAGCGCCCCCGGCCGCTCCCGCAAGCTCCAACCACACGCTCAGGCTTTGCACGGCGGGCCGGGGACGCTCTGCCTTGAAAAACTGTTCAAGAGCACTCGCTAGTGGCTGAGGCCTGAAACAGCATTTCTACAGGCCATTRCTCAGCCTGTTTCGTTTACGCCTGCTTAAATTGTCGGGCAGACAGCAAGAAGACAATTAAACAGAAAATGTCCTTTTGTTAATTCTGTATCCAGCACTAGATTATTTTCTGTTACTGGTAAACATTATATACCACTAAGTAGTTTTTCAAGGCAATCAGTTGTGGAATAAGTTGAAAACAATAGCAGTTCCTGACTTGCTATCAATATTGCAATATTGAACATAATTCGGTTGTGCTCATGGCTTATGAATGCCTCAATGTCTCCATTCAACTTTGAACTTTTGAAGAAGATGTTAATAAAGGAAGCGTTTGTAGGAAAGGCCAAAGGAAAGGCTAAAAGGAAAATGTTAATTTATTTCCTGACTTCCCAATTTGTCACAGAACACGTGTTTCTCATGTTCCCCTGTTAGGTGCACTAATATATAGGCATGCAGCACACAAAAACGCATGTGAACCATCAGCTTAATTGACAGTCTGCCACTGCACACAAATAAGTGGAGCAGTAATTACCTTGCAGTGACATTGCCCTTGATTTAGTTGCACTAAAACTTCCAGCACAGGAGGCAGCTAACCAGGGACACTTTGGTGGCCCTTGGGGAACAACAAGCCCTCCAAAGTGCAGGGCTCGTGGACYGAAAGGGACCCCGTCCTTTATCCGAGGGATCCTCTTTGAGGCAGGGATCCGCAGAGGAACAGATTGCCTGCTCATATGGAAAGCTGCCTGTTTGCTAGATTAACGATGAGGTAATCTGGCATTTACATATGTGTGCAGAGGGGCCGTTTTGATCCCAAGGTAATATATCTGTGGGATAATAATAATGGCGGGATAGAGAAAAGGTAGGGAAGAGAGGCCAGATGAAAGAGAGAAGCAAAGCAGCTCCCATCCAGACTCCCATCCAAGGGGAGACGTAGCAAAATGCTGGGCTGCAGCTCTGTGCTAAGCAGAGATGTTACTAGAGACACATAAGCCGGGAGAAGGCGAGGAGGGCTACGATGGGCTTTTACAAAGGTCTGRCAAGTGGCTGCGCAGCTGGGACTCCAAGCAGCTCCTGCAGCCCCGGGTTTTCTCTCCTGACATTTCAGTATCTGGGAATGGGACTTCGCTACTAGTGCAACGGTAGCCAACGTGCACTGAAGTGCTGCTGGCAACGAGAGGCCTAACAGGAGAAGGCCAGGTGCCCTTGACACCTCTCCCCCCGGTGAGGAGGCAGTAGCTGATGCTTGAGATCACTCATTAGCTGCAGAGTAAAAATGCCACATCATTCCTCAATTCCAGTATTTAAATAAATCTATTTTTAATACTTGCTGTCTCTCTCTGACTAGCTTCCCAGCAAGCCCGGAATTTTGGGGTCAAGGTGAGAACATCAAACCACCATAATACCTCTTTTACATTCTGATTCAGACTCGTGTCATCTAACCCATCTGGAGGAGCAAAATACTCACACWGTGGAAACACAGCACCACAGAGGACTGCTCCCACGCAGCACGTATGACCTGAACACTCCTATGCAGCACGTATGACCTAAGCAGAGAGGTAAGTGGGAGCAAGCCTGAAACACCGGTTCTGCCCCATTCAGARTATCCTTTTAGCCATCTCTATTTTTCCCTTTGGTACGCTTCAGGATCATTTTTTTTTTTGTCCTCCAAATATCTTTTCTTAATCATTAAAATTTGCTGTTATTTCTCTATCCCTACCCTGCCTTCATCCTGCAATGCAACTTCCAGTTGCTTTCAATAGCTTCCAGAGATAGCTTTCAGTTTCCTCAAAGATCATTTTCTTTTCAGCTTCYTTCCTATCTTTCCTGCACATTGTTCTTAGCTTTAGTTCTTGCTGCTTTCTAGTTACTGAGAATAGCATAATAATATACATATATTTCTGTTTATGTTGCTAGCCAGACAGAAGATTCCTATGAAATCCAGATAGGCTTCTTTACTTGGAAGTCTCACTGTATCTGTTCTGCCTCTAGTTTAGATGAMGTCTCAGTAGTCCTGGACAAGCCTCCTACGAGGACCTGCTGCTGCAGACGTTTCTGGGGCTCAGCWGAGAGCACCAAGGGGAGCACGAGCAAACCCTTGATGTCATTTCACGCACCATTTTGGAGAAGGTGGCCCCTCTAGCAAGCAGGTCTCTCACTGGGATTGCAGTCTGGTTTCCTCATGAGAGGAGGAAGGAACGCTAGGACTAGTGCTGGACAGAGTTGTTCTAAGACTGTTGGGGTATAAGGATTTTTAAGTGATTCTCAGTCAGAGTTCTTAACCTGAAGTGCCTCAAGTGCACTTAAAGTCAATACCTAGGATACTTCTGTGGTTTCCTTTTTCTCCAAAAAGCAAGGAATTTTACAGAGGAGGCCAACTTTTTGTTTTTTACTTTTAGTTCTGTKGATTTTCATTACTTGTAGTTTGGGGGCTAGCTCAGCAGAAACACACAAGTGGTTGCAAGCACATTATGCAAGCAACTGTTTTCTTTCCTGCTACRTTTTATTTGGTATCATTTGAGTCAGAAAATACTCTGGATCCCATTCTAGGCCACAAGCCAAGACTGAGAAATAAGGCTGCAAGGAAGACAATTCACAACCACAATATTGTTTGCCTTGGAGGACTCAGGAAGGTAAAGGCTGCAACAGGGATCCAAGATGCTCTAGGCAGCAAAGGCTGATTTTAATCTTYCTGTTACTTAGCAAGACATCCACCTTGCAGAGCCACGGGGGACATGGCAGGGGCAACTCTTCCTGCTTATGTCAGAGAGGAAATGACAACAGGGGCAAGCGTTGATGAGCCATCAAGGTGATCRCTAGAGTAGGTAGCATGCATATGAATACATGCTTTGTTCAAGAAAATAAGCGGCAGCAAATTAAAAATATGAATGGTCAAAATGGGAGGAAAAAAAGCCGTGTTCTAGTTGGTTGGGAGTTTGTAGCCAAGAAGACAGTAGTCTTTGAACACATTCACTGCAGGAGAAGGTGAAAGAGAAAACTGTTTCCCTGCAGTTGGGAAATAGTAACTAAGTGCAAAGGAAAAGAGGCAAAGTACRATAGGCTGAGGCTTGGATTCTGCTCAAAGAGGAAGAAAATAATAACTACTGCAGTGCTACTAAATTGTATAAAGGTCTCAAACTCTAAGATACATGTTTCTGAAGGAAAATAGTGTGTAGAACAAAGTATATACTTGAAGAAAATGCCTCTAATTTTCTGACAGCTGATAAAGCATATGATGAGTGTTTAAATGATTTAGGAGATARAATGCAATGAAAATTAAACTAGGGGCTGAAGCACAAATTGCTCTACAGGATTATATGAACTCTCTGGTCTATACTCCAGTGCGGTTGTGGTTTGAGCTGTTCACAAAATATTGACAAAAAATGGCATTTTGATGAAAGAAAAACCTCTTTCAGAACTGTTTGTGATTTCCTAATCCAGTCTACACTCCTAGTGCCACCCATCTTTGCAAATGCTCTGGGTATGATCCAAGCCTGTGAAAGCAATGGACAAGATCCCACTGGCATTCAGCAGGTGGGACACGAGTGCCAAGCTGGGGCCGGGATGTCTCTTGAAAGCCCTATCTCTCGCTGCAGATCCCAAATACATTTCTAGGCCTGAAATAATCCTCTGTAAAACAGCTCCAAAGGCTTTGGTTATTTTATGGTCAAACTTGCTAGTGCAAACAAAACAGCAAAGACCAAAGTAGGAAGGCAATTATGAAATGAAAACAGCCCAGTATATTCAGCGGGAAGCTCGCGTGCTATGCTGCCCAAGAAGGGAATGTAAATGTTACCATCCCAAAGCAGCAGCTGACGCAGCGTTTGCAGCTGACGGCACCATTTCTGCCAGCTTGCTTCCTGCTCAAACCCAGGGCTCCACGCTCAGTGACACAGCCAGCGCTGTCGCATTTTCTTATTTTTCCTCTGAAATTCAGCAGAGAGCAAACTAGATAAAAAAAATGGGCAAGTCCTGAAGAGCCACAGTACCCAGGAGTGCAAAAGGCCAGGAGTGTTGATCTGCTCAGGTGACCTGTGCAGGTGCTCTGGCACCTCAGCAGCTATCCTGTGTTCTGGAAGCAGTGGGTAATTTGTCTCACATGAAAATAATTTACTTCAAAAGAACCAACTGCCAAAGATTCAGTGTCTTTAAAACATAACAGGTGGCAGGTTGATCTCCCCCCTGCGCACCTTCTGATTCAGCTTGAGCTTCAACTTTCTTGCGCTGTGCCAGGAACCAGCCTGTGCAAACTCTACAGCAGGCACGTGTACCTAGCAAGTGAAAAAGAGATGTCAGTCCTGCACCTAATTTCTACTCTAGTTTGTGATTATTTTACTGAATCTCRTCCCACAAATATGCAGTAGATATACCAAGGTGAGTGAAACATCAAGGAAGTATAAAAAAACAACAACAACAAAAAAATCTGTCCTTTCAAAAAGGCAAGTAAAACTTCTAGTACTGATTGTTGCAGGATGACTTCCTAAACTATATCCAGTCTGTAACACTGATCATCTTCCTGGGAGGGGAGGAGAGGGGAGAAGAAAAAAAACAGCTTTGAATTTATTCCTCTTTGTGCTTTCAGCCCTTTCCTGGGTCATATCTGGCTCTGCAGACAGTCACTAGCGGTGCCCGCAGCCATTTGACAGCCCTTGATTCAGTGCTGAGGAAAACTTTCCAATGGAGAAAACACAGATCAGCATAACCTACCTCCATCAGATTTTGAACCACTCTCTCCTACACTCCAAAACAAGGAGCCCTACGAACTTTGGGTAAAGGATAGATTATAGATTTTTATCTCCTGCTTTTGCTGAGCTCTAGTAGCATTTATTTTCCCTAGAYGAGGGATTTTTGACCTCTCTGGTGGGCTGCAGTCCCCCTGCAGCCTTTCTCCCTGGCAATCCACATATGGGGCATTTTTCCCAATTTTCCTGCATGCGTTCATAGCCTTTTACAGAAAACCTATCCCCTCTTAGATGCAGTTGAAATGAGTCAGATTCAGGCACTGTGGGGAAATGTCATACATAAGGCACACTGACAAATACACACATGAGCATGTGTATATGCTATATGCCTTTTCTTTTTTTCCTGAGGAAATCAGCTTAAAATTATGTCTAGCAGGATGACATTTCCCTCCATCAGTCATAATGAACACATGTACTCCTATTTCATTCATAGTTCCAGGAAATAATAATACATTTTGCAGTAAGAAAGTTAATCTGTCAGGATTATAGCATTCAAAATGAGCTGCAAAGAGAAGGAAATAACCATAAAGGATAAATACATGTAAACTAATTGCTGGCTTTATTTTATCAAGCCACAAAAATGTAAAATACTCAGCTCCAGGGATTCTAAATGGATTGAACAATGTTTTTTTTTTTTTAAAGAAATCTTTCATTTGTTTTCTTCTAGGATAATGAGTAAGTGCCCCCAGGACAGTCTTGAAAGGAGATAATGCATCTCAAGTGCTGATTTCCTTTTTCTGGCAACATATTTTCACTGTAGAAGTATTGGATTAAACAAGTAGCCTGACTGGCTGTCAATACTGCAGAGCAAGTTTACCAAGCGACCTGAGCTGCGCTGCTCAGCAGCAGCTTTCTTTCAGCATTCAGAACTGTCAGTTATGTTTTCTTCTCATGTGAAAACACCATTTTCTCTTCAAACTTAATACACATCTTCCTAATAAAGCAGTGCTAAAATCTACACGCAGCAGTACAGAGCCCGCTCTTTCCAGCCCATTTTATTTTCCTAAGTTTTAAAAAAAACCCCTTTCCTGTGCTTGCAGCAGAGGAATGCCTGTGCCTGGCTGGACTCTCTGTCATTGTTAACACTTTTATGCAACAGAGGGAACAAAAATGCAATGACAAATTGAGGGAAAAGTATGAGTAAGCCAACTAGGAAAAGAACTGGTGACTGACAGATCTGGGTTCACACACGTTTCTGGCACTGACTTGCTGAATGGTGGCAAATCAAGCCCCGCTGCTGCTGATCCCAGCTAATCTGGCTGACGAGCCTGGAGGACCTCAGGCAGGAAGCGCTGACCCAACGGGAAACCCGACCCGGCAGCAGCTACTGCAAACCAGGAGCAGCAGCAGCAGCAGCCTCTCCTGCAGGGCTGCAGCCAACCTGAGCATGGGGTATTGGTTTCCCACTGAAAGCCAGGAAAGTTAGGTTCTTCGTGCCTCAGTTGATGGAAATAGTCCCAGTCTTCTGGAAGGAGAAGATAACGCTGAAGTTTACACTGCTCCAGTAAGTCCAGCTGCCCTCCAATTCACCTGGCTGCCCCACAGAGCGATCACTTGTCCACCGACTTACATGAGCTGGGCTAATCAGGAAGGCTCTTTCCTATTATTATAGTAATGTTGATATATTTTTAAATATTCTTTCTGTAATGTTTCTAAAGAATCATACATACATACATCTAGGTAAGCACATACATCTAGTACTGCMAAGTCACTGTTGTTATCTATGGGATTCTTAGAGAAGTGTGTATGTCCCTCTAACATTTTGAGATTTCGCTGTCATGTCAGAGACGGCACCTCATGGTGACTGGTCTGGAAAGCTTCTTAAGGCTTAGGCATGTTTGAATGTGTATAAAATAAAATTGCCAATGTAGTAAAAAATACGATATCAAGATATCTTACTAGTTTTATGGACATCAACTCCATTTGTTATATTAGGAAATTCACAATCTAACTATGATTATGCAGTAGAAAGAACATATATTACATATATACGCATCCCTGCAAGTACTGCTGTATTATGGCTCAGTTTCATTGAATGTATTGATCCTTATAGCATCCTTTTAAAATCACTAACCTTCAGCAAAGGGAAAACATGCTAGCACCTTAAGAAATGTTGATTTATGAACTCCAGTGGTCTTTATTTTTCTTGTAAACCTGGGTGGAAAATTGATCAGTTATAAGCCTGCTATAGATCTCTCAGGTTTGCAAGATACATTATTGTATTTCAAGATTCTGATATTGCAAAACATTCCCCCCTCTTTTTTTTCCCTTTAAGGATAGTCGCACAATTTCTTGTCTCCATATTTTTCCTACACTTGCTTGAGAAGCTATTGAAAAATAAAAACAGAGGAAGAAACCAACCCTGGGGAAAGCAGCTTCRGGCCACCCCAGGTTTTCTCAATCCATCATAATATGGGTTTTATTTCATACCCCACTGAGGTGGAATTTGCAGAATGTTTCTTGAATTACCATGAGGCACTCTTATGAGACAATTACTGTCTTTTTTCCCCCTTTTGCCTCACTCTGCTTTTGACAGCTGTTGGCATTTATTATCTAGCCAGTGGACCCAGCATTACTTTTCAGTGAAGAGYTCTCCTGTAGGATACACATAGCTAAACTGTAAAGTAAAATGTGCGGGCTAGGGCTGTTCAAAAGGAACATGCATATCCATTTTGTAGAAAATAAATATATCAAAATATTTTGAAATCAAGTTTTAGACAAAGATTAAACCTAAGTTATAAAATTATAATTATAAAAATGTACTTTGAAAATGTCAGGAAAAAGAGAGCATTGACCTTTTTATCATGAAAAATATCTTTCATTTCAAAATGCCAGCACTGTTGATAGTTCCAAATCCAGGTTGCCCCAGCTTCTTCTGTTTGGGTAATGTTGTGCAGATTGGGACCTTTCATAATATTCCCTAAGTCTCACCTGTCTTGAGAAGCTCCCAGATTATGAAGTTTATCAGTAACGCATGGTCAAACAGCAATACCTGTGATATCTGCAGAGATATCTGCATCTTTCTTGATCCTTTTCAATGTGTATTTCAGACTTGTCCTGAGACACTGCTTCTCTTTTTATGTGGCACTTACAGCACTTTCTAGGAGCACCTGTTTTCCACCCGTCCTCAAATCAGGAGCCAACATTATGAGGTAAATCCTTCGTGTGCTTTTTGCTTGAGAAGAAACCTTCTGGATCCTGGCCAGCATGTAAATATACTGCTTCCCAAGTGCTCCCTCCCSAAGTCATATACTAATTATTTTGCAGACACTGAATAGTGCTTTATTCATCTGGAATTTCCATTGATGGATATACTTGAGAGGTTTGGAAAATTAAGAGTGCCTTTACTATAAGCACAGGTACTACAACCTAAATCAACCTAGCTGTGGACTCACATTGAGGGTTAAACAAGGACTTCAGTTAATGTTCACATTAACTAGAACTAAAATAGTTCACTGATATTTGACATGCATCAGAACCAGCTCTTCAGACATATATGGAACAATTATTTTGCAAATGTTATTCATTTTTACCAATCTCATGGGGTTTTTTTGGCAATGATTTTCTTCTGGTCACAAAATGACACCTCTCTTTGAGAAATTACTGAACACAAGTTTGATGAATATATATCAGAAGAAATCTTCGGAACTGAGATTTTATATGGTAAAACCTCTAACTAGTTTAATAAGGTCACTTACATCACATGACAACATGGACCAGACAGAGTGTTGGTCCAGCCCAGCTGGTTCTAACCTTCTTGCCACCCTCTATCTATCATGAAGGTGTCAAATACACACACAAAATAAAGAACTCCTTCAAGGAATTCCTTCATCGAGCATCTTACAGAAACGCCTGCTGGCTGGAAACACTCTTTACCACAGGCAAGTTTAAGTGTGTAACACCGTGATTTGTTAGGTGGAAGATGCTGTATGACAAAACACTTCAGGGATGCAATGCTTTTTGCCAAGCAGTTGAAACTGTTTTGCTGATAAATGCTCATGTCTCRTACTATTACCACTGTCACACAGGTAAAGCTTGATCTGCTGACAAAACCTTTTGTGGCTGTCTCTTAATCTATTCAGTAATCAATATTAATGCTGTCAAACGTCTCCAAACATTCTTTTTAGCTGTTTGTTTCAGTATGCGGCAAATACACATACATATATATTTCACTCCATGTATTCATTCTGTAAGTTTATATATATTTCACTGCAAGAAATGTTAGTAATTGCTACAAGCCAGAACGTAACCAAGATGAACACTCTGGCAAAGAGCATGCTATTAAAAACTGGAAAAGCAGGAGAGGCAGCTGCACAGATAAAGTTGCTGGTCTTTGGAGTCCATCAGAATCTCAATATAATCAAATAGTTTCATTTACCATCTTTGGAATCTGAACTCTGCCTCATAGCAGCAAGAAGGGACAGGGCTCAGTTTGCACTGGAAAACAGCCCAGCCCTCTCACAACTSAACCCTCCACATCACAGTTATTTATGTAGCCAGGGAGTAAAAGATACAGTTCTGTGATCAAATAATAGATGGTTTGCCTTTTCCTGCTGTTTCAAAATATTAAAATAAGCTGTGATGATGCATTAYCCCAAATGCTAGACTGTACCCTCACACCTAATCACTCCACGACAAGTGTTGCTGAAGACGACCTTTCCAGATTAATCATACCAGATGCCTTGACTCCTTCACACTGCAGCAGATTCCATTTTTCTCTTAAACACATATTTTCTTAAGGCTGTCAGAACCCCGAAGTTAAAAGAAAATTAGCATGTGTCTTGGCTTAACTGAAACCTGAAAGGATCTAACTCTTATGTCTTGGAGACCAAATGAGCGTAACTTTGTAGAGCTGGAGTTTTTACAAGCAGACACTGCATTTTAATAATTTATCCTCTCAGAGGAGCACATTGTACCTTGAAGTAGAGCCTGAAAGGTTTTACCCTATAGGGAATGGAGCTACAACAAAAGAAAACTGAAAGCCATTTGGCTGCTGGTGACCAATTCAGAGCTCGAATTGGCCAAATTCCACACACCAGCACAGAGACCCACGCACACAGTGCCGGCAACCAGCTCCCCCTGCCAAATTGCAACCATATTTATAAACCACTCAAAACACTTGGGCCCATTTTTGTGGGAATAACAAACATAAAAATAATGAAAAACCAATATTTCTTTTAGGAAACAAAATGCCTCTCTCCCACGCACCCAGTAAAAGAAGTCACACTGCATTTCCTGTTATTGAACTGAACAATAACAACCATTAACATTTGCAGTTCCTTGAAAAGAATTTTTTGAATAAACATACTAAAAAACTATTAAAGTTTGGATAGCCTTTTTTGACTAAGCCAAATAATATCACTTATACCTGACTTTGTTAGCAAGCCCTCCTCCTAATTTAAAGCACACCTGGGCTGGCAAAACTATTGTTTCAACATCAGAGATGGTTTATTGTCTAGTATGAACAGAAATTGCATTTAGTAGTGGCATAAAGAGGGCTTTATACCTTTGCTATGTGGGTATGAAACATCATTTCAACAACGAATCTCTCTTGATGCTTTAATACTACTGCAAAGAACAAATTCTTCACTGATAATTTTAAGTTACCTTCAAATCATAACAGCATATAAGCTCATCTTTTCAACATACCTTTTACAGTTGAGCATAAACAGGTTTGAGGGCAGCCCAGTAGCTAGGGACAGCACTACATGCTCATACCCCATGAGACCCTCCCCTTTACTGCTGTGCTTCACAGAAATYGAGAAATTTGTATCACAAGAGTCCCAATGCTGTAAAGGTCAAAGGCACCAGCTCCCTCCACTGCTAGGTCTGTCTGCAATAACCCCCTTCCTTCCTGGAGGATAAGTCCCACATGACCCAAAAACATTTTTAACAGTATCAAAAACCCAGACCAAATCGTGAGKTTTTTTTTAAAATTGAAATAACAAATGTTTATTGAAGGGAAGACGCAGCTTTAGCAAAAGAGAGGAAGCAAAAATTATCCACAGAAAGGTTGGGTGAAAGAGGCAGAGAARGGAAAAACTAGGCAAACATGGACTGCATGATGGCACTTGCAGTTCTGAAATGTGAAGCAGAGCTGCAGTAAAATGACATTAGCAGCTTTCATATGATAATCTGTATAGAAGGGAAGGTTGTTTCTGGGTGGAGCACTAGCCAAGACCAAGTTCACTGAACCTAGCACACCATTCAATCAACCGCCAAGCGCACAATGAGACACGGAGACACGGGGACTTTTATTTTGCCTGGGTAGCAGGCATGATGGCAGGGGGTGCATGTAGGAAGCATGGAATATGCAAAAGGRAAAATTCAAAAAACCCTAAATATTTGGATTCTCTCTCAATGCTTATATTTTATTTATGCCAATAAAATTGCCCCTCCTGCAGTGTCCTACAGGGTGGAAAAATCAAGCAAATGCAAGTTTATATGGTACATGTAATATATAAAATAATGAAAGAAGATAGTGGCAGTCTGCCAAATTCCCCTCTGCCCATACCCCCTCCGCTCCCCATCATTGACTTTCAAAGAGGATAAGATTTCAAACAAAAAAAATCTACCCTGACTTCCAGGAGATGCAATGAGAAAGGATTTACTCTTCGTTGTGTTTTCTAAATAAATTCAAGTTTCATCTAGTTCCTTACAAGAAATAGGTCTCCTTAGCTTGCTGGGACATACATGCAAGTTGGGATTTTCTTGCCCATGTCTTTTATCTAGGRTTTTTTTGTCCTCTTTAATTCTCTCTTCTGGCACCATTTTATTCTTATTTTAAAATAAAAGCTACAACGGCTGTTCTATTTTCATGGAAATTGCCCACTAGTAAGAATTTCAGCTCATTTCCAGAAGAATAATCTTGGGTGAATTGACAAGCACAAAGATGCTTGCAGACTTTCACACAGCAATTTACTAATTAACAACAAATTAAATAGTCTATTAGGAAGACTTCAGAGATGCTGCACAAAGTTAGGGATTCCTGATGTATCTTCAGACTACTACAGTCTATTCACATGAAAATATAGCTGTTAACATTTTTGGAGTTTCCTGGGCTGCCCAGCAGAATATAATCCCCTTTTTGATATATAGGCACATATTCCTTTAGCCATATATATTTACATTCTATTCARCACTCTTGGTGTGCCTTAAAACATGCTTATATTTCAAACCTACAGAGCTATCATATTAGCACTTTGCTGCACTCCTTGGGAAAAATCATTCAAGCTGTTCAGAGAGATTTAAACTATGCTATGAAAATGCATTGCTTTACGGTGCAGCTTCGCTCTGGAGGAGTGTGGGAATCGTTCACAGGGCTGTGCTCCTTTGGGCTTCTTACTGGGGGCCTCCCTTCACATTTAGCTATTTTGCAGTACTCAAGATTGGCCTAATTTTATTCTCATTGAAACCAACAGATGGCTCCTGCTTGGCCTGAGCAGGCTTCTACCATCATAAAACACATATGAAGGAACTCTTGAATTCCCACCATGAACTGCCCCAGGGAGACCCACAGGGCCACTTCCAGTTGCTCCTACCTTTTCCTCAGCATTAGTGACCCTTGGGTCTCACCAGGCCCATCAAATCCAGCATTTTGGGTAGGGAGGCAACACAAAGCTGCTTAGGGAACTGCCAACCTTCTCCACAGAATGARCCCAATGCCAAAGACTCAGTCATTCCCTAGGAAACACGGGGTTCACAGCAGCAGACACTTGGAGGCTACAACTTCCTCACCTGACACACATTGCTTTCCAAGAATAAGATTACTGGTAGATTCCTCAGATCAGGGATTTTGACATTTAACATGGGAAGGGAAGGGACAACAGGGCTCTGGGGTGACAGAAGTTATGGCAGGGCACTATCTTGGGTGGGGGCAGATCATCACAGAATGGCTGAAGTTGGAAGGGACCTCTAGAGATCATCTAGTCCCCCCACCCCCACTCAAACAGGGGGCACAGGGYGGCATCCAGGCAGGTTTGGAAGACCTCCAGAGAAGGCGACTCCACAACCTCCCTGGGCAGCCYGTGCCAGGGTTCTGTCACCCTCACAGGAAAGAAGTTCTTCCTCACATGGAGAAGGAACTTCCTGTGTTTCAACTTGTAGCCATTACCCCTTGTCCTGTCACTGGCCACCASCAAGAAGAGTTTGGCCTCCTCCTTCTCCCTACATTTTCCTCTCAGGTGCTTATACATATTGATCAGATCTCCTCTCAGTCTTCTCTTCTSCAGGCTAAACAGGMSCAACACAGTCTTTCCTCATGCAATAGCTGCTCCAGTCCTTTAATCATCTTGATTGCCTTCTGCTGGACCCTCTTGAGAAGCTCCACATCCCTCTTGCACTGGGGAGCCCAGAACTGCCCCCAATAGCTCTGGTGAGGCTGYATCTGGAGTGAGTAGAGGGGTAGGATCCCCTCCTTTGACCTGCTGGCAACATTCCTCCTGTCCCTGTGCTCCCCAGTCTAAAGTGCTTCTGGCTGCATCTCAGCTGCTTTGTACCACAGCAGTTCTCCTACAGGGTACACCTRCTACTGGCCCATTGACCATAAAAAATCATCATCTCCCCAAGGATGGATGGTGCAAGGACCTGGGCTAGTCCCCACAAACTTGAAGGAAAGCCCATACAGCCRAAAAGGTTCATTTCTAAAGAAACTGCATATCTGATCACAGGCTGGCAATCTGCAAAGCTGTGTGCTGTTACTATGACAAGTTCTTAAAACTAGAGCTAGCTAATAAAAGAATAAAGAATTTTATTGATTGCCATGCCACATCAGGTCAGAAATTCATCTAGTGTTTTATTGCATTCCTAGCACCAGATGTTTGAGGAAGGTGTGAAACTCCCATAACAGAGAATTATGCAATAACTTGCTTATGAGAAGTTTCTTCCTAAGCCCAATGTTTAATGGTTAGCATTATTGCTCTTCTTCCTATAGGCTATCATCCCACATAAAGTGGCTGCAGCTGTCTTTACTTCACAAACTATCAAGTCTTTCAGTCTTGGGTTTATTACTCTAACATTACCCAGCAGCAATGATTTCCACAAGTTAACACACAAGCAAGTTCTCCCCTACTCATCTTTTTGAAAGCTTCATTTGATAATCCATGAAAAACAGTACCTGTCTTGAATTAATCATTATTATTCCTCAGTTTACCTTGCTAGATTCAAASAGATTCTAAAAGCAGTAATTAAGAATTACAGATAAAACAAGAGATTTATACTTTCCATTTTACTCTTGTGTTAGTTATGAACATATGAATTTTTTCAATTTATTTCAGTAAACCATTTGTAATATATACTCACTGTTTTATTTAGCAGCTCTTAATCTAACTAATCAATACAGGTTACAAGATATTTTCATGCCTAAGACCATGAATGGGAAGCCAGGTCACAAAAATCAAAATCCCTGTTTTGAATGCCTACTAAAATCTAGTGTGTTCATAAACTTTCCTAGCAGAAGTTCCCTTTCAAGGGGACTAATGAAACTGAACCCAAAGCAGATGRAAATACAATCAAGACAAATTTGTTTTCCAATTCTATTCAGTTGTTGTGATTTTTCTTTCGCCCTTGTCCTAATTTCAGATTTCTTATCTGCTTAATGGGTTGCTACTCTCCTCATAGTGAAAGATCAATACATTCATATTTTTGAAGTATTTTCAGATCTCTGAATGAAAGGGGCAACTATATCAAGTCAATTTTGTGTTTATAAAAAGAAATTTTACTTAAAAGTTACTTCAGTAAAGCTTCAAAATACAGACCCAAGAACTGAGAAGAGTAAATGTTAGCATGGTGGTGTATRTGTGTTATTCAGTGTGGCTCTAACCTAACACAACACTTAAACACATGCTTCGCTTTACACACTGTGGGCAGCCCCATTGATCTGGGCAGCACTACCCAGGGCTAAGGGCTTTACTGGATTGGGGCCTTCTTGGTGTGGGGCAAAACAGAAGTGCCGCCATTAAGATGCACAGCAGTTCAAGTGGAGCCCAAATGGATCTACCTGTAACCTTTATCAACCTGACCTTACTTTTAGTTCCCCAAGCAATGCTGTTCAATCTACTTGCTTCCCAAAGCCTGGATGCTATGTGAATATTCATTTTAGCCACTCTGAAATACTTAAAAATTAACTACAGAATTTTTAAATTTAGGCCAGGAGTAACAACTTCAGAAATGAAAGACATAATTCCCCCCCGCCCAAAAGGGAGGGAAAGTTAATGGTATTCTGCTCACTTGGATGTTTTATTCAGTTGGGACAGGCACAACAAAAAGCTTTGGAAAATAAAGCTTCCCAGTGCTAGTGAAATACCATCTTTGATTCTTTTGTCCTACAGGATAAGGCTAAAAACACATGTTTCCTTAAGGAGCAAATCTCTGTCCTGCTAAGATGATGAGCCTAGACTAACTGAGCTGACCCTATCAGTAAATGCCTTTTAACAGACTCTGGATAATTTGGGTTTACTTCCTGGTTAACTCGGGAGTTCATGCTCCCATGCTTGAACACCTCAGGGATCACATTGAAATACATGGAGTTAAGTTTCCATAAGGACAGGAGAATCTGGTCTCAAGTGCAGGGCCACAGATGTAAATCACTTGCTAGTAGCTGGCAATTACTGCATTATTTCCCTGCTGCTAAATGGCATGAGTGAATCCACATTATTTTACCTGGGTACAGGAACTTCAGAACCAAGTATCCTAATTGCACCCATTTACCACAGCCTGGCTCACACCACAGAGCCAGCTCAAACCACAAGTAGGCTCCTTTTTGAATAATATTAAACTGGAAGGTGTCCTCCACAGGATAGCTGCTCCCTCTAGCCACCAATGGGCATTGACCTAGGCATGAGACTTAGACTGGGAGTAACGCTCCAAGATGCACTTTTGTCCTCAGCACCAGCTGTGTCTCAGTAGCTCTACTGTATCATGCTGCTCTATAGTATAGAGAGTACTAGTAAGCCTCAGCTTATGAACTGAGTTAATTGACTTTCCACCCAACCATCAATTCTCTTTCCAACCTACTGGACTGTACTGTATCTCTGCCTCAGTGCAGTACAGGTGAGGGAGTGCACAGTAAGAGGAGATKCACTACAGCATGGCAAGGTGTCTTCCACTCCTCACAGTCCCTGGGCAAGGTGACCATAGCTCCCTCATGCAACACAAACAGCAATATCAGAAGGCAGAAAGAAGGTCACGCATGGGTTTGCTTCTTACCTCCTTCTTCCAAACAGATTCCAGGGAAGAACACTGGGATTTTCACCTCAACATCCTTCTGTTCTCTGAGCTCATGTTCCTTGCAGGAACCAACTACATCACTCCACGTGAGTGATGAGCATCATGTTTTATCTCTTGCAATTAYGTTTTTTTCTGGGCTTCATGATGGAGAAAGCTCCAGCAATCAAGTTCAGAAATGATCTTAGCATGTGCCTCAAGAGAGTTTTACAGTTGGATACCTAAAAACCTTCTGTCCAGCTTGTTACTCTATCTATGCTGGGRTAGCCCTCAGTTTACAGATCAGGGCAGACAGTGCGATGTCACCCATCCTAATATAACTCTTGCATTACTTGACTAGTGCCCCATTTCTTCCATTCCCTCCCCTTTGGTATGTAAGTACAAATACCACCTGKGGTATGGATTTCCAAGAAATTTATTAAAGTTTATTCCACCTGTATAGAACTGATCKCAATACTGAGGCTCAAGTGCCTACTTTTTAAGATGTTATCAGAAACTATCTTACCTCCTTAAAAGGCTCCATGCTTGCTTTATGGAACAGCATGCCTCCAGTTTAGTTCCCATCTGGTTCCAAAACAGCCTTAGAAATGCTGAAAAACAAAACACAATTAAAAAATTATTTTACTTTATTCAGGATTTTCATCTTCATTTCTATAGAACCTCRATGCAAAGATCCAGCATGATTTGACACTTATGGTACTGCACATCCTTCAAGAAGTCTTCCCTGCCTCTCTTCAGCTACACAATTAGAAAATACTCACARTTAAACCAAAGCAAAGATCCTCTGCACACCACCTTTCCTCCCTGTAATGAAATATGAAAATACATATATTTTTAACACTGTGAAGACACAGCTCTGCTTAAATCCAAAAAACAAACCTGGGGGTATTTGCAGTAGAAATGTGTCTTGTATAATTATCCCCTTGTGTGAGAACAATCCTATCCAGTCTAGAACCAGAGCTAGCCACAAATTCCTCTCTCTCAAGTGAGGCCGAGTAGAAAAGCAAAGATGAAAGCAAGGAAGGGGTTTATAGTGCTTCATGCAGCCTTTTCTTTCTCTGACTAGAATATGATTAAAGATATCTCACATAACCTGGGAATAGGCAACATTTCCTAGCAGCTATTTCAAATTCTGCCCCTGGGGCTACTAAAAGAAAATAAATAAATCCTCATTCTTGCAGAGCATTTTTCACCCACAGACTGCACTGCCAGGCCACTCTGCACCCACATGGAGAAGTTATTCCTCCTCAGTGGCCCCYGGCATCCCTAGGCAGGCGTCAGATCAATCTTGTTCACCCAGATGCGATCTGAGGAGGTGCCRGGAAGGCTCCTGTTTGCCCTGGTGCAGTAGGGCAGGTGGTACCATGGCAAGCCCTGGTGAACCTGTCCCAAGCAGAGGGCACCCAAGGCCATCATATGAAGAGGGCTCCATCTGCTCTCAGAGGTGCTCCCTGCACCCCTCTGCTCACACTGCTATGAGCCAGAAACTCCAAGTAGTATTTTCTTCATCAAATACATCTTCCTCTTCTAAAGCTCACTGTGTATTCTCTTTTTGTTTCATTAACTGATGGTTTTAAGGACTCAGTGTTGCATAGTTGATAACTTTCCTGTAGCTTGACTTGTTCCATCATTCACATTTCCAAACCAATTAATTCCTTGTTGTTTTCCAATGATTATTAAAGGTAGAAAAACCCAGTTCAACCCAATGTACTGGCTGAGGGATGCATCTATATGCTAATGACCTTTCCAGTTTGCAAGCAGAAAACTGTGATAGAAAGGACTATTTTCTAAAGTTACCAAGGGCCAGATTTTCAGAGGTAGTTAGGTGCTTAAGGAAGTAGAAGTCCCCTCTGGGGTTTTTAGAAGTACCTAGAGATCTAAATCCTATTCAAATCTGTGTGATTGAATTAGGGGACTGAATACCTTTAAATGCTTAGCTCTACAAGATGCTAAAAGAGTTCTTTTTAAATATCATTTTAAAAAAATATATTTAGCTATGTAATTAGAAAGTTAAATGTTGAAGAGTAGGGTGATTTTTTTCTCCCTTCAGTTAATTAAATTTTGGGCTGATCAACAGGATTCATTTACCATTCAACTGAAGAAGCATTCAGTCAAATGACTAAACTGAACCCAAAAACCCTTTCATTACTACCATTTTCAAAAGATAAACTTTTGTTTCTTTAAYGAAGGTTGCACAGTTCTTAGAAAGGATAACAGTCCTTTCTAAGGAGAGCCAAATAAAATGACATTGTTTTCTTCCACCAGGAGAATTACAAAAAAAGTAAGTAAGTCTCCTACTTTTTATATAAAAAATTGGCTGTTTCTTGTCCAGACTGTGTTTCCAAATATGCTTAACTTTTTCAATACCCAGCTCCCACCGACTTGTTTTGGTGGGAAAAGCCCCACAGCTGAACCCAGGGCCAAGCTACGTGCCTGTTCACATCACTTGTTTGCAAAGACACCCTCAGCCCGGGGCCTGGCAGCCGCCACAGTCCCACTCACTGCAGCAGCAACATCCCCATCAGCATCCGCCAGGCCACGAGCCTTCTCACAAGAGCCCTAATAGCACTAGGGGGGAAACAGTTTTGTGGTGGCCTCAGATCAAATGAAGATTTCTACACAAAGTATTGGCATAGAACGGGACCACAAGAAGACAGAAATRCAGATTACTCTGGACATCAACAGACTAATGAACTATTTTTATAGATAACCAGGTTTTAAAAGATCGTTCTGCCAGGCTGGTAGAGGATGTTACCAAGTGTTGTCCTAYTCTAATACCTTCATGCACTTGAACAGAGGTAAAATTTTCAAACCAACCTTCTTGATATTTTTCAAGAGTAGTTTATAGCCTAGAGACCAGATCGCCAAAAAGGACATAGATGTTGGAGAAACAGTGGCATCTTCTGGATCTAAGGCATTTTGGCAAAAGCACGTAATTAGCCTTATTTCTGAATCTGATAGCCAAATGCAGACCTGCTAGAGGTATGCATGTTTCAGAGAAATAACTCAGTCACCTGAACATGATTACCTGTCTTATACTACATGAAGGATTTTAAAAGCATTGGAATTCTTTAGGATGGACRCTATAGCAAAATTGCCAAAGAAGTGGTAAAGCAAGGTTTATGGCTTTGCTTTATTGTTTCATTTCATTCTAAGACACACTGAGTATTGTCATCATGATGACCTCTTAAGGCTATCATCTCATACCTTGAATGGACAAAGACACAGGAAAAAAATGTCAGAAGAGGCAGTTCACTGCTTATCTGATTCGCTTCCTAATCCACAACTTGTATTTATTTCTTCTCCAGAAATACTGTAAAATTGCTTAAGGACAGGATGCCTCAAAGGCTGGTAATGGGATTTTTAGCCTTTCACACACAGCTCATTTATCCGAACATGGGAAGGTCTCCAGGTCAGTAAGTTGTTACCTGCTGACTCTTCTCCACTGGCCTCCACAAAATAAGTGAGCCAACCTCCACACAGCAGGCAGTTATCTACCTGGGAGTTATCTGCCAGAACACAGCAGGAGCAGGTGAAAAAAATAACCACACAAGCATAGAGCCAAAATTTCCTTTCAAGTACAAGAAAGCATTTTTTCCCCACCAGGTACCTCTGAGTTATGGGTAGTAGTAAGATTGGAGGAAGCTGGCAYGATTTAGGCCATCTCTTTCAGGGAGAAATTTGCTTTCTTGAGCTTTCTCTGTGCTTTTTCTAAGTTATAGAGGGCAGAAGGAGATGTGCAACCTTTGGAAAAAAACTCAGCATTCTGAATCAAACTTCAAAGGACCTAGAAACTTTAAATTATTTTGTCTAAGAAACACTCTCCATGCTCACTAAAAGCAACCTGAGTATCTCTGCCACATAGGGAATGCAAAGGCCATAGAAAACCAACAGAATGATAAGGAACATGGGACTGCCAGGCAGGACATGCAATCCTGGCAGTTGCACATAGAAAAACAGTTTAGTTCTTCTGAAGGGCCTCATCAGGGCAGAGACATTCTCTGCTCACAATGATGTGCCTTGAAGAAAATAAAAACCCTACCCTAAATAGCCATTTGAATACTACATATTGCCAAACCGAGAGAAAGCAGCCGCTGGCTGCCTATCTCTGGTCATCAAACACCATGCTCTATTGGAACTTAACCTAAAAATGAAAAACAATAAGCAACAGTAACTTACACAGTGAGACAGTGCTACTCTGAACTAAATGCCTGTAGCCTCCTATCCCAGCTACTGCCTTTGAGCTACCTGCATTCATCACCAGGAGAAAATCACTCATAGGGCAGCCAGCACCAACCCAACCAGTCTCTGCTACAGAGCACATGCAAAGGGTGTTCACCCCTCAGCAACAAACACAAACCACAAAACTGCTTCAACCAAGACAACAAAAAATTCATAGAAAGCAAGTGGGGTTGGAACCAAGTAGAGAGTGACTGAGTAACTTCAACTACTAAAGGGCAAAAACATAGGGAGAGTACTTAAAAAAAAAAAACCTTCATTTCTTAATAAAACCAGCATGCAAATACCTGCAAAAGACAGCCTCAGCAGACTAAAACATACATCTACCTGTGAGGCTGCTTTTATAGTGTTTTACTCTTTCTCCCATTTCTCAGTTCCTACTAAGCCTTAATTGTTCCACAGTTGTGCCCTGGATCATCCTTAATGAGCTGTTTATGCTAATTAAATTAAAAGCATTTGTCATCATCTAATATTTAGTTTAAGTTTGCTGCTTTTGATTGAGGCCTCACAAGGTTCTTGTATATCCTAATGTATGTATATATTTTTTTCCACAAATATGTAAAGGCTGTAAAGCTATATTTCTGTATTAATGCAAAAAATTATTAATGCACATCTGTATTAATGCAAAAAAAAAAAAAAAAAGTAGCCAGTTACATGTTTGACTGATGTTTTTTCATTGTTAAAAAGCCTTATTCACAAGCAAGCTTGACTGATAATTGCATGCACTAATTAGCTATGCTGTGGTCTGTTTGGGCATGGGTTTCTATATATTCCTACAATTCACGCCTCCTGTGAATACAGTAAACCCTCAGCACTGTTTATTGTATGTCACTGTGTTATGCCTGCTTTGCAGGGTGCTTCTATCTCCCTGTTCAGACAGTTCTTCCGGGAGGTTAAAGGGGAAGTGTCTGCTGTGCGAGCCRATATCTTATTAGATATCTAGGTGCTTAGTTTGGTTCGCTTGTACTTGCAGAATCACAGAACAATTTCAGCCTCTCTGGAGCTGAAAGGAAGCCTGTCTGGAAGCCTGTAGGTAATGGGGGGATGTCTGCATGGAGATGCTGCAGACACATGGATGGTGCATGGAGAGCAAATGCAGAATGCAGCCCTGTGYACTTACAGGGCTAAAATACAGCAAATGGAGACAAGTCCTTTTTAAAATATTTTCTAGCTGCATRAATTTTCCCTCCACAAAGCGCAGACTAAAGGCACAATTAAAATCAGGCCCACATAGAAAATATCTAGCAATATAACTTACACATTTCTAAACTGTATATCACTAAAAATGCCCACACATTGGGAATTTTTGCTAGTTCAGATTAAACAAATTCTCAGCAGMTTGAGATAAACTGAAATAATCCCAAACCAGGTTTAAATCATGGTATTCATGTTGAGATGTGACCTTAGTTACATAGGTTTAAAATAATATTCCTAAATAAATCAAATACAATTTTCTTGTGTAGTGATTAAAAAACAAAAACAACAACTTGCTACCTAGCTTTTCCACGAGACATTTCACATCTCAGAAGGTGAAGGCCTCAGGCCAAAGTTGTGCAGGAGTTGAGACATCTTTCCCAYAAATCCACTAATTCATTTCCTTCCAAGAAGCCCCAAGTACAGATCTGTAACTCATTTGCTGATCCTGCCTCCCACCGGCTGTGAGCTGGGCACAGGGAATGCAGATCCGCAGGAGCCAAAGCTGGACTGCACAGCTGTGCACAGGCAAAGCGCAGTAGGAAYTCCTGCCAGGAGTTGCTATATCCAATATGCTGCATTTTAGGAATAGCCCAAAGGCCATTAGATGAGCAGTATGTATATAGTGTTGCAGGTCTGCTAGGCCATAAAATGATTTCCAGATCTGCTGGGCCTGGGCTCAACTTCACAGTGTAAGCCGCAAATTGCCCAGCATACATGGGTGGCTRCAATGAGAAACTGCCCTTGGCCTCTTATAGTTAGGAACTCCTKCAGGTAGAGCATTCAGGCTCAAAGTGCATGTTTTCATTTGCATTGAGTAATCCAGTGCTGAATCCCTGTGGATACTAAGGTCAGTGATAAGTATCCTGGACCTGCTGTAATCAGATCACCCTCACGTGAGCCTAAGGTGAGAGACAAGCCAATTAAATAATCTTTCAGCAACGTAACTGCAGAGCAGAATTGTCCACTGCTGAACGCCCGTCTCAATAACAAGCCATGCCCAGGGTGGGTGTGTGAGTGCGAATGGGAGAGTGGGTTTGTGGCAGAAATCATGCCAGGGGACCAGACCAAAACATTCTTYTGCCTCGGAGGTGATCCGCAACCCAAACATCAATGCAAAGCTGAACCTCATTGCTACTCCTCTCAGCACACTAAGCTAAATCAAATTCCCATGCAAAAGGCTGAACGTGAATCCCAATTGCATATCTTGGCCCCATCTCTAATTTGTAATATTATCAGTAATAAGCTTTCCAAGGAAAAGTGAAGGGGCATCACACATCTGCCACTCTGCACACAAAACATGCTGGACCGAATTCTTATGCTTATATTATCAAAGTCTACAGAAAAATGTTGATGTAAGCTGGAGGGGCTCTGTGCCTATGTCTCCCTGTAGATACGTGTGTTGTCTCTGTGCCCAACACCAGAAATACAGGCTTAGGGTTACTGAGGCAGAGGAGTCACTGAATTTAGGAGAAATGGGAAAGAACTCATATCCTCATGTTTTTGCTGGGATTTCTTTCATATTAATGTGGGTTTCTGGATTAATTGCTTTCCATACAAAGCRATGGCCATAGAGGATATATGAGCACATCTGTGTGTAAGGGAGGAGAGGCGTAGAGATAAATAGAGTAGCTTTACACTGAAATTAAATCAGGCTTTTCCATAAAACAGATGTTATGTTTCCCTTGAAAAAAATAATTAAATTAACAGTGAGCAGAAATGTTCAGGAAAAGGATTTTGGGTTTGAGATTTTAGCATTAGAAATTCCCTATACTTAATCCATAAAAGTTTTCTATTGTGTTTACAGAAGGGGGTTAAAAAAAGAAGCAAGTCTGTTACTAAAGGATTTTAAGATACAGTGGAGAAGTGAAAGGCACAGAAGATTTTCATTTCCTGTGTTATAGGGTGCAAATAATATCAGTATGAAAAACCTGGCAGGAAGATTTAAGATAGCAGTTTTTACATTGATAAGTATTTGTTCATTTCCTGACAACAAAAAATATAAATCTCTTCAGAAATTAAATACCCTGGCTTGTTGAAGCACTTTTGTGACGTTCTGTGGTAGACTGGCTTCCTTTCATTGGAAATCCACAGCTAGAATAATAATCACAGCATCAGTTATTATACTTGTATCAGTTCTGTGCGGCAAGAGGCTAATACAGTGTATGGCCGAATTCTCCTACTTTTGTGTCACTTATTTTCTCTGTGGGCCAGATTTGCATTTTAATGGAAGTAGTTTATAGACTTCTTTGCTGCCTTCATAGTGCCACAAGTGGCATCATTAAGTGAGTTAAGCCGGATTAATGCTGATAGTAAAGTCAGATAATACAATAACAGAGGCCTTCATTTCCATTTGGATTAGGTGAAGAGAGCAGGCCTGTCTGGTGCAGGGTGATAATTTGTAAGCGCGATATGTTGTACTTGAGAGGATAAGATTAAATTTAGTGGGTTTAACTGTCATCCCAGTAAGTCAATTACTTCATCTTTTCAGGCTTTGAATTTCTTTTATAAATAAAATAAATGGAATATTGAGCTGCTCCACAGCCATTTCGAGCTTCCATGAAGAAGAATTACACATGCTGGGCCAAAAAAAAAAAAAAAAAGAGGGAGAGAGACAGGGGAGGGGGAAAAAGGGGTTTCTGATTCGGCTCCATAAACAAAATATAAACCGCATTCAAGTGCCAGCATGGCAACAGCTCAGGAATATTGTCCATCTCTCATATCACAAGCATGACAGATTCCATTGTGACTTTAGTTTATCCATAATAGGAAATATTTATGTTGTGCCTGGCTTTTTCTATTTGTATCTACTAGATTGTAGGAGGAATACACTAAAATCCTGATCCCTGCTATCATTTAACTCTTCTACTTTTTTACCTTTGCTTGCTATCTGCTGTATATTTAATGCCTCCACCTTGCTGGTACAGAGTCTCGAATGAAAATAAATAATGGAGATCTGTTCGATTTTGACACATATCAGATAAAAGCTTTTTTATTTTTTCAGTTCTCCCATCTTCTCTCCCCACTCCACGCCCACTTGTACTCCAAATCCCTGCAAGACTATTTCCTGGGCACGGGAAGTTTGACAACATGCTTTCTGTAAATTAGATATAGATAGATAAGCACCAACATCTTCATTTCTATCCCCAGACCCAGGCTGAATACAGGGAATGTCAAGGGATGTTACGCGTGTCAACAAGGGAGTGCTTATCCATAACAAGAGATATTTCAGAAGTCCCCCGAACTCCAGATCCTTTCGTAACGTTATTTGTTAGTACCCGGTGCTCTCCTGTGGTTCCCACCATGGGGCATTATCACATGCAGGCTGAAAGAAATCTCTGCTATTATGTCRTAGGCTATTGATAAAGCTCTGCACTGCAAAGAACTGAAGCCTTCAGGCCGGTTGGAGCAAGGTGCTGGGCACCCAAATCTCCACTGAAGCTGGAAAAGCTGGTATTCATCTCCTGGGACGAAGGATGGATACAGCTGAAGACCAAGAGAGAGGCACTTTATTTCCTCAAGGATACTCGACAACGGCACCACTATCTCACCACCGTCTATCTATCCTTTCATGTTCCCCCAGCTCTCCCACACGTGGCAGGTCACCAACTTCACTGGGAATTAAAACTGTGGTACAGGGCAAAAAGTGCCCTTCTGGGTAGAGGTGGACAGAGGAAGTAGACACTTTGCTGATTATTCTGCATCAACGTGCAAAGTAGGTCCACATGGTTAAGCAGCAACAATTTATGAGTAAATAATCATTTGCAGTAGGTATTTTTGGCATGACTTGCCTTTCTTTTATGATAATACAGCTCCCTAAGAGACAGTGAAATCGCCCAACTGCCAAAACTGCAAGGAGAGAACTAGGCCCTTTCATGATAGACAGCTACACAAGATGAAATGGGATGTATCAAACCCCTGAATCTGTTATCTTAAATGGGGACACTGTTTACCATACAAAGGTTCTGCTTGGGATTTTTTAGCAAAGGAAGATCGTGCTTTGAAAAAGAAGATTGATAAATAATTTCATATTCAGAAATTCATGCCTACAGTTTGATGGTCAATTAGGCTTTCGGGTATGATAAAGAATCTGACTAACCTTTCAAAATCTTTCTAATAGTTGACACTTTTGGACAAGTTCTGTAATTATGTACATAAAGATACTAAATAGTTTTAATATTCAGAGGCTTGATTTACTGATATATGTAGTCTATAATCAAAATCCCAACCATGAGTGTTCTTATAGATATCAGTGTCCCATTTTCTCTCAAATTAGCAATGTCACGCAAGCTTTGAGAGGCTGTAATTACAACCTCAGCAGAGCAGAAAAGCCCTAGCAGCCAGCCAGCCAAACTGCTCAAAAATGAGCCTACTCCATCTTTAATACCAGAGGATTCTTCTTTCTTTTGAGTACTGCAATTTGGAAGCTCCAAATTCTGCCTTTTTTTTTTTTTTTTTTTTGGCCCTGCAAGGCCACAGATTGTTCTGCAAGTATTGGGCTGCTGGAATTTGACCGGCTTGACTTTAATCTGCCCTGATTTGTCACACAGTTCTGCCAATTGAGTTCCTTAGATGGTATGGAAAATTGGGACTGCTGTCTCCGGCGCGTGTGTTCGCACACTAGCACGGCTCAAGGAGACTCACATGAGCAACAAAGAAAGAGCTCCAGAGCTCAGCCCGTTTAGCACACGCAGCAACGCGTCACTAGCTTATCTAGGGAAGTTACATCAAAATCAGCTCCCTCAGTGACTACCTCCGTTGTTCAAATTGAGCAKCTCACAAATAATGTGGTTAGTTTTATAACATATCTGTGGAGTAAGGCAGCATCAACCCTCATTTTCTAGGAAATGAAACACAGAAAGAGGTACAGATTTAAGGGAATTCAATAAGACAAGAAATGTAGATGAGTTAGTATGGAATTAGTATGGGACACCCCAATTACTACATTATGTTACTGTTGGTAACAGAACCTCAGATCCTGGACTTAGATACTGGTCACCTCTATGGACCGCTACATTATGTCTTCTTCAACAAATGAAACAGAAGGTTCTTCAAATGTAATGTCACACTGGGCTGCTCTAATTAATACTTGGACAGAACATAAAGAGATAAAAAATTCTGTAAATGCCAAATATTTTTCTAGATCAGTTCTCATCTGAGAAAGGACAGCTATTTAATTATCATGTTTAACTGAGAAGCAGAAATATTTATSATCTATCAGTAGTATTAGAGTAGATGTGTGTTTTAAAGGAGGACAGAACGAAGGCATGGGGACATACAAGATACTACAGTGGTAACTGAGCTTGCCTTCAAGTAACTCTCTCTGTGCAAATATTGTGTGACTAGGAGGGTTCAGCCTCTGACAAGGTTAAACCAAGACCAGGCTTTTCCTCACCTTGTTTTTGTTCGCAAATGGCAGGAGCTTTCTTAATTTAGCATTGGACAGTCTTCACAAACAGGCAGTTGTTCAGAAATATTTTAACCCTCCTAGACACATGATAAAGAATCAYGGATATTAGAAATGCCTCATAAAAATGAGGGTTCTCAAGATCTGAAAGCAGAGAGAGACCTGTGCCAGAAAGTCTTGAAATGAGAATTTCCACCCATGAGATCATGTTATCCCAATCTCAATGCAGAAGAGAAAGAAAATTTGGGAATTCAAATCCTTTTGGACATAATACAGTAACTACAACAGGGACAGAGGATTTATAGCTTTGCAGAATAGTTAATGAGATACACTGTTTTCTTTAGTAAAGTATCCTATCTAGTAAATTATGTCAAGTTCTCCAGCATAGAGAGGTCTTTTTTTACCAACATCTACTAAAATGCAGCATCAAATCCATTTTAGCTCTCCAAGGGAAAGGATTTGATGCTAACAGCTCGCAATAACTGCTGAGTTAAGGTCAGATGCTTCCATTCTGCAAAACTTTCTGCTCCAAACCTGAGGGGAAATATAGAAGAAAGGAAAAGAGAGCAAAGAGATGGAGTTGGAGAGCAAAGGTGAGTTTCAAGCAACCGAAGCCAGCTATTCCGTGTACTGCTGAACACACTTTCACCCCAAATAGCCCATGTTTTACAGAATTAGTCCACATTTCATACTTACATTACAACTAAGGCTAGTGTATATAACCCCAGATGCGTGGATGAAAGTGTTAACAGGACAGCCAAAATAAATACAAAGCATTGGCAGTTACATTTGAATCTAATGTGGGCCAAGATCACTGCATATAGGCTCAGTGTACGTGAGAATCATGCCTTTTTTTCTAATACTCTTGCTTTGACATACAGAATATACAGGCTTAAGTAGAAGAAGAAGGGGAATTCTGTCAAAGAAAAAGAAATAAATTGTAACCTGGATCAAATATCAAATTGTWACCTGTTTTACATGTTGGGGAGGGTCAGCAAGGGGTTAGCAAGAGATGTACGCAGGTCTGTGAGTTTTGTTGCTAACAAACTCAGTATCTGAGCTGCAGCTACAGAAAGCTTAGCTACTAAAAGGAAAAATGCACAGTGCATTGCAAGCGTGCGCTCAGAAAGCTAATGAAGCATTTTAGGGATGAAAAACACAGTGCAGCAAGCCTAGGCTGATAAAGATGGGCTGAACTCTAAAAATGAAAATAGTGTAAATAGACCATAATAGGAATAAATGTTATATGAAAATCCATTTGTGCAAATTCCAGTGCAGAAAATGTGTATTAGTACAATGTTTCTAGAGCATGCAATCATATAACCAGTGACTGCATTATAATATATATGTACAATGGATATCAAGTTGAACATGCTGCCCTCTCCTCTGCATTTTCTAGCCTTTCAAGGTAGAACCATGAACTTCTCTGAATGTAGCTTTGCCTGTGCATTTTTTAAGCTTTCTATTATATTTCCATGCAGAGGGAAAAAAGTTCTTGTGTTCATGACATTTCCACATGCCTCACTGCATGTAAGAGGAATTTTTCAAAAGATGCTGCTACTTTGAAGATTGACTTGTCCTAAAATGAAAACATCTGTCAGATTGCCCAAGATTTAAAGACCTCTTGGACTGAAAGTACATGGACTGCACCTTAAACGGTGCTTTTGAAGATTTTGTCACATGTTCTACATACCTGATATTCATTTAACGAATTCTCAAATAGCATAATCTCCATTTTTGTATTACACTTTTATAAGACTTTCTTTTAAAGAAGGTTAAAGTAATTTACTCACAATGTTTATTACATATGAAGTTGTAGAAATAATGAGGGCAATAAAATTGAATTTAGCATTGTCTTTATTGGTATGAAGGTTACATTCATAAGCTTTGTTTGTTTTAATAGGTTTATTGCACAGTCTTAGACATATGCTATTATGTGGCGATGGATATGCTTTGGATATTTTTGTAATTGTGGGTAGTATAAAAGTCATTTTCTGTTAGATTGCACAAATCCATTACATTAGTAGAAAGATACATTATTGTAATAGGATTAATGTGCAACACATAAACATGATCAGTAATATTCTTTTTGATAAATTATCTCATTTTAATCACTTGGAATGTAGAGAGATTTCAGGATAGTTCCATCTTTGATTTGCATAATTGTATTACAGACAGACAAATTGCATTATATTCTTCATTAACAATAGATGGCTTGTATAACTATTGTATTTTTGAAGGCATTGCTCTTATGCTCATCCTGTAATTTGTCATTTTGTGACACTACTGTTTAGTTTAGTCTGGAGAGAATAGAAACTAAAAGATTATTTGATTTTAGCTGAGTACAGTAATATCTTTGCATTCAACTGTAATGCAGTAAGCTATTGTTTGTTTTAACAAATTAGAATCCAACAGCTAAAGTTCGTTAAAAATATTCTTCTCATTTGTGGCAGACCTACATTCGTGCCTTTTCACAGCAAAGTGTCAGCACTTGTAAATGAACTTCGATATAAGAACACAGCACAACATTAAATTAGATCCATCAAAACATTTTCTACTTCTCTGCTCGGGCTGTCTCCCCCTTCCCTTTCCTATTTCTTCTCCCTTACACAGGCACACACACACACACACACACATGCACACACTGTTTAGCTTTCGCTGAGTTCTTTAGGGTTTGGTAATTCCTTACGGTAAATAAAACAGCAGAATTGCAAATTATATCTTAACATGTATTATTAATTTTTTCAAAGGCAAATCCATCTCTTTTAATATTGTGCATTTTCTCCACAAAAAGCTAAATCCTCTGAGAGATATTTTAGGATGAAGCAAATTATTTTTTCATTTTTCTCCAACCAAGCCTTCTTCAATCATTTTTGACTGCTAAGAATACCAGTAAATTAAAAGTTAGTAGCTTGAGACAGGTTTGCACTCCTACCAAATCAAAACCAGCTTATTTTAGAAAATCTAATTGTTGCACTCTATTAGGGCATTTTGAGTTTTGTGATTCCTTAAAAAGAAATTGGGTTTAGAAAGAAATTAGTATAGTCAAATCACAAATAGCTACCTTTGATAATGAAACACAAAACTTAAACTCCTCATGTAAATGCAGATCAGAACTTCGGGCCTAGCTCATTGGAGTTTGCAAGCCAAAAGAAAAATCGAAGATCTGGGAGAACATTCTTATAGTTTGTTCCTAAATTTAGGTTTTTAATTTAGGGTCTGATCCTGTAAAGGTTTTTGAGCAAGTTTGTTCTTACATATGATGCATRTTTTGGATGTACTAATGCCTATTAGATGATACGAGCAATCTGTCAATGCTGATAAAACAAGTGAAAAATGAAAATATGATCCTATAGAGGCCACAGCATTCAGAGAGGCCAGGACTTTATTCTCTCTTCACCCTCCTATCTCACACTCACGGCTGCTTTGGCTTCCCTGGCTTTTGGGAATCCAGTGTACATTGAAAATAAATACCGAATTGGAAAAAAAGAAGTTTTGACTCAAGCCATGCTTTTCTCTGGGTTAAAATACTAAACCATCCATATGTTAGAACTGCACGYGTCTCCTGTAGAGTCCAACATATAAGCAGTTATCTACTACAGAGACAGAAAAATTCGAATGAGCAATTGAATAAATACTCCTTCTTTGATGTTGTTCTTTAAGATTATGCCTTTCAGTTACTTTACTGTAGTATTCACACAGGTTACATTTGTCCACCACAAAAATGAAAGTGTTACAGTACATTTTTGTAAATATATCTGTCTGCTTGAATTTTTTTCACTGTGACTTGGCAAAACCTTAGTGCTCCAACAAGGAAGGATAAACGTTATCTACACCATCACGTGACCTCCCTGGCTGGCTGCACATTAAGAATTAACAGTTAATGAACTCTGCACATGCAAGGATAGTTTCCAAAATAGACTGGTAAAATGAGTTCCCATCCTAATGCTGMTGATGAGAAAACATATAAAATTAGKACTCTGCTTGCAGATAATTCCTAAACACAAAACAGAATTACRTTTGCAAGCAATTTACAACCAACAATTTGCCAAGGAGTTTGGCACCATCTTTATATCAGCTCTCTCAAAACTCTCTTTCAAAAAGTGCTTCAGCACTTGTATCTACACTGACCTCCCCAACCTACCCAGCTGATAGCTGATACGTCACTCCAAGAGGTTTTTATACTACCTGACACCTTGTTTCAAAGTGATCCAAGAGATGTAGCCATTTTTCTGTTTTTCAGTTCCAAAGTGTGTRTTTTATAAATGTGTAAGTTGCAAGGCAATTGAGATTTTGGGTCATGTGTATTTAATAGTCCACAGATTTTTGGGAAATACCTTTCTTCTGCTTATATTAAACGATCAGAAGTGTTACAAAGCAGGTAATGTGAAAAATAACCTTATGCCATTATTTACCACATAAGACCTACTCTAATCAAACACACCAAGGCTACACTTCCTCAGAGGCAGGATTCTTTAGGCTCCTTGGGGAAGGGCAAATCAGCCACATCCTTCACCACTGMATCATGTGCCAAACAAGCTTTTCCAAATTACCTGTCTCTGTCTTCTCCAGAAGAAAAGCCTGGTCACTCTAAAAGAGGTCCCACCCACCATAAGCATCTAGGGAAGCCTTCCCAAAGCAGACCAACTGTCTCAGCTTGGAAGTAAGGATGGGGAGGCACGAGTTCTGGTCACAGCTCTGACACTCTCTGACCTGGAGATTGATATATTCTGCTTTTATCTGTGGGTGTTGCTTGTTCTCTCCATCAAGACGCCCCATGGCAGGTTTATCTGCCTGTAAGATTTAACTGCGCACGTTAGAAGGATAGAGAGTGAACAATATTTTAAGCTATAGAATGTACACATATGTACTCCTCTCCTAACAGCCTGCTTTCCACCACCTAATTTTTACTTATATAACTGAGAAAGTTCCCTCAGAGAGTATATATCACAGTATCAATGTTTTTAATTCTGGAGAACTGCTTTCCTCGCCCACCAAGAGGATAATTATAAATATCAACATAAATAAAAACAAACATGTAAGAAAATACATCAAACAGAAGAAAAAAGAAAACCAAATCCTTCTTTTCTGTGTATATCCCTTAAAATCTTTCTTTTCTCCCTAAAATCTCCTATTTTTCTCTTTCATCAATCCCTCTGAAAAGAAAAATGGGATGTATATGCTGTATTGTCCACATGGAACTAAACATAATTCCCTTCAGGAATTAATAAGATTAAGTTACACTTCAGTGGGAAATCAGTGTACATAAATTAATGAAAATTTCCTGTGGGTGGTGGTGGAGAAAGGCACTCACTTTGCTAGAGAACTCAGGCAAACAGACATTTCATGAGGGTGAGATTTTCTAGGAAATAATTAATAGGACTCTTCTATAGTCTATGATAGAATAGGGGTGACCTAAGTGTCCCTCACAGGTCAAATGTTTTCTGCTGTGTCTGCAACTCAACTAGCAGAATTATTCTAATATTTTCCATCTCAGGCAACACTAGTGGATTTTTTTTCCAGTCCAGAGAAACATCTTTTTTAGGCAAGCATGCAAGTGTATGCTTAAAGGTAATAAAGCATTTAAGCCCTTTTCTGAAGATTGGCTTTTAAAAACTGCTCAACATTTGCTGCTGTCTTACACATGCTTCACTACAGAGGAGCATCATCTTCCATCAAGAAAGCAGTGACTACACATTAGCTCCTGTTATCTTACTAACAATTGATCCCGATCTTCCACTTTAGAGCTATGAAGTTTATAACAGGGAAYCACTTATGCCTTTTAGGCTCTCCAGATTCCCTCATTTCAAGCTCGCAGTCTGCCAGAGATGATGGGAGGTTCACTGAATCATATTAGTGGAAGATTGCTTAGTTATGGCAGGATTTGTGCATGCTTGCTATTAAGTCACATTTTTAGAAGTCCTACTGGCAGAAAAAGCTTTAACTTGGGAATTCTCTTTCCCTTCACCCCAGCCAGAGATGTCCCAGTGTGGTACTGGACATCTGCCCTATAGGCTATCACATACAGATCTGGGGAAATCAGGTTCTTTCATCAATCTTCCACCTGCCATTTTTGCCTCACCATTGCTCAGTGATTTTAAGTACAGCTCTTTGAATATAAGCAATATCCAAAGCTTTTCTTAAGTAAATATTTCTCCAGGATCATTCTTTCAACATCAGAATAGATGGAATAGTAAGGAACCTCTGAGGATAAAGTAGTCAGCCTCTCACTCAAGCAGGAGCAGCTAGAGCAGGTTGTCCAGGGCTGCATCCAGTCAGGTTTTGAGTATCTCCAAGGATGGAGACTCCACAACTTCTGTGTGCAACCTGTGCCAGTTTTCAACCACCTTCACAGTGAAGAACGGTTTTCTTGTGTTTAATGGTATTTCTTGTGTTTCAGTTTGTGCCTATTGTCTCTYATTTTGTCACGGGGCACCACTGATAACACTCTGGTCCCTCCTGACATCCTCCCATCAGGTATTTCAAACAATAACAACTTACTACAAAGCCAAACAACCCAGAGACAGGAAAGACCATCTGGGTTATCTTCAAGGTGTCAAATTTATTAATATGTTGTCTATAACACTTTTAAGTATCAAAGAAGGCAGCTTCCAGAATTTCCCTAGGAATGCTTTCTTTATTAAAGCTCTCTGAGAAAACATTCACCAGTTTTTGCCTGTATTTTCCTGTACCTAGTTTTATTCTATTATCTCTAGTTATCTCTAGTTGAACAAATAACATCTGATCAAGTAGCAYGTTTAAAGTTCCGAAGTCTCAAATTATGGTTGATACTTTACTATTTATCACAGCTTTCAGAGTTTTCCAAGCCTTAAAAATTCTCCTTGCGATGTGTACCTGTTATATGGAGTTTCAATATCTCACCACCAAGGCAAGTGACTTTGGTATACACCAGATTGTAATACCTTAGAGAAACAAAAATGCATCATTGCCCTCCTGTTTTTTGCCCCTCAAGGTACTATGGGAACTGTCCAGTAATTTAGATGCATGGGATGATGATTCTTAAGGGGCATAAGTGCAGTCCTGAATAAATAATTATGTGAATCATGAAGAATTACTGCTATTCTTTTCCTAAGTTATGTTACACATACAGATCAAAAAATAGAGACCTCTGGAAGGGCTAGCTAGTTGCATCCTATGGGAGGTAAGCATGACCATGGGAAAAGCAGGTATTTCTTTAGAGCTTCCGAGAGACTCCTATTTACCTCTATATCAAATTCAGAGACGATCTGAAAATAGCCTTTAGAAAAAAAAGCACTCAAGGGATCATAAAGGATCATGCTTCCTTTTTAATTGTCAAATTGTCAAAATTACATACTCTAGAGACTTATAAGCAATGAGTTTATTTGAAATAGCAGTAAATGGCCTTCTAAGATCAATATATTAGTTTTCCTCTAGATATACAGTTTCAATACCAAGTGATGCATGAAGTCTGCTAAGCCTTTTGAATTGTCTATCAGTTCTGGGAATTATAGATTTTAACCCATATAGATACTTGGCTCAACCACAAAATGAAAAATCATTAAGAAAAAAGCACTGTATATTATTACTCCAATATGCATTTGTGATTTGGAATTGACATTTTAATGCATGGAAAAAATTCCAAGCATCATCCGGCTAAATGCAAATTTGTTCTGTAAATAACAAAGCCAAAAAACTCATCAGAATTAACTACTCATCTAAGTACATGTTTCTTTTTATTTTACATCCATAAACACTCTTTGTACTTCTACAGTTGAATGAATGAAAACATGGGAAGATATGAAAACACTTTTGTAGCTTTCTTTAAGCTGAACAAACACTATAGCATGTTCTCAGGTACTGCATAGGCCACGTCCTGTAATCTCCGTTTCATTTCCAATTGGAATTTCCTTAATCAAAGTACAGTAATAGTGGAATACTTAAGACACAATTCTCTGCCAAGTGGGTTGGACGTTCCAGCAATCAGCTGCTAATTCCTGCTGCACAACAGAGCAACCCTGATTTAAACCAGCTGAGGTTATAGCTTTTGCCTCTGCATTTCATGAAGTTTATGCTTCAGCTTCTTCTATTCTTATAGGCTCTCAAAGCAACTTCAACACAGCAGTGCACTCTGATAACTCCCCTTCTAGAAGACAAATGTGTAATTCTTGTCCTCATTCTGTTCACAGGGAAACTTGAGCAGAAAGAGGGAGGTCAGTGCTCAAGTGCTGAGCCTGACTGGGGTCACACAGGTTAGAGTGATCTACACTGAGTAACAGCATCTTCTGATCCAGTTGGCATTTCATGTGAGGTTAGAGAAGTATTACAGGGAAACAGCAAAACTGTGAGGACAGTGATATTAAGAACTCTTCCACTGACTAAACTGGCAACAGACCCAAAGTATCCAAAGTCCAAACACTCAACCTGCCACTTCAGAGGGTAGCCTCTGGCAACCAGGAACCTGGCCCCACTGATGCCAGTTAACAGGAAGACAACACAGCAGCCAAACTAGTAACTACCGTCCCCTGCAAAAGGGCATTTCGTACATGAAGGCACGGCACTCGCAGTTCAGGAGCTGATAGCTATCAGCTAACACAGCTGCAAGGAGGCTTGCTGCATCTGAGGAAGGATAAAAGCACCTCACTCAGGTGACACTGAGACATTTTCTATTGCTAACAATAAAGAAAGGTAAGAGACTTTGCAGCTCAATCTAGAGGACAGTCCTTAGTTTTATATCTGTCCCAGGTGTAAGATTCCCAGGTGCCCACAAATATCTATGGCCTTCATCCAGGTCAACCAAGAAATATGCTTAACTTCTAGCCACCAGTCACATGCTTTGCTGGAGCAGGAGCTTTGCTGCAGCTCCCACTGGTTTGGGGATAAAATGTTCTGTGACAGTTTTTCATTTGAAAAATAGGAATAATATGACCCATGTCATTGGGAGGTTTTGAAGCTGCGCATTATGAACATTAACCTGAACAGATGACTCAGACTAAAGACATTTCAGAACAGTAAAAACATTTTTCAGGAAGCCAAGGACCAGCCTGAATCCTTCATCTGTCTGAGCCCCCATAAGGGAATCTCATCACCTGGCCTGAAGGGTTCCCAGTTGTGCCTGAATGAGAGAGTCGCACCGAAGGCAAGGCCAGCTACAGTAACACATAGGCCACAGTTATTCTAAGGTGACTTAAATGTTTGCAAATTTAGGACTCGAGCCAGCAGAGCATGCATTAAAAGAAATCAGCATTAAAAGAAATCAGCATTTAAGATTAGCTTCATATTTTGATCCATAAAATACAATGTTCTTGGTAGAGAAAAGAGAGGAGCAAAAGGAGAAGAATTACTTCCTTAATATTCTCTGAGGATTTCAGGCAGAACAATAAAAAACTAAATTAACTTATTCATTTTTATCACCTGATGAGTATAATTAGCAAACAGTGCATAATGACAGCAAATAATGGTTCTCTTTTTCTCCTATTAAGAAAGCTTAATGACTGTATTTCCCACACGCTTAGAGCTGTGCAATATTTACCATTTGTGCTTACCTGAAAAATGTTTTGTCTGTCAATATTAATGTTAACAAAATGCTTAACTACAGCACATAATGATCCTAACATAAAACAGCTTTTGAGCTGAGCACAGAGGCTTTCACAGACCTTGCTGTGCTGGAACTCATGCAACAGCTTCTCATGAAAGACATGTAAGAGACCATTAATACTTCACTTCATCTTCCTTATATGATGACTAATAAGCAACCTCCTTTTATGACATGCTTCTTTTATGAGTTTCACTATCCATGTACAAATCCCAGAACAACCATCCACAGGAACCCGATGGCAGAGCTGCATTTTAATATAAGCACTTTAATATACAGCTTTAGGATACGGATACCCTTTGATAACATTGAACTATCCCTTTGGGTTTCAAGGTTTTGAATAAGGTTATCAAGCTCGCTTGCTCTATACTCACACTGAGAGACTTCACAATTAACTTGGGAAAATGCCTTTGCTGAGCTTGCTGGTGTTGAAATCAGTTTTTTTTTGCAACAGGAACAAGATGCAAAATGTCTTGTCTAATGACAGAGTTTTAATGCTGTATCTTTAGCAGCAAGTGACACTGATTGCATTGGCAGCCATTGCTATCTACTGCGAGACAAAACAAATTCAAACTAATTTGGATGCAGTATTAAAATATACTTCTCTTCAGGGCAGTTGAAAGACTCTCGGAGACTGAACTTCCATTGATTTCTCTTGATTTAAAAGGCACAAATGTTTCGCATGAGCAGATCCTGAATGGATAAAGATGGAGAAGAGCAGTGTCTCTGATATCATCGGAAAAGGCCCTCTGACCCTCACTGTACAGCCCTCCTCTGAATCTGGTGTCACAGCTGTATCTACCAGAAGTATTTACTTTCAAGGATCTTCTGAGTTTACCCCGTTTTATCTAGTTCTTCACTCTCACTGCTTAAAAGCCAACTGCTTTCTATTCCAGATGTCCAATATCTATTTTCATATAAAGAGATCAGAAGGTCCTTCTCTGTATAGAAACCTATACAACAAGACAATATTCTGTAAGTAATCTGTTTTGGCTATTTGGCAAATAAAAATTCTGTAAGATCTGATTTATCCCTACCCTATCAGATTCATTAGAGAGGTTCAACACTGACTTCAACAGAGCCCTATGATACACTGATCTGTAACAAGCATTTTCTATATTGCTAGAGAAGATGTTTATTTTTATTAGATCCAGTTAATTCTATCCTCTTATTATATGATGATCTCACTCTTTATTAAAAAAAAAAAAAAAGGAAGAAGAAAAAAAGCCCCCCAAACCAATAAAGATATAAACTTTTTTAAGAACAGATGATAAATCAGGTGCTCAGAGAAATATTCTTTCACAGGCAACCTTGTCAAAACACTGCTCATACTGCTTGAAATATCCTGTCAAACACTCATCCGTTTTTTTCCTCTKCAACGGCTATTTGTAAATAGACTTTTGGACTAAGAAAAAAACTCATACTTAAAGCTTCTAGACTAAATTTTTATTTCCCCTGTACCCAAYAGAATATTATTACATACTACCAAACTTAAATGCAATTAAGTACAAAAGAGAGATTGGAAGAAAGACTGGGAATCTTGTATGTATAAATACATAGCCATAAATGCACACAAATTGATACTATACTATTGATACTATAAATGCTATATAATATTCTGGCACTTGTTCAAAATTTTGAGGCATTATTCTAATCATTTTTTCACTGAAGTAGAGAAAGTGCATGTATAATTAAACAGTTGTATTGTATTGCAGAAATAAGCATGTAATGACATACTTAAAAATTCTTGGTTTTTCGTGGTAACACCAAGTATAATTACCATGTAATCTGGAGAAAACAAACAAGGCTGTRATTATTCTGTAATCCAATTTAATTAAAGAGTAATAGATTTATTATTTCTTCCCTAAAAAAATATAAAAGGAAAGCCAAAAAATTGGTAGATAATTTTCCTTTGAATTTTTTTTTTAAACAGTTCATTCATAGCATTTATACACCAAATGAAGCTAACTTGGGGCACTGCAGGGGCCAAACCTGTCCCTGTCATTGCACCATCAATGCRAGGGGAGATATTTTTCCTCCTTTTTAGCAGCTAAAGCTGTAACTGTTCCATTACCATTGTAACTGTGTATATGTACTGAATTATCAATCAACTTCAGACTTGCTTTTCTAGCGCCATACAAGGATACTGAGACAGCAATGCAGGAAAACAGTCTTGCAGGTATTCACAACATAGACATTATATGGGTTTCAAAAGTCTTCGCCTCCTCTGCCTTGGGCATGTGGGAACAGCCAAGAGTCTATTCCATCCTTCATCCCTAAACAAKCATGTAGTATCACTGATCTAGGTTGAGACTCTTCCTTTCATTTTTGCAAAGAGGAATTTTTATTCTCACAAATCCAAACCAGAACTGAATCACCTACCTCTACCCCTGAAAACTATTAAAGCTCAAAGTTAGAAGAAAAAAAAAAAAAAAGAAAAAAAAAAGAAACGAAACATTCCTATAAACTACACTCATTGTAGCTTATGACCCCCCCTACTTTCCCATTGTACTTCTGTAATTCAAGGCAAATTAAAACTTTTGTTTTTATTTTATCTTTTCAAATTAAATCCTTTTTTTTCAAATATGCCACAGGGGCCCAAAAATAAATCAGTAAAAAGCTGTGTCACATATATCGGCAGGAGGGAAGAAATTAGCTCTTCCATCCCCTATAGCCAACAGCTTTTACATCCAACTCCTAACTTCTAAAAAGATCTTGACTGTCATGACAGAATATATCGTGTCCCTCTGAAGATCCTCATATCTGATATGTAGACACTTCTGAAAATGCTGAAAATGCAGGCCCTAATCTTGTTTTGCTATCCTAAAAGCAGGCACGTGACCTTATGATCTACCCCTACCCACCTGCTCCTRCTCCAGATTCACTTACTGCAGCTCCCAGTCACTTTCAGACCACTTTGACCAACCTTGAAATGCAGAGGCTGCGTCCCTAAGCCACCAGTGCTCCACTTCTCTAGACTATGCATGGAAAGGATATGTACAGAGTGAAGACAATGTCACTGAAAGCCAAACAATTATCTTCAGGGACTTTTCTGYCTATTTTCTCTGCTTCATAAGTCTAATTCTAAAACAGAAAAACAACAGTAATGATAGATCAAGGTTTGCAAGTAATTATCTAAAAGGCAAAATAAAAAAGATGATGATGTGTCTGCATGCAGCTGTGTACAGCAACTCAAATCCAAACTACCAACCAACAGATGAAACAAAAACACCTTTAGCCCATGCTAGATTGTCAGAAAAATCCCTTTGATGCAAAAGTCTGTTTTTCAAACTGTTCCCAGAAAAGTACAGAACAGTTTGCAAATTTGGGGGTTACTCTTGGTAAGAGTACTTCTTACTTCTTTTTAATCTCTACTGCTTTTATCCTTGTCAAAATCATATAATAAAGAGACAACCATGTTCAAGTCCAAGAATCCAGACTAATCTATTAGTTGCTATACATGTTGAATAGCTGTTGATTTCTTCTCAGACGGATTTTAAGAGCAGKTCTTCTTCATCTACATTTCCCTATATATACTATACTGAAAGAMACACAAGTTAAGGGCTTCAAATAACTTCCATTTATCATGCAAGCATAAACATCCACAGAATTCAGTGGCCACTGGAGTTATAAATTACTGTATTGCAAATAAATATTTTGCCCTGCTTTTGTCTATGGCCTGCTCTGATCTCTCCTCTTCTCTTCTAACCTTGCACCACTCTAATCCTCAGTGCTCAGTTGTTAATCCTTTTGAGAATAAGATGAAAAGTGGTGCAGTAAAACACTCTTTGAGGGCATGCAAACAATTATACTTTTGCCCTCAGCAGGTGCTGTTTCTATTTCTGGAAATTGTTGAAAGCGCTTCRAAGTATGAATAGCTGGAAAGTACTTTCTGCTCTGTTTCCTCCTACACAGCACCTTCTTAATGAACAATACATTCTTCACTAAAGGAGTCCTGAGGGTCAGATTTTCACTCAGAAAATCTGGGCACTCATCATTAGATATTAAATAAAAGCTAAAGACACTCCTATTTTGTTGTAAATATCATTTTGAACATGCCTAGTGCTGATTTTTAGGGCAAGATACACCACTTGAGTGGATGGTGGCAATAGACTCCTCTCTCCTAGAATATAAGTGTGAATTTTTGGGGAGGAGGCAAATTTCAAGGGGCACACACTCCTGTAATGCTTTATTCTGACCTGCCTCCTCAGACCAGYTGGTATTAAAATGAGGAAAGGCTGCTATACAGCAGTAGTTCTGGAAAGTAACAATGTGCACCTAAATGCAGGGAGAAAGAGTTTAGACAGTCTCCCACRGGGATACAGGCTTGTGCTCCATATTTTGAATATCTAGACATTTATTTTTGTATAGTGCACATGTGTGAGGTGGGTTTTTTCCTTGCTCACACTGCTGTAGAAGTTGAAACTGGGAAATCACTTTGGCACAGGAATGCAAAAAGATCCAATCCTGCTTTAAGACTACAAGTTCTCTGGGGAATGACTTGGCTGCATGGAGTGGGAGCCTTTGCTTTTTGCACATCGCCTTTTTCGCACTGCCTTTTCCCTTAAGAGACTGAAGCTTATGCAATCATGTTATGTTTGTACGTCTGTTCCCTCCTCCCTAAACTTTTCATTTCCCAGATGATTTTTGAGTTTTCAAGGGAAATTCTGCCAAATTTCACAGAAGTGCAGATATCAAGTCTATACAAATTTCTTGAGTGAGCAACTGCATTATTGACCTCTGGAAAGAAAAACTCCAGCTTGAACTTACTTTCTGTCAGCTGTTGTAGAAGCCACGTGTGGGTCAGACGCATCATGAGCACAAGGGCTAGAAAGTTGCTGAACAGGCCTCACATCAGCAAGAACAACCTGTGCACAAGTCCACAGTGAAGCAAGTATCACTGGTTCCACCTGCACCACAAGCTCTAGTCCCTTGTTACAGTGCAGGTTACCATCTCACACAATCATGTGTGAAAAAAGCCTCTCAGTGTAGATATAGCTGTATACAAACAGACACAATGAATCCTCTACCAAATAGCTTTAGAAGAACATCAAGGTGCCAAAATCAAGATCAGAAAGCTTTAAAAACACCAGCTGATTCAGTCTGTGTGCATACACACACACACTCTAACTGTGGTCTCTAATATCAGTATGGAGGATCTGGCTTTATTTTAATTCGATCAGCCTTTTGATCTCCTATTTGATGTGGCCTCACACTAACATTGTATATCCATGCAAAAACTTACACTGAATACAGAATTATTTTGTCCTAAGCAGTAAAAAGTGTCTGCTAATCATGGATATCTGCAATCAGTTTTGGGTTTTTTTTTATTATTACAGTTGGATTTTCTTTTTGAGCATCTGGCATTGTTAAGGTACTTCCTACATTCACAGCACAGCTCAAGTTGACCATAGTTACACCTGTAATATCTCTCTATATTTGGCTCCAAATAACTCRCACCAGGCATCCAGAAGATGACAAACTCATTATTAAGGTTCAGCTGTGACAAGCCCACGGCTCTACCTAGTTTTACAGGACAGACAGTGTGAAACAGTGACAGAATCCAACTTCCTTTGCTGCAGAATGCAGCTTCTTCTACGCTTGCCCCATCGCCCTTGTCATACACCTTCCAGAGTTGGAAAAACGGGGCAAGGAYGTGCACAGCCAAGAGCTTCAGGTGTTGCACAAGAGTAACTCACTCGCAGGCCTCTCACTGCTCTATGCATCAAATAAGTCACACCTTAATCTGATTTTTTTTCTTCTGGGGAGGGGGGGAAGGAGAGTTGTTGCATCATCATTCAGATTAACAAAACTGCATATTTATTTCTGGAATACATTTTTTCCTAGTGCATGACTGTATACCTTAGGGATGTTACATTTTGTTTGCTTTGGCGCTGAAAATGAATGTTCTGGCTTAGAGTGAAATAATGATTTTTAAAGTCTATGCAACAAAACCAAAAATCTTGTGATGACAGGAGGGCTTAGTTAGAGCCCTGCTAATTGACTAATTTGGATTAGTGAGCTCTGGAAGAATGATATTTCACTCTATCCTATATGCTCATGTAAGTAAAGACATTGTAATGCACACAGCACAATTAATACCATAGCAGTAGAATGTGCTGAATCCTGGACTTTTCAATATTAACATTCCTTTTATCAAAATACTTTCTGGATAGAAGTCAGAACTAAAGATCAGAATTATCTCCTTCTTTGCCTTCCTCACCAGTTCTGTCATATGAAACCACTTTGACTCTGTGCAAAGTCAGCAAAAGATTCAGACAATAGATATTTCATCATTCTTCTTGAACTGCTGACAGATGGAGACTTTAAAAACCTCCCAAAGCCACTGAGCTGAGTTTGGTCAGGCAAGGCATTAGACAACAATATATGCCCACAAATCATGCACTGTTCTCTGTAGACAAAGTTGAAGATGAAAGATCCAGTGTTTGTTTCTTTGCTCATTTTGAATAAAACATCATAATGAATACAGCTCATAGAAAAGTACAGTGAGAATATCCTTAAACTTCACTGAACTCAGTGATTAGCATGTTTTCATGTGCTTGGATGAAGCACTACTGAACTCAGTTCACAGTATGAAATATTCCTCAGTCTGAATAAATTCTTTCTGAACTTCTTCCATAAATGTCAGCAATTTCTTAAGTCAAAAACCAGCACCTCACTGTGTCTTATTCACAAGAGTGAAAATATTATTTTTACCAAAAAATGGKTTTACTAATATATTATCAGTTAAATGAGCTTTTTTTTTTTTTTGGCATTTTTTATTTTTGGTGAGGACTTCAATTCAGAAGTTAAGGATGTATTTAGTATTCAGTAGTGTCCTAAATTGACTTGTTTCCTCATGTGCGCAGCATTCATATTTTAGAACAGTATTTGGATTCATTTGTGTCAAAGCATTGATGAAGGGGAGAAATTGGGAGAATCTGATTTGATACCTTTGAATTGTTCCCAGTCTAAAGGTAACTTGAAAACATATTTCTATGTTATTTCTATATAACATATATCCAGATTCTTTAAGGGAAAGAGTAGGGAAAGGGAGGATAARAAATATGGATATTGTGAATAGAAGGGCGGAGAGAAAAAAAAAATCGCTCCTTCAGAGCCATTCTAATCCCTTATGTAAATGCATATTTTTAGATACACTTAATTGATGGATTATTGACACCACAGGAGGTAACTGCTCCTTCAGAGTCATTACACTYAGTAATGTTAGTGGTATTTAGGGAGCTTTAATCTGCTGATTATTGACATGGCAGAATGTAATGGCTCCTTGGCAGCCATGGTGCTGCCTGGTAGCAGCAGCTGGTAGGCAGGTCTTCATGTGTACCCAGTGTCATACTCTTGGGAATTCCATATTTTAATGTGGAATGAGAGTGCTGCAGATGCTACTAAGAAATACTGCAGTACTGCAGCATCATAACTTAAAAATCCATCCTATGAGCAGCAAAAGTCACCAATGGATTGCAAGAATTCATGCTGCGTACAGTTTCATCTGCCTGCATAATAAAAGCAAAATATTGACACCAAAYGAAAGATCAAAGTGTATGAGGTTCATATCAAGTGCGGGATCTATAATAAAATCTCTCTCTCTAACAACTCCTGTGGTTGTGAGGCAAGTGCTTCATCCTCAAAKCTTCTCAGCAACCACAACTCCCATCAGCCCAGGTGAGTGGAGCTTCAAAGGTTCAGAACTTCTCAGAATGAGATAAAGAAAGAAAAGTTGACTGTGGCAATGAGGGTGTCTTAAGTGAGTGCCTGTAATTGAGGCTTGGGTGCAGAAATTCTCTTCAACATCACTGCTTTGATCATAGTGTCAGTAATTAGGTATAAAGGCCAAGTCCATGCTTAGAGCTCCTTCACTGTGACTGTCCGGGGATCTGCATTCTGCATTGCTGCTTTGCCAGTACAGCTGCACATGCATTAGGGTATTTTGCCAGTGTGTTTATATTGCTCATAAACTGCACATCACGAAGTTCGCCATGAAGTTGAGGCAGATCTGTGTTCCTGCAGGGCAGTCCTACCTTCCCTCCCCCARTCCTGCATTCCTGGCTTCTCCCTCGTGACAGCATTAGCAATCATGCATCTGGCTGCAAGCAAAAAAATAACTTTTTTGGGAGGGGGAAAGCAAGATTTCTTTTGATCTGGAACAGCTTACTGATCCTGCTGACCGCATGGCTGTCCCCTGTGAATGCTGGAGAGGGAACACGTTGCCTTAGCTTAGGCCTTCTTTGGCTTAACTGTGAAAAATGCAACTCTCTTTGAGTGGTACAAGGAGTGATATCTCAACCAGCATAAAGATTAGCGGTACAAAGTTAAGTTATCACAGTTGACAGTTTTGACCTAAGAGAAATCCTACCCAGGTTTGATGTTTTGCATCATCAGAAAACACAAAATGTTTTGATCCTCTACTGGGAGACCTAAAGCAAATTTATTAAATCATTGAACTAAGGCTCAGTCTATAGCCCGAAGCACTTCCAGTTTAAAAAGACAAGTAAAAGAAGGCTAGAAGAAAGCATTTATTATCTAACCATTTCCAATGGAAGATGTAAGGTCAAGTGACCTGACCAGGACTGCATCTCAAGTCTATGTCTGAAGGGGACTTTAATCTGGATTTTCCAAATCTCACTTTGATGTCTTAACCATAAAATCGCCCTTCTTCACTTGTATTCATATTCTTTTCATTCCAGAGACAGAGAACTTTAACGGAAGATTTTTCAAAACAGCCTTATCCTTTTGAAGTACCACTAAACATGTCTGAAAATCTGACCTTTCTACTGGTACTTAAGAAGTGAAAGATTCAATTGGATTTACGTATGCTGTGCACTTGGAAAAACAACACAAGGCATGTGCTCTATCACTTTATTGCCTAGGTATGACTCTGAAGGCGGCCAAAATTTGCAATGCCAAGGGACATTGGACAAACACACAGGCAAAACAGTGAGTATTCTGCTATTTTCCATCTCTGATTATCAAATAAGGCTCAAAGGATGATTGACTCTTCATTTCCCAATAAACTGAACAAATTTTATTAGCCTTTTACTATTACAAAATATTTTATCAATAGGTGCTAATTAGAAAAGAGAGGGTTGGAATTAGAAAGGAATGAGTAATGTCTGAACAGAACAGCTGCCTAGTAGCTGACTGTTACAGAAGTGGTAGGGTTCTCCAGGTTTCAAAGTTTAGCATTATTTTTCATAATTTGAAGAAAATTAAGCATAATTTTGATATAAAATATTCATTTCTGATACTCTTAATGCACCAACAAAACTTTGTATGTAGGCTATTCTAATGAATCTATTCAATCTAATCTTCATAATCATGATATCTCTAAGGTAGAAAATTAATTGGATGAAGTTAAATATCCCCTTTTCATGTCAACAAAATTGGTTTTTCTGGGGATTAAAGGATTAACATGGTGTTAAGTCCCTAAAGAGGTTAAAACACTTTATTATTCATTACAAAACACAAAGATTGGCCTGTTACTTTGTTCTCATGTCACTACTGTTGTTTCATTGAAATAAGGAAAACAGCATAGAAAAACTTCAATGACTTTAAAAAAATTCATGTGTGATTTTAAATTTGGTAAACTTCTTGTCTTTCAAAAATCACCCACTTTTTAAGTAAGGGTTATCTCAAGTATTTAAACTCTATTAAATACATGTATAGGTGAAGGACAGGAGATAATACAGAGCAGAGCTGTAGTTCTGCATTGATACGTTAGGACTTCAGATAAGTCCAAAGCTATTACCAAATTAGTATTTCCTTTTAGTCATCTCTCTTAAGATTCAAGAGGGTCCGTTGCTTCTCTGCTTAGAAGGAATTTTTGCTGAGGAGAAGGATCTTTATGCAGAAGAACTAATCCTGACAAAACAACTCCCTCATCAAACTGGGCCTGATACAGTGTCCCTTCTAATCACTAAGAGTATTTCCAGAGCCTTAAGTGAGCAATGGACCCAGTCCTAGGAAATGAGTTTGCTCCACAACATTAACACTTTTACAAATAACAAAAAAAAAGATCACAATCAAAACTATGCATTAAGATATCTTGATCTTTTGATTGATACCCTTTATTAAGTAGCTAAAATACTGGTTATCATAACATCTTCTTCTGTTAAGTTACCACTTGCACTCTGGTGAAATCGATGCAATAAATAGCACACACATTAGCTGTCCACACTTCAACAATACCTACAGCAGGATCAGTGTATGGATTTCCTATTGGAATCCCAAGGTGGAATCCTAAGTTGTGACATGTCCAGGAAATAAATGTCTTATAAAAGAGCATGTGATTTTAAAACATCTGAAGCCAGTTTGAATAATGATGGCATCTGATAGCCTTAAAGAGAAATCCATGGGCCAGGCATCTCTGTAAAAAGGCAGGTTTACATTTTCTAAGCATTCCTAACCCACAAATAGATTCACCATCTCCAAAAAACTGTCCCTTTCTCTAACCTCACTCCTGAAACCCGAGTTCAAAACAGCTGTTCCCACCAGTTTAAGACACATCATGAAGGATGTTTACAATTTGGCAGCCACTTCTCAAAAACTTCACTGACACAAGTGGAGTGTCACTTGCGACACTAGTTTGTAGCATCTGGAAGCATTATTTTCAATCTTCTGTCACTTAGCCAGTAATCAACACTTCATTTGTATGTAGCACTGCTAGAAAGTGATGCACGTAGGCATGCCTGCTGAAACACATCACACCACTAACACTAGTCTCTTATTTATTTCATTTATACTTACACTGTACAAGGTCCTCAGACACTGAGGAATGTCCACATGAGTAAAGCATAAGAAACTGATGTGTGGAATTTTGCTATCTGAGGGTTTGGCTCAATACTACTCCACTAACAAAATACAGTGCTGGAATCCCTTGGCAGCAATAGGCCATTCTTGGAGGAAAAATGCCTTATAGCAGTGCTTTAACTTCTGTGAATTCAACCCAAGTTTTAATCTGTATCTCATAAGATACAGACAGCAAGCCCCACAGTGCTTTACTAAATACAGCATAGAACCAGCCAAGCCAAAAGAGAGCAAAAGCCAGGTCCATATCAGCTAAATTAGAAAAGCAGTCAATACTAACCTGAGGGAGAGGAAAAGAGAACTTTGGAGGCACAGATATGGGGAAGAGGAGATGTTTTCAAACAAGATCTGAAAAGAAATTGGTAATGAGTGAGGTGGACAGATACCTTATTCCAGGCAGCGGAAGCATGCTAATGAATATAGTCACAGAACAGGCAAATGTGGGCAGTTATTAATGAGTGCCTAAGAAGAACCATGTTTCATGCTCAAACGAGTCACCTCCAGCAGCCAAAGTGCAGAGGTATTCAGAGATGCTTACCATGCACTTACAATTGTCTCCCTGTTCTGGATGCAAAAACAACCATCTTGGCTACACCCTCCTCAACAATGGTTTTGTTGGTGGCTTTGAAACTAGCCTACAGTCCTTCAATTGATGCCAGTCAGTGACAATATCAATAAATTCCTCTAACTCGTACCTCTCAAGCTCTTCCTGAACCTAAGTGTAAAATTCAGGCAGTCTCTTCTTGCACTCTCCCATGCAGAGGTTTCAGTATAGGCTTCAGCTAGTGAGAAAGGAATGCCAAAGTACAAATAATGAGGAAAAATAAAATTTTTTAAAAAAGAGTGCCAAAATATCACAAGAAAGCTGATCTTGGGGCAATTCCAGGCTGAAATTTCCAAAGCAGGAAATTCTAAAAACATTATAGTARAAATTATTTCCTTGATATCTCATGCCAATTTTGGGCAGCCCAGTAGTCAGGACTAACTAGACAAACTAAATGCTTATCCACTGAATGCAGCTTTGACCTATATTAGTTATATCCATCTTTAGTCAAAACTCAGCTCAATAAACCCCTTGGGGCTTCTTCCAGTCCTGCTGCTTTGATGTCTGTATAAGGAAGATTTATACTTGGAGCTTCCCGAATATCTTGCATGGTTCAATTTTCAGCTTTGAAAAACAGCATCTTTTCTTTCCCTGATTCTCACCTCATTTATTATATTTACAAGAGACTCTTCCATACTGCTACTGACTCCACTACAGGAAAAAATCTTTTCCACATCTTCCCAGCAACAAACACCCCCCTTATGGTTTTGTTTTGTGAGGCTGAAGGCTAGAGGAAAGGGATGAGGCTCCATGGAAACTTCTTTGCTGGCCATTGCCTCCAGCGTGTGTAACTGAGTTCCTGACCCCCAAAATCCCACTGTTCCTGTTAAGGAGTAATTATATCACATTGCACAGTATCACTTGGCATGATGCTGAAATAGATGCTAACTACTAACACAGGCACATGACATACATTTTGAAGAAAGCAATTTCAGTATCTATGCCATTTGAAGAAATGATAGCTTTGGGGTGGGGGAATGAGTGCTGAAAAACACTGACATGAATTGAAGGTGATGCAGCTACATGTTCTTTGGCTCTTTACTGTGCTCAGCAGGTGGTAATCAACCTCTTGATAAGATTAGTGAGACCTTTAACATTTCAGAAAGGAGTTCAAGAGCCATGAAAAAGTCTTATAATCGACCAGCATTGCAGCACGCTCACCCAGGGCGGACTGTGCTCATTTTTTTTATCTCATCACTGACAGTAGATATCAAACTTGTAATGCATTTTCTGAAAATAATCAAGCACCAAGACAATAACCCTAGAAGCTTTTTCACTCTTTTCTCTTTTCTTTCTTTTCTTTTCTCTCTCTTTTCTTTTCTTTTCTTTTCTTTTCTTTTCTTTTCTTTTCTTTTCTTTTCTTTTCTTTTCTTTTCTTTTCTTTTCTTTTCTTTTCTTTCCTTTCCTTTCCTTTCCTTTCCTTTCCTTTCCTTTCCTTTCCTTTTCTTTTCTTTTCATGGACTGGCTTATTAAATCAAAGACTACCTGCACTTGAAATGGAGAAAAACAGAAACCCAGGATAGGTGTATGAAAGAAGTATGTACTACATTTAGTAGTGCTGATTTCACGGCAAAAAATACTTATGAAAAAACTAAGACATTTTGGAGGTGGGTGTAATTCCTGGGATATTTAATGACAGCAATATTCTACCATAGTGATTGCTCTGGTTTTCTTAAAATAAACCCACGGATCAGGTGGACTTCCATGCTTTCCCCCCTCTCCCCCTCAACAGGTAGTAAATGATTAGAGTGAGCCCTGGACCAAACTCCCCTTTAACTTTGTTCAGCTACTGTATCCCAGGRAAACATTAGAAGAATTAGATATACTTGTAATAGTCATCCAGCATTAGTTTTCCTTKCAAACCACAATCTTCAGTGCTACTGCAATAAGATATGTATTGACAGAAAGCAGGTAGGTTTTACTGGCTGGGAACAGAAAATGGGTCTCTTTTATAAAAGAACTGTCTACACAACTGATTTCAGAGAGCACTGATTGCAGAATAAAGGTCTGATGGTGAAGTTGGTTTAAGATTTTGATCAGGGAGCAGAGCCACAAATTTCTAAGCAACAACTCTGAAAATATTTAGTGGCRAAAGAGAGGAATTCTCCCAAGATTAATGATAGCAGTCATTTCATAGATCTAATTTCACTATATTTCTATATAGAGTGGTAAGCACAGAATGCATGTCAACTTCTCAGCTTAATGTAGGAAGTGCCCTGCTTTTGTCTGCAAGACTTTTTTTTTTTTTTTAAGCAGATCTAGTTGTAGAAATATGTGCAAATCTGATACCACACTTTGGATCTGAGATATAAGTTGGGGTTTATCTCTTACAGTCTTACAGTACTTGCATGAAACAATTGGGATGGCAAAAGTAAAGGGAAAGAACCTTAAAGTTACACAGATATTAATAAAATGTTGCTGATGAACTTCATCTGTTATAATCAAAGAGTTCAACAGCTGTCATGCTAACACAGTCTTCATCATCAGCACCCATATCCATGCACAGGAGTATTTAGCTTCTGGAACAGTACTGCACTAGTTCCAGGCATTTTCCAGTGCACATTAACAAAAGGTAGATTCCATGAAAAACATTTTCTTCACGTATATATGCTACAAGCAAACATTAATTTTCTCAAGAAGTAGGTATAAAGTYTGACCTCTTTTTAGGTTATATTTTTACAACTGAAAACCACCAGATTTTTTTAGTCAAGTTATTCCTGTTTGTGGGGTTTCTTTTACAKGTATGGTTTGCACTAGAACCTAGGCATAGTCACTGGGCTTTGAGGACTAAAAAGGAAAGAAAATCAGCAATTGGAAGCAATGTGTACTTGTGAGAACAAAGTGCTAAGTACAGAAGACTGTCAAACTAGAGGTGTGCATAGCTTTATTCTGATTAGATTTATGAACTAGAAATTTTATTTGGGGCAGTTTTTCTGCGAAAGAAGAGAAGAATGTAACTTTTCTCTCTAATTTATGCAGAAACTGCTCTCAGCCACCTGGAGTTAAAGACTATGGATAAGGTTACACCTCTGGTACGTGACAAGATGTTTTGGGAAAAGGGAGTTTATTTGAAACCCCAAAATGGGAAAGAAAATGAAGACAGACTGGAGGATCAGGACTGAATTATTAAGTGGCATGAATGCAAGAAAACACCACAATTGGGAAATTTAGGGAAATAGATTTGGGCTCTGTATAGTTTTAAATTGCATTATTGGCTTTTTCCCAAAAAAAACAACCACTCAGAACCTCATCTGATTTGTCAGAACCCTGGGTTGATTCTCTACATGAAAGGGAAGTTCTCCTAACAAGACAATTGGCCATTTCCTCCAGAATTAGGCCTTCTGATTTATCTTTCTCTTTTCCCATAGAGACAGAGCCCACTTTGGTCCTTGGTCACCTAATGTGAAATGCTTTTGAAAAGGAGCAATGGAGRACAACAGAAAGCAGGTTGTAGATCAATGCATTCACTACCAACTGAGGTAAGTCCTGAAGAGGTCCCTTCCAACCTGAATTATACTCTGAGCAAACTAAAACATCGTATCAGAGTGCAACTAGCCCATACACTTCTCTGAAGTACTCTGCAACTTTGCTACAGCTGCAACTACCCGCACAGTCCTTGGCATCCACAGTGCCCTGTAAGTGACTGCTGTGCCCAAGATATATGATGTTTTAAAGTGCTCAAACCGGGGAGTCTCAGCCTTATACTTGGTGGATCAAGACTCATTCACTTACTCCTCTACCTTAGCAGATTCTTCATTTTGCCAACAGCTCCACACTGCTCCAGTGGAACTGAAACCCAGACGCACTCCAGCCAGTTGAACCTGAGTGTGGGTATATGTAAGCTGCACTTSAGTACAATGGGCTGCCCCTTGTTTACCCTAACTCTTTAGGGAAACAAGCAATGGACAGAGCTCTCCAAATGGCTCGAGCTGCAAGAGCAGTAACACAATACAACTTATATCCCTTTATATCACCACAAAGGCGGAACAGGMAGCCCCGTGACAGACATGGAATATCCTTTCTCCAGACTGATTGACTTGACAAATGTATGCAGAATACTGGCCTTCAACTAGAAAGCAGTTGAGCCACAGGGTCTCCAAAGCTGCCTTTATGGATAGGAGGATGCAAAAGAAGTTTGTCACCACCTTGGGGGCTGATGATGATACCTTTGCCTCTCCCTAGCACACTCTTGGTGAAGGCTCCTGCAAAGCATGGCTTAGATGTTTTTCAGTGACTGTGACATGAATGGAAGTATTTTAATTCATTTCAGAAGTCCCTGAATCTGGGTCRTAATGTAGAATTGAACTTTGGATGGTAAAATCATTAGGGCAGGAATATCAAGTCCTTATTAACCTGTCAGTCACTTATACCTGCTCTCACTTTTACTTAAAGCTCTCTAAAAATGATTAGTGTGAAGACCTCAGCAGTGCAGTAGTCTGCCTCTGAACATCACTATCTCTGTCCCTGACTCAGCTAAATTAAAGGATCATTAGAGCCCAAATTGGCCCTATTAGCAGACTCCAGGCACAAGTCACATCTGCCAGTTAAAAAACAAGCCACTACAGAAGGAAAAACATTACACAGAGGCCCATAGTCCCAGGCACATCTTCCACATAGTCCCAGGCACATCTTCCATGCTCTTCTCCTCTGCCTTGCTAAGAGTTTAAGGGGAGCTTCTCGTCACTGCACAAGGAGAAAAATGGACACAGAAGACTCGAAAGTTGCTCTCGATAGCTCCTCTGGAGTCTGCAGCCCCTGAAAAACAGCGGGATTGCTCCCTGTTTGTGTAACCAGAGGTCAGCTGTGAGTTAAGTATTTCACATGCAAACACCACATGAGAACTGCAGAACACAAGAGTCACTTATAACCATCACAACGGAGTACATACTTTCAGAAAGCTATAAGGATTCTTGGTTTCTCAGGCAAAAATGAACAGGAGTAAAGGCCCTGCTACACACCTCAAACATCTTGGATGAGGCTTCTGTCAACAGAGGAAGCAGATGACTCAACAGGACCCCATCCACACCAGCTCACTGAAGCCAGTGACAGTGCTCATCTTGCATGTGTAGCTGTACAGCTTGGAGAAGTGTGGTCTTAGTTTGAGATTGAATTACAAGCCTTTGAGCTATACGACAAGATGATGATCAAACTTATACTACTCTCCTCTGTAAATTTTGCACAGATGTCCACAATAGTACATTGCTAACATGTCTTTCTTGACACTTATAGAGGGGGAACAGAAGGGAGGAAAAAGACGATCGTCCTGCTGAGCCCTCTTGCCTTGCAAAGTCACACATGCACTTATACTTTGATTTGTTCATTTAAACTAGCRCATTTTAATTAAAATAATTAAAAATCAGTCTGATTTTACCTACTACTCTAGTATTTTAATATTTAAATTTTATATGAAGAAAAATAAATACATCTTAAAAAAAAAAAAAAACCCTTGTGATAAAAACAGCTCTGATGCTTATCTACAGATTTCAATCTTTAAAGTGTTTTGTTGGCCAAGAAGAAATGATTATTGCAGCCAAGTTGTAATAAATCTCTATTTTGTAGTTCTTAAAATATTTTCCTGGAATTTATGGCATCACTGGAACTTATTCCTTACATTTTTGAACACACAACTTTATTATTTTGCCAGTAATTTTATGTACTACATTAAATCAGTGACTTATGAATGTTCCCATTCTTTTTAGACTTTGTCTTTTGTAAATCAAATTAACGACAATTTAGAGGTACATAAACTTGATAGGACATTTTTGTAACGCTATTGAATGCGTCAAACTGGTGTACACAAAAATATACCATTAAAAAAATAAGAAAATGTCTTGAATCTGTATTCTTTTAGTTTATCAGCTGTACAAAAAAAAAATGGCAGTTTCTAAAGCTGTTTTAGGCCACTCTTCAGCTTCCCTGACAACTACAAATCATGTACACACATAGAGATTTCCTTTAATCTCCCCAGCCTCCTCTACAGACAAATCTGTTTCCTTTTGGTCCATTCAGCCTTCTCAAATCTTCATCTTTCTGTACTCCAAGATTTTGTTTTATATTAAAACAACACACTAAGCTACTTAGCAGAGAGTATTAAGACTGAAAAAGTACTCCTTTATTGCTGCCCTAGCATTTCCTTTTGGTAAAAGATGCAACTTTCTCTTTTTCACCTTCAGCAGTTATAAAATGCCAATCCTCTGCAGCTAGAGAGAAGCAAGATTTATTAACCTGTCTAAACCAGACTTTGAGAAGTGCAGATGAAATTTCTGTTCAGCAGATGCCCTGCATTTGCAACACTTGAAATTAACTTAACATTCCTTTTCAAGGGACTGAGCAGCCCATAAAACTTGGACCAGCTTTCAGCTCTGTTGCTAATGTTATTTCAGTTATATCTCTTGCTTACTCTTGGTGGTAGGGTTTCACCATACATGCAACACTCACCAGTTGCCCCAATCAGTAAGGACAGATATAACAAWAGCTTAGCAAAAGTCACTCAATTTAAATTGGAGTGTACATCCCATCATGTAAAACAATCGCCACGGAAGATGTGTGGGTACAGTACACGATGATTGAGAAGAGCTACAAATTACGAAATCCTCCCTCTGACCTTCCATAATTCCTCATCACAGGCCATTTTAGACCCCTCTGAACTTCACACAAACCAACTTTGATGAAGTTCAGAAATTCCTTGCAATCCTTGTGATCTTTCTGTCTTTTTTAAGGAGCACCTAACTTGTCAACAAGCTTTTCCACAAACTGCTTCTGTCCCAAAAAAGCAAAGTCAATGACTGAACTATAAAACCTGAAAAGCCGGATTTCCTGCAGGATACACTGACAGCCTCTCTCAAGGACACCATGATAGAAGTTGCTGTGATGAAAGTGCTAGTAAAAGGTTGTTTGAAGAAATAAAACAATACATCCAACAATCAAAAGCATATTTCACCACTGCACATATGAGTGAGGTAGTTCTGAAATCAAAAACAAGTCAAAACACTGAGAAATGTATAATTCTGTGACTTTTTATACAGATTAGTCAGGAAAAAAAAATCTGAATGCAGATGCAGGAGGAGTCTCTTTGTTTAGCAAGCCTATAGTATATGATCATGAAAAATCTGTCAGCCTTAATATTTATTATCAGAAGACTTGCACGGCAACACTGGAAACCTACTACATAAATAACATGTTTGATGCATTACCCCATCTAAATAAGGCYCTAGCTACTCCCAAATAAGCCTGTTTCCTCAGATGGCAGATCTCAGTAGTAAGCATGACACCTGGTAGCAATAGCACTTACAGAATCAGAACCAGAGAACATGTGAGCCTTTGTTGTAAGCCTTTGTTAAACTTGACAGTTTAACCTACTGCTGAAAAAAGAATTTATGGAGTTCTACTTTGATTTAAATCATCGATTTATCACTTTCATTCTATCTCTAACTTTTCCCCTTAAGAGATTTTGTATTAATAATCCCCCTTTTCTTTGTGGAAATTACTTTTGTGARATCAGCAATCAGTTTCTTCTTCCAAATCATTTTCTGCCAATGTTTTACAGTCACACAAAATATTTCAAATACAGCCCGGTGAAATTTCTCAGACAAATGATTTATGCATTAGGAAATGTTTTGCTGTGACAATATGTAGAAATATTTGAAAATTGAGGTCAAAGTCAGTAAGTAATCTGAAAAGAGCAGAATGGAATGGGGAAGTGTCAAAATATTTTATTTAAAAATTTTCTGAATACAACATTTCAACATCTAATAAAAATTGTCATAAAAATTAGCTCTATTTTTAAATAAATGTTTTAAATATATTTTAAGGATAACATATGTGAAAATGAAAGTGTTTTATATTATGCTACCCTTTCTGTTTGACTTCAAGCATTTATTTTAACCAGTCACATGAAATAGATTTTTTAAAGAGGTTGCAGGAAGTCACTCTGGATATCCCTGATTTTTTTCTCCTCCCCTCAATATTTTGATTTAGTCACTTAAAGGGAGGTGAGGATGGGGGCAGGCAGCTCTGACTATTATTATAGGCCTCCCCTCAGGATCGTACTGTGCACATAAGGATGTGTGACCATCTCTGTGTCTACCAATGTGGCAGTGATGGTCACGAATTAACTGGGATTTAAAAAGTGCTATATTCTGAGGATGGGTGATCTCTGGATTTGACTTAAAAAAAAAAAAAAAAGGAAGTGGACATCAAGTTTAAACCTCAAGTTTTGTCCTCATATAAACAGTTCCATATCTCCTGACTACCCACAATATCTTGTATAATTTATTCCACTGTGAGACTGTATCTAAAGGGAGATGGAATAAGTGCAGGAAATGTCAGGATATCCATTTTATCACTCGTTCATCAGAATCCCCAAGTAAAGATACACCAATGGGAAAAGCTGAGCGCAGAGAGGTGCATGAAAAATGCATCCACTTTCCCTCTTAGTTTAGAAACCCTGAGGCAGTGGCTCCTGACTGAGCCATAGCTGCCCTTGACTGCACAGCAGTAGGCAGGAAACCAAGTTTAATGATGAAACCAATGTTTGGTGGCTGTTTATTATCAGAGTTACAGCCATTTTGTCCACTGTACTAGAACACCTAAGCCTGGCCTAGGTTATTTCCTATCATCTTACTCCTAGAAGAGCAACTTCTAAAGCCTATAAGGCCTTGTAGTACTGACGACGGATAGCTACTAACGCATGTTTGAATAGCCTGATTGTACTCTTTTCTGAAAATTATCCAAGTAAATCATTCACGGTCTTTTAGGATAAAGTACAAATATAAAGAGGGGAGCAAGTCTTAGGAAAAAAGTCTAATGCAAAATACTGTGCAAAGGCAAATGGGTCTTAGGTCATTTGAAAAAAAAATCTAGGTACCAGTAAAAGAATTATTCCTTCAGATGTTCATATGGGATCTTTCAGCCTGTTTTGYGCAGTTTACCATATCAACAACACACCCAAATGTGAGGGGAATTATGCCCTCTTCACAAACGCACACTGCTCTCAAAATAGAACCCAAGTGACACATWATCTTGCACCCTCTTTCTATCTGCATAGGCTAGCTTCATCCAGCTGAGGTGCTGTCTGGCATTTAATCCCAAAGTTGTGCCTTCCCCTTCGCTATCCTTCAGTTTTACCCATTTTTAAAAAATGGTTACACAATCATACTTCCCATAAATCAAATTAGCAATCTTCAGGCTCAGTTCAGGCAAGAAGACAGGTATGTCTGGCAGAAGGATAAAAAAATCAAGAGAGAAATGAAATTTAGCAAGCCACTGACAATAGTTTGTCAAGCACACCAGAGCCCCATACTTAGTGGGAGTAAGCAACTAGACAGATATTACTGCATCCASCCCTTGCTCTGTTCTTGGCTTATACAATATACTATACCTTGACTGCAGCTCTTCTGTAAGTGAAGTTATAGAGGACTCACATTTCATATGTAGAGAAACAGCTGCTTTTTGATTTAAAAAATCTAAATTAAATCATAACTTTAAAGCTATGTTTCGTCATCTACAGAACATGCCAAATCACATGCCTGAAATATAAAACTGATGCTGAAATTCTGGTAATATTTAACATGTTCTTTATGAAGAAAACATTCTTCTTGAGCTTGGAAACTGACTGAACAATAGCAGCTTTAGGACCTCCAAAGCCGAAGGCGTACAAAGGTTATGAGAATGTGTCTGCCCAAAACTACAAATCAAAGAGTAACAACAATACCATATGTTACAGAACATAAAGTATCCTTCACAAACACTATAAAACCCCCACATATCTCTGCCTCAAGAGTCCCAGTGGCCAGCAGAAGGTTGTGTTTCATTACACTATCACCATATAAGAGCATTTTTCTCCATTTTTTAATGGCATGCCGAAAAACCTAGTGGTACCACTGGATGACCTTTAGAGCGTTAAGATTAAGTAGTAATGACAGAARATTGTCTTTGGCCTAATACTGTATAAAAATGCAGAAGCTGATTTCATGCAGAATGGTTCCAGCTGGCTTTAAACTGCAGCCAAAAGTGGCCTTTATTGATGTTGTTAGTTTGTTTTATTTAATTTGGGGAAGGCGTATGGATTTGTCCACTCCCATAAGCCCAATTTCTTCTAACAAGAAATTTGTTCTTCTTGTTAGAAGAAATTGGGCTTTCTTATTACTCATAATTACTGTAGGTCCCTAYGTGCTGCATTATTAACAAAGGCAAAGAAAGGGGCACATGTAAATCGGCCATAAGTTCCTGCATCTAAGCTGAGTGAAGAGAGAACAAGTTTTCTTCCTTGTTTGACTGCACAACCCCCAGACTTCAGACTCGACAATACAAATTGGCAGCCACCCTTCACTATGCTAGTGCAACAAGCGAGTTGGCAAAACCACAGCTAAACCACACTCACAGGTGATCTCAAAGAGAGAAGACTGCACTGGAATGCTATCATTTTCATTAGCAAACTAATTTCTTCCTTGCAAGAAAAAGGAAAGTAGCACAGAAATTATGCCATTCAAGTATCTGTATGCCACACAAGTACTGAAATGGGCATGATTTTGATCTAGTAGAGGCAGAGAGAGCTTGTTCAGTCATTCACCTTTGACACCTATAGCAATGAGATTTTARCCAAAAGCTATAGATGTGGAGATGTATCTTTGGTCCATAAAAGATCTCTCTAAAACCAATGAATTACGATTTACAGCAACCCTGAGACAAAATACGAGTCACACAGTTCACGTTCAAACTTGCACAGTGCCTGGAACCTGGTTAATGTGTGTGTATACATAGCCTCATCCTGCATATGCCTCTTTTCTTTGGAAAAAGATTAATAAAGAATCTTGTTAAGGGTCACTAAACAAAAATACCAAGCATAAACTCTGTCAATAGCTCCCCAAATTTTAGGAAGTATCTAGGTTACTCCTAAACATTTCTTTAAACATAGGATAATAAAACATAGGTTAATAATAAAACTGCCAGTCTCTCCTCCTTGTATTGATCTCAGAGAGCTTTTCCTTATACCATTAAAATCATCTTTTCAAATTCTCAACAGTAACATACAATCCCGCTTAGCAGAACTTACATGCAGTCTACATCTTGGCTTACATGGAAGCTTAGGTAGACCCTTTCAGTGTGATTATTAAAAGAAAAATTCTCTTAGCTCCATCCAAATGCTCCAGTGCCCTACCAACTTTCAGACAGCTCAGTTTACTCTGTCTAATCAAAAGGAAAATTGCACAGTCTAAGTGTAAAGCTTCATAACTCCATGAAATAAAATAAAACTGAGTATCGCTGCAGAACTTTTCTTGGTACAAAGCTCTTTTCCTCCCAGAAAGCCAGAGGAGGGATTTACAGATATTGACTGTGCTGAACTCCTCCATTTATTCTTAGGCTTAGCAATACTGAGAATTTTAAGAAATTAACTAGTAAGTGACTGTTACAAATTCTGTAGTTTCTAAAGATTTTTTTTTTACACAACTATTTGAAGATGACTGGGTTCTGTTTCTTGAGTGGTGGACATCCAAGTGCCATAGACATTTCAGATGGAAAACCATGCATAGGTTTCTTATCAGTACATAACATCCCCATTCTTTCCCTTACGTCACACGAGCAGTTTCATTTGCAGATAGGCCTGAGGAGAGGGAGAGACMGTCACAAGCAATCTTTCCAAGCTAAAACTTAAGTCCTTGCATTTTTGACTGAATTGCAGCTTACTGTGGCCATATGCTGTTTTTCCATAACAGGTGGAATATGCTTATCAGATCTACCACTGCCAAGACAGCTATCATTTTACTCATTTAAAAGATTTATGTCCCAATTGTCCTTTCTCTCCCTCACACGAAGGGCTTGTCTATGTGGGAAATTTGGTGTGCAGTAAGCCAAGCCACAAATTTTTAGCAGACGTGCTATTCCATGCTAATGCCCTTGAAAGCTTTTAGGGCCTAGGAGTGTTACTTTTGTTTTGAGGCAAATAATATACAACTGGAAATTGCTGTAGAGCTGTTATGTAAAATTCACAAGCTCCCAGGCCACAAACTAMCTTTCCCTGGTGAAAGTTACTGCAAATGAGCCCTGATGAAACTGTCCAAGAGAGAAGAATTCAGAGGGAAAGATCCAGCCTTCCTCTTCTCATTTTTTTCCTCCTCCCTCTGAAAGCTCAAGACCTTTTCTAGGCATTAATACTTCACAAGTCCAGCACACCTGAGGTTCCCTGCTGTGGTCTGTATTCAGCACATACTTCCTATGGAATAATGATAGTTCATTTACTCAGTTTCAGTATTACACACCAAGTAAATGGTGCTGAAGCACTTTGTACCTTCAGGGGATTGAGGGGAGTGAGCCTCAGAACTCCAACAGGGGTCTTTCTGCTGGAAAAAAATACCCTTTCATAATCATAATCATAATCATAATCATAATAATAATAATAATTTGGAGAAAGCTGGTAAACATCTTTTTGGTTGAAGATTTTCTAAGTGCATCACAACTAACTTCATTGTTTCCAATTAAAATTTCCAATGTCAGCTTTTGCAGTAAACTTTGTGATTTATTTGCATTTTTTGCATAATGGGAAAATCACAATGGAAAAAAATGTTCTGATTTCATGACAGTCCAAACTGAAAGTTTCAGGAATATATTGGGATCTTTAGGGTAGCCTAATAGTAGGACAAAACTACCCTTGTGCCTAGAATATCAGAGGGAGAAGAGGAGAGGAGAGGAGAGGAGAGGAGAGGAGAGGAGAGGAGAGGAGAGGAGAGGAGGGAAAAGAGATCCAAACATCTGCAAGCCATAACTTCCATCTGAAAGATGAAAAATCAGAAAGCAGAATTCATCTCCTACCAGCAGCTCTCGGCAGTGGCAGCTGTTGGGGCGCAGTGGCAACCATTACGGTGCAGCAGCGGTTGTTAGGGCATTGTGGTAGTGGCCGTTAAGGTGTGGCAATGGTGGCCGTTAGGGCGTGACAATGGTGGCCGTTAGGGCATGGCAGTAGTGGCCGTTAGGGCGTGGCAGTAGTGGCTGTTAAGGGGTGCCAATGGTGGCCGTTAAGAGATGGCAATGGTGGCTGTTAGGGCGTGGCAGTAACAGCCCTTAAGGTGTGGCCCCAACGGCTGTTAAAGCGTGGCAGTAGCGGTCTAAGGCGTGACAATGGTGGCCGTTAGGGCATGGCAATGGCAGCYGTTAGGGCGTGGCAGCAGYGGCTGTTAGGGCGTGGCAATGGCAGCCGTTAGSGCGTGGCAGCAGCGGCTGTTGGGGCGTGGCAGCCGTTGGGGCATGGCAATGGCGGACATTGCCATTGGGGCCAACTGTGGAACATGGGAGTGGAGCAGCAGCTCTCCTGCCAGAGCACGGCCTGCGAGGGTGCAGGGCGGCGGGGTGGCCTCGGTGCCGGGCACCGTCGGGGCTGGTCAGGGGGCTGTGGGGCAGGAGAAGCCCAGCTCTGCATGGCCCGGCAGGGCCTGAGGAGGCCGGTGCTGGCGGCCAYGGTGCCCCGTGAGCAGCTCCCTGCCTGTCCTCACAGGCTGAGGAGGATATAGGAAGGACAAAGGCACCACCACACAGACCCAGGGTGGAGGGAGGAAAAAGCAGTGGCAGGAGCAGATTCTTTCCCCCAGATTAACCCAGCACAAAATGCAGAAGCCAGATGTGGTTCCAGGAAGCTTCATGGGATCCACCATGCCAGGCCATAGCTCAGCTCTTTGCTGCGTCACGATCGGATGCGCCCTCGGGAAGGATCTCCTTGGGCACACAGCCCACAGGCAAGCACTTTGTCAGGAAAAACCCATCCCTCACTGCAGCTAAATGCCTAAAGAGGAGCGGATACCAYAGTGGGCAGATTTATCATTAGCAGCACCCACATCCGTTTAGTTTCGGTGAGAGGTAATTCTCCGTGCCGACTGGAGGCAGTGCACGGACACATTTATGGCAGCGCAGGAGAGAGGAGCATTAGGTGCTGCTGTGCTGGGCACTGTACGTTATTATTATTTGCACTAGCACCGTGCCACTAGCACTGGGTACTGCGCAACATAAAACAAAAAGTAATTCTCCCCTGCGGACAGGTTACAGAATAATAGCAAAGGTGACCACTCCTTTCCCGGACAGCTCCGTATGGATCAGGACAAGAGACACCATACATCAGATGTTACTGTTAATAAAATATTTGTTTTCCTCACAGAAACAGTCTTGGGTAGCAGCAGTGAGGACTGCAGTGTTTGGATACAGGCAGAAAGCAAGGGAAGAAAAGACACCTTTATTACAGCGTATTTATTTAGGGCCCTGTTCGAAAAGTTTCCTCAGAGGCATCCGTCTGCTGAAGACACTGATGGAGGAGGCAGGCATGAAAAGTTTAGTCTTGCAAGTGATAAAATTGCTATGAATCCAGCACTTTTAGAAACCAGCRTTTTGCCTTCATCTATAAACTTGCATGCAAAACACTGCCTATCTTATACATTTAGAAAGGAAATGTTAAAAATGTGTTTAAAAGCCCAATAAAGTTATTTCTTGTGTGGGTGATGATGGAAGAACAAGTCCCCAAGCAGACAGCTACATTCCAGCTCTGCCTACATGCAGGATCAGGTTGGTGCTCCTTGGAGTGCCACCTACTTCACTGCAATCAAGGAGAAATGAACTGGTTAACTCTTTAAAGAAAATGTTTTGTTGTGTTACATGTACAGATCTTTTCTGAGCCCAAAAGTAAGGGGGAAAAAAAGAACCCCAAACCAAAATGTAAGGTTTAGAGCTGTTTTTTAGTAAAACTGTAATTTATCAAGGATCCTTACAGCCATCATGGCCTCACTATCTGCAGCAGCCAGGAGGAAAGCAGATCCCGGAAGACTGAAAAGTGACACAGAGCAAGAGAAAGAAAGGAAGAAAGGAAGAAAGAAAGAAGACTAATGCTTATGTATTTTTCTGTTAGTTTTGTGTTAGTTTTCTGTTTAGTTATTTTTCTATTATTTTTCTGTAGGACATTGCAGTGGCTAGGCGCAGCGCTTCAGGTGTGAATGCAGTGCTAAATGGCAAAAGTGACACGTGGTTGTACAACAGAACCCTTTTCTGTCTCTTGACGGACTTGACAGTGGYACCAATGTCCAGGTGGTTAGATGGGGGGAGAAAGAATGGGGAAAATAATTTTTTTTACTTCATTTTTAATAGGTGCATTTCAGATTTAAAATATAGAATTTCCATGAAATTTCATATAACTAGCCACAAAATGATTTACATTTTATTTTTATCTTTTTGCCAAAGAGATAAACAATTTTATGTCTCATTCCCACCTGGAATATAATATAACATTCCAAACCTCAAAGATAATTTCATTAATTTTATCAAAACTTCAGACTTATAACTAAATAAGAACACATGCCTGGTGTTCTGTTAAAGGAATCCTTTAAGACTTGTTTACCCAGAATAAAAGTCTATATAACACAGATCCTTCAAAGCTAATCTGTGGCAAATATAAAATATCCTCTTTTTTGATTCTCAGAAAGAATGCCAAAAATCTCCATCTAAAGAAAAAAWATATATATAACTTCAAATTTCTTCTGATTTTTCAGAAGAGGTTACAATTCATTTACTAGGAAATCTGAGTAAAAAAAATAATAGAAACCCCCCATACAGCCATTTTTTCAAGTCTGATTGGCATATGTCTATCTTTCTATCTGTCTGAGTGCAAAAGGGAAGTTGGAGAAATTTGGGTTTAGGGCAAATGTGACTGGGAAGATCAATTCAAGAGTCCATTATAGAGGCCCCAGAGTTTTCTTACGCCGTCCCTCCCTCCGCAGCACCCCCTTCATCTTGGTGCTCATTGTCATGTATCTCGACACCGCACACAGGGTCCAAGCCAAGGAGCTGCTGTCTCGCCTTTGTCCCCATGGGTTGATGGATCAGAGTCCTAGTCTTTTACCTGCCTAATCCTTTCTCTCAGAGGGAAGCCCCTAATTCTAATTAACTGAGTGCCTTTGGGTCCCTAATCTGTGCAGAATCCTTTCAAAATTGGTGATAAAAGTGCCAGGAAGGGCACGTATGCACCAACATGAAAAATACAAGAATTTACTTTTCCAGAGGCTGTCCTTGCAAAAATTTCTCGACATGCGTGAACCTTGAAATTTTAGTCTGGAAACTTCCAGTTATTTAAAACTACTGCACATGACTGTACCGAAAGACTCTGATACTGGGTTTAAGCTGGTGAAGCCACGTGGTAGCTAAAAACAACAAAGTAGTGAAGGACCAAAGAACTGGCTTAGTAGAAGACAGGTGCTGAAGTGGCTCAGCGGCATCTCAGGCTGGTCTCAGCTGACATTGGTGGTCATCAAGGCAGCCCAAAAACGAGCACAGGGGCTGTACCAAAAAGGCGGCATCTCCAGGACAATTCTTGCTCTCTCATAACCTGCCATAGCATTAGAGAAGTGGAAACGCCAAGGCTCACAGCTCTCAACCAAGACTAAAGAGAAGACACCAAAACCTCTCAGCAAAGCAGCTTGCACTGCAGTCTMACCTGCTGGTCCCCCATACATGAGCCATGCTTTAGGAGAATGAACACCCAACCAGAATTTAGTATTTTTTTAACGTTTTTAATTCCTAAGGCTGTATCTTGGCATGATTGCTCGGGCATCTCCCCCTGCAAAACAGTCTTCGTAAAGTGCTGTTCCTAATAAACAATAAATACACAAATCTGACTGAGAATGAAATGTGTAAAGCATTGTCCATTTCTTAATGAATTCCATAATCAGAGGAAATAATGTTAACATAATACAGGCGCCCCTCCCCGGCAGTTTTCCCTGTGCCTGCCAARTGTTGTGGGTTTACCAAAACCCCTCCGCCAGCTGAATGAGAGCCCTAACCTCTTGAAAGTCTCCCAAAACAACAAAATGCCCCCTCCTAGTTCTTTCTGTGCTAGAATTTGCTTTGCATTGAATTTATTTGCCTGTTTTGCATGAGTCGTTTGACTGTAATCTAGGCAGCATACAGCCTTGCCAGATTTCGGAAAGATGAGTAAACTTCTGAATCTGATAGCGACTTCAACAGAATACCAAAAAGGGCCTTCTTTGTTCTCCATAAACAGACTATTTACTTTGATCTGGTAAAATGAATTAATGAAAGGAAATGACACCTTCCAATTTCATGTGTGCCGGAGAAAGGGAAGTGAGCTTAATTTTTGTGTGTATGTCTTTTATTTTCCTTTTTCCAAGGATGAAGTAGGCTAAGGGGCATCCTTTCGAAAGTACAGCCCTCTCAGAAACAGATCTTTTCTCTGGTTAAAAGTCTCCTCGGATCACTGTAAGGTCCATGTATATGCAAGCAGTTCAGAGTTATTACAAATCTAAAATAGGAAGCTATTCACTTGATCTTTTGGTTCAATCCTATTAGGACCCCCCTGGAGCTCTAAACGGATACCAGCCTGTCACAGGCCTGTTGCTGTGACGACCCAGTCTTTATAGAACAAGAAAAAGAAATGATAGTGATTGGCAGACCTTCCTTGCCCTAGTATGTAACACAAAAGGCGACAAAATGAAGAGGAAGTCAGACTCTTATTATAGGTTTGATGCTTCTTAACCTTACAGCACCTTACACCTGGTAAGTGTCACCCTGCAAAACCTCCGACGCCTAATGTAGCCTTTCAGTATCAGATAGGAAGAGCTAAGCCCGGCATTAATTTATCTCTCCTCTTGTTTTAGGTGATTGAAATGCAAACCGCATTCCTAGCAAAACTGCATTTGCAGAAAGATGGAATAAACACAGAGGGCCAAACCCTGCTGGCCCTACTCTCCTAGGAGGTTTATGGGTATAAAAGCACGAGGTCAAGCAGGATTTAGCCCACAGTGTAAATGAATGAATGGCTAGCAAAGCAGCGACTACAAGGGGGAACTGTCTGCAGGCCCCACTTGCCCTGCATGAGAAAGGAAAGAATTTGATAAATTCTACCATATGGTGCCATACTGTATCTTGCTAGCTATAAATAATAGTCTTTCTGTTTCTGGTTTTCTTTAGCTTTCTGTGGTAGCTGTGACAGATTTTCAGCAGTGGTTATAAAAAACTGCAAAATGCAGTTTCCTCCACAATATTTTTTGACCAAGTAAACAAAAGAGAGGTCAGAAGAAAAAGAATAAAAAAGGAAACTTCCTATTAGCTTAACAACAGGAAAATCCAAATAAAGTCATATTGACGTTAGAATATTGTATATTCAATTGCAGCTATCAAGAGCTGTCAAAGAAAATGATTGTTTAAGGATGATAGATATACACCTGTGTCTACAGTGCCTAACCAAGCTGGACTTCTGCACGGCACAAGTTTTTGACAAACCTGATTATCAACTTTCTTACCATCACATATTAATCCTACAGCATCTCAAGAGTCAGATACGTTTTCCAGTTCACCACAAAAAAGCAAATGTGACACTTACGTATTCTCATTTATTTCTGGATTGTCTTAAGAGATACCGAAGTTTTTACTCATAAGCTTTCAAACAGCTTTTCTAACATTTGTGGTATAATCTGGTATTTAGAAGTGTCACTAAACAAATGTTTGCTTGAGTAGTCAGATGAAATCCAATAAACCATGATCCTTAATGATGGTATAAAAGTTTTCTGCATTAGCATGCTCAGAAAATGACATTCTCTGAAGATAATAAGGGAAGGTTAAATTAACAAGAACAGAAAATCTGCCTATATWCTGAAATGTTTTTTAATACTCTATTTCACAGTTCAAAAACATTTTTTCAATAAGTGAAGCTGAACTTTTTAAAAGCATTTATAGAAAAACCCTCCCAATTAAAATAAGAATCAAAACAATGAGACTGATTCTTAGCTGATAGAAACCAATGCAGTCACGTTGACTTTAGTGGGATATATTGAATTAAGCAACAGAGATTCTGATACCACCTTCTAAAAACTTTTAAATTAAAAATGCGGAATAATAAATTATTAAGTTCTTCAGATTGTATTTTGGATGTTTACATTTAGAGCTCTCCCCCTTATTCCTGTCCTTGCACTGTCCTCCAAAGTAACACTCATCTTCAAAGTGAAATATAGAATAAAAAGCATGTGTTTTATTTTTAATATGGGGATGAAAAATATCTAAAAATCATTTTTAGGAATTTTAAGAAGAAAGAGAATTAACATGTTTAATCCCATTTTTTAACCTTTAATCAACTTAATTTCTTATATACCTTTAGAAAGATTATTTAATAACATGTTGTACAGGGACATGCATATAACAGCATGTATACATATATGTTGACAGATGAAGTCTGCATTCATAGTGAGTGATGTAAGTTTTAATCACTGCAACATGCAAAATTTGCACAAAAAGATACTTTTTGTATCAGTCATCATTCATATAGTCAGGGGAGTAAGCAAGTTAAAAGTGTTAAACAATAAATACAAAGATTATTGTGCATTTTGTTCTGCAGACAATATGTACTACTGTTTGTGTAATGGCAGTCTAAACTATCCCACATTCAGCATCACTAATCGTTGCCAATGAGAATCTGCATTGAGTGCTGTTTTTACAAATGCAGGTGCTTTAAAAAACAGAATAAAACTTCTGTAATCTAAGGAACAAAAAAAGAGGCTTTTTTTTTTCTATGATGTAAGCTGAACTCATGCTCATATGAAATTTTTCTTACAGTGTAAAACAAAAATTCATATTGCAGCTTTATAAGGATAAAATGAGATTTTTAAAATGAAGTAAAAATTTCAGCTTACCTGAAACTAATGTACTTATTATACTATTGTTTAGCAATTCAGCACTCATGCCATGTTTTATACAGTTTCATCAGGAAAAGAAATTAGTCGTTTTGATGAATCAACACCAAAACCATGTATTTGGAAACTAGTTTTTATTAATGTATGATGTTTCAATACAGAGAAAAGAGAAACATTTAGCATTTTCTGTCTTAACTAAGGGGAAAATGACAACACATTTTCATGAAATAACTTAATTTCCTTTTCATTAAAGCACAGGGAAACAGAAGTTCATGGAAATCTATTTATTTATATAACTTATTTATTTATTTTCAGTATTATTTTATGAAAGACTTTAAAAAAGAAAAATGAAGAAAGCAATGGTGCAAAATAGAGAAAATAAGCACATAGAATCTAAAATATGATCACATTTTCTGTCTGTATTCTGCACAGCAAGATTCATCTTGTGCAGTAAATACAGCACTTCAAAAGTTATCTGGTAATACCTTTATTTTATTATCGTTATTACAGCATGATAATAGCATTTAGCAGCCGAAAGTCCCTCTTCATTTTCTTCCTGTCACACATTTCATATTATCAGCCTTAAATACGTACCAAAACAACAGGGTTTTGGRAACACGCTGAGAGGGTTAAACCTCTCGTATTTTTCCCGGGCAGTAAAAGCTGGGGAGGAGTCCCTGGGAGAATGGGATTTGTGTCCGGGCAGAGGGATGAGCAGGGGCTTTGCACCACCTCCTGGTGCGCTGGGGAACAGCCAGGGATCAGGGCTCTCACTGGCACCGCCCACCTCTGGGTTTCTTCTACACCTTTCCCTTTTCTTAATAAATAYATAAATAAGCCTGTCCTTATAACCTTGGTCCCCAGTGGCACCTACAGCTCTCATCCTGCCCAGCTGCCCCTAATCCTGGAAAACATTTGGGTGGGATTTGCATCCTCCCTCTTGCTTCTCCCTGTGTGGATAAAGCGTGCCCGTTGCTGGTGGAACATGGACCCCCCTGGGGCATGGACCCCCCACGAACACCCAGAGAGGGGAAAGCCCCAACTTTGCCAGGGCCCTGGACACCGCTGTGCTCAGGGACTGGTGGTGTTGAGACCGCAGCCTCCATGAGCCTCAGGGTGTCGAACCTATGCGTGGTCGTTTGTGCTGAGCCTTCGTCACATCCCTGTCCCCTCTGCCATAGCTTCTCTCCACTTTATATCCCCCAGAATGGCAGGTTTYTAGACAAGCCCCAAAGGTCTGGCCTGAGGCCTTGAAAAAATGAAGAGAAATATTTCTGTGGATTCCAGGCCCAGAGCTAATAAAGTCCCATCTTTCCTGGGACAGAGCAGTCCTGCCTCCCCTTCTGTGTACTGAACAGCATYCTGGATGGGTTTATGGAGCTGCTGCCACACAAAAATAAATCAAACATAACAAAAGGAAAAACTACAAAATCCCAGTACTCCTGAACCAAGTCATTGTCTCTGGCATTAGCAGAACCGCTGTGTGATGGGGATTTGGTCCCATAACTCTAATATTAAACAGTCTAGAGCAAAGGGGTTTCATCATCTGTTTGGCTTTGCGCTCCCAGCTTTAAAACAAAACAAGACACTACCACTATAACACCAGAAAAATAAATGCTTTTCTTTCTTACGTTCATAAAACACTCATTACCCGTAATTAATCATAATGACATGCTGCATTCAGGCCTCTAGCTAAGTTCTGGCTGGGAGTATAAAGAAACTGGCTTCTCATAGCTTCCAGTGCTTTATCCAGTATGTTCTTCAGGATGCAAAATTGATTATCCAAAATTGAAATCTCTTAGATTCCTTTGTTTGTGTTGGTCTTGAAAAACCTATTAGTTAATTGTTGGRTCTTTGCATTTTCTACTTCCCTTAAAGAGCTGGCTATTTAAATACATTAAAGTCATTGGCGTTACACGACAATGAAGTTAACCTAGGAGCTGTAAAGTCATTAAAAGCTTGACCAAAGATTGACCAAAACTCAACTTGATTCTCTCTAGAGACTACTGAGATCATTATAATAACATACATATTATATATATAATATTGACTGTAATGCAATCTCTTCTTGTTGAAAAAGTGGTTGATACTATATATAAATAGGATTTTTAGATTTTAAAAATAGAAAATGGTAAATTTCCCAGGTACATAAATCTATATAAGCAGTTTTGATTCCAAAAGTAAGAGATGAAGGAGTAAACAAAATGTTACTCTATATCCATCATCCAGGCAGACTGTGACATTTAAACTTAGACTACAGTTCTGCTGGAGAGATTCTGTTCAACCTTMCATCACTTACACTGAATTCTGATAATGGGAGGCTGGTACGTGATCCAAAGTCTATTTAGTCAGCAGTTTTCTACTTATTCCAATCTACAGGTCAAATTGGAYTGATCTCCAGGAGACACCATGCCTACTGGATTCTTCTATTCCATACATGATAACAGGTCAGTAACAGAGGAACATACTCTGGCTCTTGGAGTACTTTTGCTGCCTTCAACTTAGCTCCACAGAAAGCATAGACTCAACCAGCTTGCTCTTGCAAGCTGCTCCCTTCCCTTCCTCTCTTGACRCTGCATAGTCAGTCTGTGCTCAGCTGGCATCACTGATGCAAACTATTTTCTAAAGCCCAGGGAACTGAGCAGGCAATAGCTGCTCACATAATAAACAAAAGCACTTTGCTTTCTCACCCAGCAGATCTGACCATGAAGTGCCCATTGGATGTTGCAGGAGTAATAGCTGCTGATTGCTCCTCAGAAAGGGCATTTATACAGACCAAGCAGGACTTTTCTGTGTCCTATGCTTTAGATACTGGGTTTGTTCAAACAAAACTGGCAAACCTGATGAAACCTCCTCAAATCTGAGTGAGTACCACTGTGGTTCCTCACAGGGTTGACCCTGAGAACTGAGTAACTTGTGACCAGTGCACCAGGACAGCTCACGAACTATGGAAAGAGCAGTAGATTTGCTGTAGAATCCTGAAGCAAACTTAGAAAGAAAAACTCCCCCCCAAAAGCTCCCAGTAAAATTCAATGGGCCAGACTGCCTTCCCTTTCTGCTGAGCACGGCACAGGAGCAGGGCTGTCGGCTCCTGGCTCCCTGAAGCCCTTCTCCAAGGGCCGCTGCAGCTTTCACCAGATGGCAGTGGTGCCTCAGGGACTATCCATCAGGCGAGGTTAACAGCAGGCTCTCCTCCCGACGTGCTTCCCACTTATGGGGCTTTGGGGAGCAAGCGTTGTATCCTTCTTTACCTTGCTCAAGACTCCTCCATTTACTCTGGTTTCCACAACATAAAGTTATGCTAAGCTATAGGAGATCTAAGCTATGATTTAAGTTATTGCTAAATCCACAGAACTGCCTAATCAACAAAGAGAGTAATGCGGAAGAGGTGAAGTCCTACTTCACTACAGGCCACCCCTGTAGTTCTTCTTCTATAAACTCACGTGAAACTCCTGTTATTAAATTCTAAAAGACTTTTCCTTTAAATACAAGGACAAAGAATAATCTCCCAGAGTAAGGACATAAGGATTTGGCTTTGTCACAAGCCCTGTTTGTTGGCTATTTGAGTCACTAAGCTTTCCATTTTTCAGCCTGCATTACAAGCACAGCACTTTCCCCTTCACTAATGTATCATGAGGTTTAATTCAGCCATTGACATCAAGGTGCKAAGGTTGATGAGTAGCATGAAAATATGAGTATCTGGTACAAAATATACATTCTTGGACTGTAGGCAATATTTTTATTCATGGCTGTGGAAACAGACTGGAATTCCTAGCAGRAGATTTCCATCCACTTCTCCCTCCAACCTTTCCACAGCCCCTTTCACACTCCACACTCATTCATAAACTCACCTTTATTTTGGTTACAGTGAATAGTGTATGGCCTATCTTTTAGGGCACTCAGACCAAATTTTCCTGTTCCATTCTCATTTTCCTGGCCCAGATGGTGTTTGGGACATGTGAAATTGCAAGGTTTCCAGCACTAAGTCTTGACCTTGTCAATAAAATAATTTAAAAATATATACATCTTAGAAGAACTTGACTTAAATTAAATTTGACATACCCAAAAGGGTGGTAGCAATTCTGAAGCATATATTCATGGAAACCTCTTGTTGACTACAAATCCCTCAAGAGCTTGAAGTCAGCTTTGGAGCTTGATTCTTTTCTCGTCAAATCTACACTAGTTCCATTGGCTTAAACAGAAAAGAAGAGGTAACTCAGTATTTTATTGTGGCTGTTTAGCACTTTGCAGAGCCRTTGCTGCTGACTGCAGCTAATGTTCACCAGGTGGCAATGCTTTCTGCAGGAAAGCCTGTTAAAAAGGAAGAAGAACTAAAAAARAAAAACCTTATTTTTAAGTTATACCTGACATAACACCACAGTTCCTACAGCTTTTGTCAAATACCTTCTTCCAGTGCTGCGAGGGATGCATCAGAGAAGAGCAGAGCTCTCATGTTGTGAGACCTGGATGTGACCATACAGTGGCAGAACTGAGCTCAGGTTTAAGGCTCAACTTYTGCTCAACAGTCTAGTACAGAAAAGCTCAGAATGCAACTGATGCATGGAAAGAAGCAGGCTGGCGCACTCCAGTCATGAAACTCTTGTTCTTGCTGCTGGGATGCACTGGGAGAGGTCAGTGCTCTGGACTTAAACTGCCGAAGGGGCATAGAGGGGATGGCAGGGCAGTAAGTAGGAAACCACAGGAGAAACCGACAGCCACTGCACAAATTCCCTCAGGAGTGAAAGAGTCGAGCCGGGAGGTACAGACCAACTCAGCAGTGACAGGGAAGGGTGGCTCAAGAACTGATATCTCAACAGACACACAGATGCACAGGGGCAATTTTCTTCAGAAAGCTGCCTCTTAACCTGTAGGGGACCAAAAGAGCATGCGGAAGTTGCTGGAACTGTGGATCTGGTTAAGGAATATTCACATGTATGTGTATATGTATATGTATATGTATATGTATATGTATATGTATATGTATATGTATATGTATATGTACACACACATATATTTAGTTTTACAATATACTATATCTGGGTATATATATCTTATATGGATATGAGAAACCAGAGACATCCTGCAGCAGTACATGTATAATCTACCACAAAGGCCTCCTGCTTGTACTACAACCCTGGCAAAGGCCAAAGGCTTACCCTGCTTAGGTAAAAGTATTAAAGTATTGCACTGGTATTGCACTGAGAAATGTTTCCAGGGGCACTTTTTTTTCCCTAAGTGGTGAAAGGTGATCAAAGCAGTGCCCCAGGTTCATTGACTGAGCTTTGGTAGTACCTTAACTGTGCRAAGTGAGAAACGTGCATTCTCCTTGGCAATGGGAAATGTACACCAAGGCATAGGAGAAGTCTTGTCTGTTATACAGAAGCACGAAGCAAAAGGAAAGGCCAGTACAGGGTCTGTTTATATGCTGAATTCATGTTCTTGAAAGGCTGAATCTTGAGCCACAGCTTCATCCCACTTAGCCACAATCCTGCAGCTGTGCAGCAGTACATGCCATACTGAACAAGCAGCAAAGAGGCACATTTTTAATAAGTTGTTCTGACATTTCTACACCATGGTATTTGTATTTATTACAGCAGACCATCACAGTGCACATTGCAAATCAATAAAGCGAATGTGAAGCTGTTCGTAGCACTCAAAGCCTTGTCCATTACTGTAGTATCACAGTTGTTTACAGTGCAGTAATGAGGCACTTCTAGGCCTCACTCAAATATGGCTTTCATTCTCCAGCACGATCAAATGCCAACAGGCTGTACAATGGTTCCTTTGTGGATCAGATATATCCTGATTTACCCCTGGATAACACTAGAGAAGTCAGCAGGGTTGTAGTTCCCTCACATCATGAGGTAAAGATAAATTGAGTCAAAACCTCAAACTCAAGCARTTTCCAAATTTAGAGGAACTTTTGGCTGAGATCCATTTCTATCAGAAAGAAGAATTTAAGGGGAGAGAGGAATCACAAGGRGAAGGGGGTGTGAAGACAGAAAAAAACTGCATTTCAGCCATGCATTTGCAGCTTCCATTAAAATCATCTTGAACTCGATTCAAAAACCTATTTCACAGCTTCCTCAGTCAAAACAGTCTGGACAAATATCTGCATGTTATTTTGTAACATTTTAGTCTGAAAAGACACTGCAGAGACAGTGAATTCTCTTTGTCACATTCCCACTCACGTCCTTGGGATGGGTTATTGAGCCCAGCCATTCTGACTATTTTTTCTCTGGAGTCCAAAAGCTTAAATAGTTTTATGGATATTTTTTAAAGAAGGATTTTCTAGCAGATATCACTAGGATATCCACCAGCTTTAAAAGCTTTAACTTTTGTTCTCAAAACTTATTCTGCAGGTAGAAAAGTTGATTACTGCTAGAAAGTGTCAGGGACTTGATCATCTAACTTTTACTTGTGCCTTCAGGAACGAAAAAAAATTCTTAACTAAATTGATTAGTCAGACTCATGGTAAATTAATATTCTCTAAGTCCCTCTCAGCAACTATCATGTTCATTCCTGATCATGCAATGAATCCTACTTAATCATCCTTCATTATGATTCATACACTTAAGAAAAGTCCAGTGCAGATTTTATTTATATTTTCAACATAAAATGTAAGATCTGAGCAAAATGGTAGCAGTTTTCCATTCATTTGAGATTGTTTTGGAGTCAGATTGATGATGACAAAATGTAGACAGCAATTGGCATGACCAAGTGGCGATGCATCCGTGGTGTTGTGGACAACTGCAGCTACTACAGTGGAATTTTTAGYTTGTACAAACATGACCTGTTGCCCATGATAAAGCAGGAGAGAGGATGCTCTACAGGACATGTGCACAGTGAGCCTTGGGGACCTATTCTCTGTGCTCTGTGTAGGTAGCCTGAGTACTAAGACTGGCTTTATCTTAGCAAGTTGGATATTTTGTATGTGCACAGACCATCTGTACAGCAGAAGTATTGTCACTGTAMTGCAACCAGAAAAGGAGATCTCCTGTAAAGGAACTGAACAGTTGACCAAGGGCTGCCCCYATGTATAGGCAGTGCAGGTGTTCAGTTTGGGCAGAAGGCTGTGGAGGTTGTCAGACACCTCCAGGAAGGAGGAGGGGATAAGGCCACTGTTTCTGGGTGTAGGATGCACAGTMAATAACATCTTCCATAGGCAGCGATTTCTGTCCATGCCTCTCCCAATCCCATGACAGCAGCTCATGCACCCASAGATCCCCCAGTCAATTCCCCCTTTCCCTCTCCACTTTCTACCATAGAGTTGGGCCCAGGCCCAACCACACATCCCCACTGGGGAGCAGACTTCACCAAAGCTGATGACAGGGCTATAGCTAGTTCTGAGCTGATCTGTGCACGTCCACACTTAATGCACTTCTGCTCAGCACCCAAGGGCCTTGGCTGGTAGATCCTTGGTGCATCAGAATAGCATGGGGCTGTCCAAGATTTCCACCAGCCTGGATGCACATAGCCTGATTTCCACCAGCCTGGATGCACATAGCCTGAATAGACATAGCATCCTCAAACTGTATTTGCCTTCTCTTAGCCTTCATTCCCAGCTCCTCCAGATGGTTTATGGCAACTGAAACTATGACTGGCACAAAATTTGTCCAAGAATATGTAAAATCAGCCTTAGAATAAACAAGTTGACTGTCACATTCAGTGAAGTGCACTCCTRTAATATTAAACATAACAGATGGTGGAGCAGCTTGAGTTGCACAGTGTTGTATGTTGTATACTTTGCTGTAACACATTGTAAAGAGGGTGATGAAGAGGCTCGTTTAACCACCAACCTGCTGAGCAGGTCCCTTCAGCAGCAAGGCCGTAGCCTCAGGGTTAGTGTCCACCGATGGATGTCATGACTGTCCCCCGTGTCAGCTCCTCCACTGAAAGCAAAGTATTTTTTGGAGATCCATACCTAAGTCTTGCCTTCCCAAATTATTATAAGGAATTGCTGCTTCAGCTGATATTACTCAGTTTATTTGCCTTTACTCCATTTTGGCTCCATTCAGCAATCTGTTTTTGTTGTTGTTATTTTAGCCAATTAAAAAAAAAAATAGGGTTTTGGAATCCCCTGCATTTTTTGAATGTACACAGTCCAGAAAACTTACATTTACTACAGTCATCAGCTCCTCACATCTTGTAATTGGTGCCCAAACTTATTTCTGCCAGTGCCAAAGCTGGTTTCCATAGCTGAGGGCTTGGTGTTAGAGATGGGAGGCAGCAGATCTGCTGGCTAATGGGTTCCCTGGGTTATTTTTTTCCCCATTTAATGATGCCATAAAGAGCAGTAATGTCCTCGAGCCTTGCTGCTCCATCCTGCAAGTCCATGTTCCTCTCGTGTGTACAAATAATACGCTCCCTCACTACCTCTGCAAAATATTTAACAGCAGCGTCTCCAGGGATCTTTCACATTACTGAAATGTAATTAGTGCTACAAGAAGTGTAAGAACATTTACTAGTCTATTATATTAGCATAAAGAATAATTACATTGCGTAGGTTTTTAAACACAGCTGTAGAAGTACCTATTTTGCAATGTCAGCACATGGAAAGGTGGAGTGATTTGGTAAGCCTTCAGACACGTGTTTATTTTACTCATGGGAAGGACAAAATATCCCAGGTTTATAAGGATCCTGGAAGAGAGACAAATGCACTGCAGCAATTTAGCAAAGTGCTTATTCTAATCCTTATAAATATGCACCACATGTATCTTTTATAACTGTTATGTTTTGCAGTATTTAGGCAATAGCATTGGAAGCTTTATCAGCTATGCTTCAATGGATTCATAAAAGCACCCTCCGTTTAAAGAAAGAGGATTTCAGAGTAATGGGCAAAATTTTAAGTGCTGTCAATGGCTACATTTCATCTCATTGATTTACTCAGTCAGTGTAGGTGTAGGATGATTGCCTGATCTGAATCACATATGCAAGAGACGTGCTGCATTCAGTGCAAAACAACTGGATTTCACAAAAGAAATGAACTTGCAAAATCCACTAATTCGCCGCGTGGCGACTGTCCATGGAAAGCTCTCAAAGCTGCACTGAGTGTCTCCGAATCAGGCAGCAGTGAGTGGAAGCCAGGCAAGCTAGGAGTCTTTTTCCAACAACAGCAAAACTTAAAGCTGCCCAGAGCAAAAACGCACCTACTTAATTAGCAGGTGTCAGGCTTTCGTGCCGAACGGTGTTGAAAGAAGGCACTGGGCTGGCAGGACGCTAAGTACGGCTTAACCAGAGGTTATTTCAAGATGAAACTTGTGGAGGGGGGGTGGTAAGCACAAAGTGCTACCAAAATCTCTATGTCAATGTCTTCTGGGGCTTGTTCTGCTACAAGCAGATGTTACACTTCTGTGCTCAGCTCTTCCTCTGTACATCTCTTCCTCTATAGAAGAAATAAGGACATGGTCTTGGGAAACTACGAGGAAGATTAAATCTGTTGGGAGTTTTATTCTTTCTTGCTTAAAAAGAGATTCAATCTGCGTGCCCATACATAGCAAATTCACCTCTCTAGCACAAGTAGCACAAGCACAGAGTGAGTCTTTTGATCACTTGCAGTAGCCTAAAATTTCAGCATAGGCTCTATTTGAAGTGTAAATGATAACCAACTTTCCACAAAAAGAAAAGCATCATAACAATGAGGCACAAAATGCTTTCAGCATAACAGARAACAGAAAACATCAGAGAAACTTGAAAAAGTTGGCTTCAACTTAAAATATGATAGCCTGGATTTGAAATATAAAATATAACCCGTAGAATATAAGGCATGGCAAGAGGTAACTCAGAGCACAGGAAAACGGGACAAAGGAGCCTGAGCAAGGTCAGAGGAAGGTAAAACCTCCATACAGCTCAGCGGAGAACCATGCTGAGCTCAAGTCCCAAAGGCAATACAGATGCACCAGTGCACATGTTAATAAGCTTCATCTCTCAGTAAAAAACTATTAGCATGGGCACAGCCCCCCACTACACCAATTATTCTGCAGCGAGTGCTGGTTTAGTTTCTTCAAGGTGCTCTGTTGCAAACAATAAATAGACCCTCTGCTCCCATTCCCTATATAACTAGTTTGCTTGTAGATCTGTGGTAGACATAAATAGATAGATAGGGAAATAAATAAATTAATTAGGACATGGTTTAGTGCTGTCTTGGCCTCAATTGCAGTATTTTCTTCAAGGATCCCGGAGCTGTGGGTAGTTTGGGCTGTGTCTGAGGAGCAACTCGGAGGCTTTTTAACACATTGAGGGCAATTGGGAGATGTGGATAGGGAATAGAAGCAGGGATCCTTGAAGAAGTGCAGTACGGAGGCTGCTCTGAGCAGTAGCTCGGCAGGTCCGTGTTTCTAAGCTGGAGACCTCGACCCTGTGTGTACCTGGCTCATGAACGGCCCTGACCTCTCCTGGGTTTCTTCCGTGTGCTCAAGGCCTTGGAGCCAGGATCAGGGCTGCTCTGCAAAGCGTGAGTGGCTTTGACCCCAGCTCTGGCTGCAGGCTGAGTCTGCCCGCAAGCCCAGCAGCTCCTCCGTAACCTGCAGCACAACGGGGCTCACTTGGGGTGCAGCCGCGCTGAAAACCGTCCTGTTCCTTCCATGCACCTCCACCATTCCCACCCCTGCGCTCAGGGCTTCTCTGCTGTTAGACCAGGGATTTATTGGCAGGCTGTAGAAATTGCCAGAGACAGGGCAGTCCTCAGAGCGGGACTGTGCTCCAATGGCTAATCATGCTGCAAAGAGCAAATGCTTTCCAATGCTCCCCCCAAATTTTTATTTTCTGACCCRTATGGTGCTGAAGGGCAAGAATACAAGTTCTGAAGCCAAGGAAAATAAAAAGCTTTAGTGGTAATCATAAGGTTATTTATGCCATTGCTCAAAGCTGAAGAACTTTCTGTGTCTTACATAGTATATACTTTCTCTCAAGCGTTATTTTAACTGAACTAACTTCAGATGAGTGTTCTGTGAATTACAAAGCTTGCTTGGGAGATAATTACATCCCTGTGTTGTGTTTTATACAGAAGTCATTGATACATATATCTAGCCTTAAGTTCTTCTTCATGCATGGGTTTTGTCAGGGTTCAGGAAACAGCTTTCCTGGTCCCACTGAAATTACATTTAAATGTAACAGCCAGAACTAACTCTTTTATATATTTTTTCCTTGCACAGAATGGCAGATGCAGAACTACGCCTTAGATGTTTGAAATTAGATTTCAGCTCTTAAATCTGAAACTGAGATCCTTGTGAGGCTTGGTCATTTTGCAAAGCCCAGACACCACAGCTCCAAACAGAGGCTCCATTTGGGYGAGCACGAAAGCCCATCCTTTGACTGACCAGGGGTAAAACTGCATAAATATTCACAGACAATGAATCATCTGCGTGCACACACACCAGCAGGCAGGTATGAGGGTCATACCCATTTTGGTACAAAGCAGTACAGCTTTATCTCTTCCTTGTTGCTGTTTGTTATGTTAAAGATGCTGGCATCCTGAGGCACTAACAAACCCTGAGACAGCCACATTCAGGCTGTGTTTTGTTCTCTCCCTTTGATCTGTGGCATGTTCTTCAATCAGGCACCGCTCTCTGGTGAGGGTTTTTGGCTCTGTTGAGCCTTTTGACTTTGGCCCTCCTTGAAAGAAAAGCTGGGTTAGCATTCTGCTTTTAATTGATCATCCTTTCAACTGCCAAGGCCCCCATGGATTACAGCACTACATTTTTTTTCTTTATCCTCTAGGCTGATAAGGGAAGAGTAGTATATATATGCATGGAATATATACAGTCTTCTGCCTCTCTCAGCAGAAGGGCTTATACACCCAAATCCTCCAGAACAAGTCCCTGTGGAACAAGTCAATGTCAAGATCTCTTTGAGGATGTGCTGAGGAAACAAGGGAATGAACTTAGATTTCTAAAACACTTCAGAATCAGAGTTCCCTCTTTGGGYTTGATGCCATAACCCATGAGACAGCCCCATAGCTCAACCTGAGCAATCCAGAAGGCGGGAGAGCCAACAGAGGGAAGCGCAATGTTGGAGGCATGGAGTGGTGGGCAGCTTCCCAGTTCCTGTTCTGCCTCAGCCTCTTCCCAGCTTTAAAGCTTCCTGTGCTTTGTAGGAGGCCATGCTGGCTCCTCTTGCAGGAGATCACCCTGGTTACCTGTGCAGAGAAGAATACAGTGAAGAACTTTTGCTTATTTTTCTTCCAAACTATTACAGGGCTGCTCCCCACCTCCACAGGCGGTAGAAGATTTGCCATTGATTTCAGGCTTGAGCCAATGCCCAGAACAAGTAAGGGAAAAGATGTCAGCAGGGGTTCAACAAAGTGAAGGTGGTCAGCTGGCCAGTGCTGGTCACTTGGAAATAAGTGATCTAACAGTTCCTTCAGACTGTAAAATCAATTTGTCTATTGCTGTGGCTAATGCTGATAATGATTCTTCAAAAATTGCTCATCATTCCTCAACCAGCTCAAGGACGTCTGTTTGGAAAATGTCTTGGGTTGAAGCCATTGATTTCAGAGAGGTGAAATTTGTAGGTGGGAGAGGATTAGATTCAACACTTTTCCAGACTCTGCAGTGATGCTGGTCAAGTTTCTTAGGTATTGAAAACTGTCTGCTGAGGCTAAGCCTCCAGGAGCAAACTAGGTGCTAGCACTCGTAGGAAATTCAGCCTGTTGGAGAAAAGAAGAGACAGACACATGATATATTTAGGAGACTATGAGCAACAGGCATATTCAATTCACAAGAGCAAGCATGGACACTGAACAGCAAAAGAAGAAAAGTAAGGAAGGAAAATAGGGGCCAAGTAACCTGGAAGCCACTCATGTCTTCAGGACCTGGTCCTAGATACAAGTCTAAACTGAGCAATATGCAAGTTGGAAGTCAGTGCAAAACAGGTCTCACATATACTTGTTTTGACCTTGAAGACCTGTAGTTTAATTCCCCATACCAGGAGCAGAACCTTGCCTGTGTGCTGCCACAAGCTGCCCCAGCAAGCTGCCTGAGCCCAGAAGAAGGTGGCTCTGTTGGACTCCACGAGGCTGCTGAGGAGACTGCTTCCCTGCCTAAGCAGGATGTCTGAGCCACAGCCTTTAGTGGTGGAGCCAAATATAACTGCTTGAGGAAGCTACAGTTTGTGAGAAAAATATGGAAACCGCTAGATATTGCCAAAATGATCTTCCTGTTAGTGCAGAAAGGGGCAGTGAGAAGAAAAAAAAAAGGATGTTAACAGGAGAAATGCAAGCTGGTCTAATAAATGGAGTACTAGCAGAAGACAGAAGACAGTATTCAGGGGCTGTGTGCCAATTCCTGCTCCATGCCACCTATGTCTGTACATCCTAGGGCCAGTCACTTGAGTTGTATGCAGTATTTAAGCATTTCATAAGCCTTTGTGCCTCAGTTTCTCTTCTGTAACAGCGAATGATATCACTTTCCTGCCTCTCAAGCAAATTGCAAGAATAAATACATGGGCTCAGATGATGTAGACCAAAAAAGGTCAAGGATTTTTTTTTTTTTTTGCTGAGAAGCATAGGGGCCATACGTGCAGTATACGCACAGACTCTTGCTGGCCTGGGGAGTTGCACCGACTTGTACACGAGTGTCAATTCAGACCTCAGCTTATTCCACAGTACCTTCCTTGTTTAGACAAGTCCTCACTGTACCTGCACCGTTCCCTACTGAGAGYGTGCTATTAATTCACATCCCAGCCCAGCGTGCCGTAATTTTTCCACAGGAACAAGTCCCAAGGCAGACATGAGAGTGAAAGCGCAAGACAGAGGAGAAATTAAGGCCAGCTGGAACAACAACACGGGGAAGAGGAGGGCTCTGTACCCTTTCCACTGTCACATGCAGGACTAACAAGACTCTTACAGTCCCTTGAATGCTCACTATTCCCCTAAGAAATCTGTGCCAGGATATGTCYGGGAATCAAATCCGAGAGAAACTTTTATGAATCAGACTAGACAACATGGAAGAAAAGAAGGAAGGATTTGTTTTCCTCTGGCTCCCTAATACAGACAGAGCTTGAGGTTACCACACWATTTTTTGTTTGCTGCTCTTCGTGCTTATATAATGGCACAAAAGGAGGATGTCTGAGAGTGAGAAAGTGAGAAGGAAACCAGGAGTAAAAGCGTGCAAGAGAGAAATGAGCATTAAGCAGAAAGGGGCAGCGAGCAGGCCTGTTGTGAGCAAGCGTGGGGCTGTGGAGCTGCTGTGTGCGACACAGGGCAGGCAGGGCAGAGAGCAGGTCGGCGAGGGACCTGACATTGGCACGCGCGAAGATGAACACCCAGGAGTGACAATGATGTTCTGGCCAATCAATGATGCTTGATGCATGGGGGACAGAATAGATGTCATCATTCTGCAAAACCTTATACAAGCGAAAACAAAGCCATCTTTTTTTTTTTTTTTTTTTAATAAAAATAGAAGAGAAATGACAAAGGAAAGGCAAAATATTTGTGATAAGATTTAAGCAAAGAGAAGTAAATGCAAGGAATATAAATATTTTTTTCCAAACAAATGTGATGCCCTGTATAGTTTATGAGAGAAGAAAGAAAAGAAAATCAATCCAGAGCAATATCAGATGTGCCTCTGTGTAATAAACTGCTCTGCAATTATATGAACAAGGTAGCGGTGGTGACGAGAGGTAGGGGATTTTGTGTCTCCAAATGTGCCGGGTTTGTATTATCCTGTCACCAATTGTTCAATATTGTGATACTGGACAATCTCCAGTGTTTTTCCCAGTAGGTCAGTGAACTTATTTTCTTATCAAGCCTTAAGGCAGGTGCAGACATGAGGACAGCATTTGCCTTTGTTTTTCTCCTTCAGCCCAGCCCAGCAGCTCCTTAGTATGCAGGGCCAGTGACTCAACCGCACAAGTTTCCTCCTCCCAGAATTTTCCTTGCAGGGCTCGCAAGCAAGAGCACAATGGAGAGAAGTTTCATCTCCCCCTGCAGATGAGAACGAGAGAAATGCCTGGTAGCTGTTATGCAGGGTGGCATTTTAATTATCAGACCGCATTACAGCGGCAGCCACGCGTTTGCATGCACACACAGCCGCGTAAGCGCACGCGTGCACACGCGTTGCGTAGCCATCCCACCCCCCTGAGCCCCCCTGCTTCTATGGAGAAGGTCTTCCTCCTCCTCCAATCCCTTCTCCGCACTTATGCAACCCGGGGAACACGGCTTGATTGGAAAGGTTTCTTTCTTTGATAACAACAATTCAATGCGCCTTGACATTTTAATAGCCTGCCGTCCTAGTGAACACAATCGAGCTGAGCAGTGAAGCAAAAATCATTAGGTAAGCAAGATAATCTAAACGAAAAAGCAGCCGCAACTGCCTTCCCACATCTGGGGCGCAGCTGGGCAGAGGCTGCCCTCTCCCAGGCGCTTCCGAACCAGAAGCCTCTCCCGGGAAGGGTGTCAGGGAGAACAGGGGTGTCCGCGGATTTATGGCGGGGGGAATTGCGCTCCCTCCTGCCCCTCCACCTACGGACAGGGCTCCTGTTCCCCTCTCCCGGCTCATCCCTCCCCGCCTCGGCCCACATCCATTTCCAGCGGAGTGAGATGCTGACTTTGCAAGCCATTCACTTTATGAATATGACCCTCAAAGGGAAGAAACCCTCTCACAAGCCCAGAACTATGTTATCATCGTTATTAAGGAGCTTAAAAAGGAGCTGGGAAGAGGAGACACCGGTGGAATTGCAGCCTGATTGTGATTGATGTGTTCCTATTAGCTTCTCACTGTTATCTCTCTGGATGGCAAGAACAGCCAGTGGCTTGTAACACAACAGATTACCTGAGTTTTCAGCCCCAGACGGATGTTTAAATAAAATATAGTCCCTTTTAGCGAGAAGCTCATTTTCTCTCCGAGGAGCCCAGACTATTTCATGTCAGCTGTGATTCGCTGTGACTCTCCTCAGTAAACATGTCTTATCATTAATAATTCTTTACAAGCACAATTTCATGGAGTCTTTTTGTATGCGAGCGCGGGGGGAGGCGGGGGGACATGCGCAAATGTTGGGCTCAGCCTCATCTCGATACAGCTTGGGAACCCAAGGTGCTTCTCCTCAGCATTTCACCTGCCTTGCCAAAAATGATTGATTACCCCTAGCAGACTGGGTGTCCGGCTATACCCAACAAATGACTTTGGCCCCTAACAACAGGCCTTGGCCAGATAGAAATCAATATTTCACCATTAAAATCTATCAAAGAAGAGTTAAGGCACCATCTGTCCCTGCCGCCTTTCCATGGTGTGTGAACATTAAATCCGACACTTGTAGTACATGAGTAATCAATATATAGTAGTTCACAGATCATTTGTGGTCCCCTTTTAGCAGTGATGGATGCTTGGAATAGTTGTGATTCATTTTGTCACACCATTAAACAAGATTCTGTCCAGTTCCTTCCTGATTTCATTTAGAGGATCATTCTTCACAGTTCATAAGAGAGAAACGGTTTTACCAATCTGCTTCTATTTCAATAAGTCACTTTATAGAGATTTTGTGTCCTGCAGACTGTAAAAATTCTGGAGAGATAGTACAAACATACCTCTAAAACTATTCACTGCATGACATATGCATAAAGTGTGAAAAGCTGAATGTAAATATGTTTACCTCTTTATCTACAAATATTGGTTTTAACCCTCTCCCTGTTAGAGGGACCTCACGGCACAAGTACATGTGCACACAGCCTTGCCTAAGGCAGATATAATCAAGATAGGGAATGGGCTGTAATTAAAAACATGATTAAAGGAACTGCAAACTCAGTTATAGAGCTTTACTCCTAAAATTAAAATGGAGAGACCTCAGTAAAATAAACACCTTTCTTAATTGCTTCTGTTAATATTGACCTTGCTTTTTCTGAAGTGTTCATTTTATAGTGACAATAAATGTATAATTGCTGAACATGTTAAATGATTACAAAGAAATGGGCCTATTTTTTTCACTTCTYTTATAATTGTCATTATTATGCACAGTCTTCATTCTTTTCAGAGTAGGGGGAAAAATTACACATTAATGTTCCATAGATTATTAATCTCATAAAAAGCCTGTTCTCGCATTCCCCAAACCATTCAGTCAGATCTTCACAGGCTGGTGTAAATGGGCATCACTGACAGGGCAGCTCAGATTTAAGCACTTCAGGACTTGGCCCTCTGTGTGGTTTGCCTGGCAGCAGCGACAGATCCAAGTCCTACAGTAGCACATTTCAGTGCAGACTCGAGGTAGCAATGGAGCTCTGTCACAACATATCTACTAAAATACATATAATGAAGCAGAATGTTTTCCTAATTAAAGGCAAAAAAACCAGCAGTGATTTATGCAACTAGCAGAGCTAGACTGCTACCCCACAGCAGTTTACTACTCTTCCATAGAGTAGTTTACACTGTGATTTTTAATCAGGTTGTTCATTTATAGTCCATGCATTTCTGAGGATCCTTCCCGGCTGGAACAACTGGATCAGTGAAGGTGATGGAGGAGGAGGAAGGCAGAGACCCACCCAGGCTGGATGAGTCAGTGTGGTCCCACCAAAGCCCTGCTGGAGGTAGACCAGACCCTGCAGAAGTTTGACTCAGGTATCCCTGTGCTTAGGGAGAACCTGTCTGCAGGGGGGTGATCACTGCTGATGAATCATGATCCCCGGATGGCTGCCAAACACCAGGATTCCCCCTTTTCTATGTAGCTGGTGTTGGTTGGGTCAAAGTCCCATCCTCTCCACTGAGCTCTGCAGAGACCCCAGGAGCAGGAGGGACATGCAGGAGTCTSATGAGTTCATACTCCTACAAGACAAGCATCAAGCCAGTGTATTAATGACCAAATGGTGCAGACGATTTGTGCTGGTGAAGCCGAGTGGCTAGAGCAGAAACCCTTGGTGAAGAATCCCTGGGGTCAGGTCTGACTTTGTCACAGCTCCCTGGGTGGTTGGGCTCAGATACAACTGCTCCAAGTGATAAAACGGCCCAGCTCCACGTACTGCTGGGTGCATCCTAGGAGAAGCACCCTGCCCTTCCACMCGCCTCTGCTGCTGCGCGTGCCGGGCATGGGCAGATCAGTCACCAGCAAATGTGCACGCAGGTCCTCRCCCACACATGTGAATCCTTAAATGTGGATGTCCCGTGTCTCCCTTGGAGCTGCTAATCCTAGTCCTGATGGGGCAAGTCCTGCCCCATCCCTTGGGGACTTCAGGTACCTACCTTTAAAAAAAGGACCCTGCATGGGGAAGGGCAGGGTGCTGTGTTCAACAGTCCGAATATGAGACCCTGCCTTACTATTTTGTTTCTTCCTTTATATATCTGACAATCCTTAATTTCATAACAAGAGTTGTGCTCTCGGGAGATAACAAATGTAAAATATTACAGCTGAAAATGAACTACTTAAAAAAAAAAAAGACAGGGCCAGGTTTTGAGCTAGCACAAATGGAGTGTCTTGCAGATGTCAGTGACGCTGTGCTGATTCGCACATATGGAGCCCCAGTCCTTACATTTAGACTTACTGTATCTTAGAGAACAGAGATGGTAAAATAATTACTGACTCTTTTCCAGAAAAATTGCATTGAATGATCACTTGAAAGCAGCTCCTAACTTGCCTGTACGCCTGGGAGCCTGGTGCTGGCGCGTGGTCCTGTGTTCTCGTGTTTCCATGGAGCGATCCGGCCGGCTCGACACGGAGGCCAACAAAGAAAACAAAGATACCAGGAGAAATCCTGCAAGAGCCCTGAATTATTACCTGGGAAAGCGTTGTGTGCGGAGAAGGTGGAAGTCCGTGGCCTTGCTCCTCTTCAGGTGCTAAGCAAAGCATCTCCCATATAGCTGAACCTCTAATACATGCAAATAAATACATATATTGATTTCCTTGGTAATAAATGGCATAGCTGTGATTCCCTTCTTATAAATCTTTTTCTAAGCACAAAAGTGGGCCAAGGGAGGGGGAAGGGGTKGTAGGGTAACAAGACTAATCAGGACTTCACCATCAAAGCGAATACATCCAATTAACAGCTATTAAAGAAGAATTTTATGGCGCCGTGCACAGTGAAGGCCATTATATCCAGTGGAATTAATCTTAATTATTTGTACCTGTGTACATACATGCAAAGGAAAGCAGCTCACATTAATCTACATTAAACTTAATACACAGTTGGTGTATTATCTACTCTGAGTCAAAATTGACTGCTGTTCTCTGCAAGTATCTGGGATGCTAAATTCAGCATTTATAGTACACGTGTCTAAAGGCCCAAATTGTTCCATACATAATAACATGGCAGTTAAATTATTGTATACAATTTTTAAAAAGTAAACACAGGACTGTTCAGGTAAGTATTATCTTCAGAAGTCTTTCTAAAAAAGCACACACAMAAAAAAACAGAAGTAGCTGTACGGATTTATTACGCAGCTTAAAAGGAAACCGAACCAATATAAATCTGTGGCTTTCTGAGGTTTAAATAACAGCAATTACTACCCCCAAAATATTGCATTTCATGCACTGTGGACAACATTGTTAAAASCACCCACAATATTTTGGGCCATGGGGATTTTTTTCAGGTTTTACAGAAGCTGACAGTAAATTATGTTGGTTGGTTGTTTGCTTGGTTTGCATTATTTGATAGGGCTAGTTGTAGAGGCCTGTGCTRTTGGAAGAATAATGAATGCTTTAGTTTTTACTTTAAATCCCTGCCTAATGAATATAGACGTAGGCAGAGAGCTACTTAGGATTCCAAAATATAACTAACCACAAAGCAAAGCTTCAGCTGCTCTTCTCTGCTGGGGCTTTGTTCAAGGGCACTTTCCTTATCAACAAATAGCTTTTGAGTCCCGAGAAGCAAGGAAAGGAACCGATGTCTGCTGAGTCCAGCAAAAGCACTTCTGAAGTGATGGTGATCATGTACATAACTGCTTCATAGACTCAAATGCAGTTATTCAGGTCATAATGTGCAAAATCCTGGAATTCCAGGTGTTACTGGGTCCTGGTTTTGATCGGCATCTCAGGTCAGGATTCCTGCAGCAAATTATATCAATTTAGTAAACCCATCCATCCTCTCCTATGGAAAAGCCTAAGCTTTTAGTTGTGTTTTAATACAGGGTAATTAAGCTTCAGGAGCTATCAAGATTGTATAATCTTATGAAGACCTTGTACAAAATATTTATCTTCGGTTTAATTGTAATGAAATTCCTAACTACGAATCTTCAGTAGTAAAACTAGCAGATTAAAGAAGACTTGAAGAAAAAGCTTGAAAATCTATTTGAAGTCAGTTCAGCCAGGCTATTTTCGGGGGCTATTTTCACTCCTTTAGCAATTTTTGGTCTGTTCCTTTAGGGAATGGCAAATTTCAGGCTGTGCTTCTTAAATATTGATGCATGTCTGTTAGCACGTTAAACCATTACACACATGAAGTGACTTCTCCCTGCTGCCCAAGCTGCTCCCAGGCCTGGCTGCCAGGGGAGCGGCACGGGAGCTGCTGAACTGCTGGGGATAACCGAGCGCTTTAGCATAAGACAAAATTCCGATGGAATGTGAGTGTCGAGGCTCCTCAGAACAACTGCCCAGTGGGATGTATGGGGAAGTTAAGGCAAGTGAGACCTCGGGAAGTGCCAACAGGCTGTTTGGAGGAGTGCAGGCTGGTGGCAGATGAATACGGACCCGTACAAATACCATCATCAGTTACATTTTTGAGGTCTGCAAAGTACAACACACATTTCTGTTCCTGAAAAAAAAAAAAAAAAAAAAAAAGTTGTTAGCAAGCCTCAAACCACCAAATAAGCTGGTGAGGATGGAGAGAAGATTTGTACACAAAGCATTGTCTTTGTGAGTGAAGAAGTAAACACACCACAAATGAATGCTCCTGAAAATATCTCAATCCTGGAAGATTAGCCTCAGCAGCAGCGTCACTGCAGAAAACATCTGCATGCTGAAGAGGCTGCTGCACAAGACTTCTTTTCCCTCATTTTCTACTTATATCTCTTAGAAAAGGAAGAAAAACAGTAGGATCTAAAAAATAAGCCCACCTCCACTATTAAAAATTCAACACGTATTTTGTCTAAGCCATTTGTACCCATGTCCTTTGGGTGCCTTTGCTCTAAACGTGCACTGAAATTCTCTGCTGAGCTCATTTCACATTCTAAGCACCTGCTATAGTATTTCCCTGCATCACGGTGCCAAAGGGTGCCGGAGCTACATGGATTCCCAAGTGCTCTGAAGTCTCCGTGCAAGGACACGTCACCAGTGTCCACCTAAAGGGATAAAACAGGACGAGGAATTTTGCTGGAACKGGAAGAGCTGATCCAGAAGGGGCATTGTGAGAACCCCAGCAGCCTGCTCTGTGTTTCTCTTGTGTGCTAGGGTAGGTGTGTGGTTACACCATAGTTACCAGCGCAGTTACCACCCTTTTCTGGAAGCAAATGAACAATGAATAATGTAGAATTATATCCTTTCTGTTTCATGTTTGCCTTTTTTGCTGCCTATCCCATGAGAGACCCCTGCTGCTCCCTTGTCCTCCTCGACTCAGCCAGTTCTCCTTCAGCAGGCTCAATAGAACCCAAAGAGCACCCTCATCCTGAAAATAGATATGGCATGAATGCAGRATTTTCCTAGACTCTTGCTCCCTTCCTGCATTCTTTTTTTGTGTGTGTTAGGCCTCTTTCTACTATGCTTAGCATGCCTGGACTGTGACAGGCAATAAAAGCCTTCAGGTCAGAAATTCCCTATTAATCCGTTTCTAGAGCGCCAATTCCAGCTGGACCATACACTTGGTTGACTCCCAGTCATCACACTCACATAAAGTAGGTTGTGTCAATTTTCTGTAGTGCAGATATTTATTTTGTCCAAGTCCTCTTATGTTCATTTTTGGCTTGGTTTATGATGTCTGGAAAATCCAGCATGAGGATTTTTACATGCATAAGCAGGATACATAAGTGGCTGATAGCATCACAGGATGGACATGAATGTGGGTGATGGGTGAGAGCTTTTGACATATTGATAAAGYATAAATCCTCCAAATTACCTAAGCAGTGATTATTGATTATCTTATTGATAGCTGGAAACTAAATCTCAGTCTTCTGGAAATTAGAGAACTGAATGTTATTCCCATACATTTAATGAGGATGAAGGTAGTAATCAGAAAAGCGTGTTACATTGTGAATGTCTAAATTATGAGGAAAGCAATGAAAATAATGACTTTTTTGTTAAAATATTTCATAATTCATCTTATTGCATAAAATATTAATAGAAAAGGATAAAGCCCTGGCCCTACTGCAGCAAAACTACTATTGACTCCTTAAAATTTCTGGTAGAAGCCATAGCATTGGGTGGGTAGGAAATACAGCACAGATGGATTGTGTTCTGAATTCTCTGTCCCTGTAGTCTTCAAGCCCTCTCCAGGAGTGCACAAAATAATGTGGCTCATGGATCCTCATGAGCAGGGAGATTCAGGGAGAGCAGAGCAGGCACCACAAAATGCTGTGTTTTGCCATGATCTGCACACCAAGGCGGAGTTACTGCACATCCAGCCTGTGTCTGTGTCAATGAAGACAAGCTTAAGATCTCTGCACCATCTCCTGGCATGGGAGGTCACTTGGTCTCTGCAGGTTGTCCACCCCTGGAGCAGCTTTCATACACGCCAGTCCCAGGCCACCAAGTGCTTTCAACTCTAAGACCTGTTTAATAATGCCAGTGAATGCATCAAACCTTTCTGTCACCCTGCAGAATAATTAAAGTGCTATCAATGCTGCTGGTGTTGCCAGTGCAACACTAGCTACCTCATGCCAAAGCAGTAAAATAGCTGTTTCCGCAGGCAGCCAAATGTAATTTGAACTCTTCGTCTCCATCCAGCTATTTACAAGTATTGTATTTCATAAACAGACCACCTCTTTTGCAATAGTCTTTAGGAAAGCTGTATATTATATTGGCAGAAGAGTCTTCTTCAGGTTTTGTTTAATAAAATGTGTGCCACCATATTTAATCAATCTGATTGATTGACAACAGCAATAGTTGGGTCTCGCGGCAGATGCTGCTGCTACCTCATTCTTATTCCAGTTTCATTTCTCAATCAAATCCATGTGTAAAAAACATAATGTGCTGCCAACATAATGTAATAAAACTTCAACGTAAATGCACACCACCGCAACTGCGACGGATAAGTCAAAGTATGGGAAAAGTTAACTTTAGGAAAATCATTTCTGACACAAAAATATTAAAGTTTTACAGTTCACATAGGCCCAGGCTAACCATAACATGAATACTGAAGTCTCGCATCAAAATGTTGAAAACTGTTGTAGAAAGCAAGCTTTGCAGAAGTTACTTGGCTCTTAGCACACTTGCCAGGTTTTGCAATAGTCACTAGGGCTGGTTAGTGTCATTTCAGGTGGATTAAACCCTCAGCATGGAAGCAATATGAGTTATAACTTTTAGCTGAAGAACTCTAATGCCTTTGCAGAGGTGAGACCCAGTTAGCAGTGATGCATGCCTGGTGTCAAGAGGCTGAACTAGCAGGTTGGGAAGTTAATGATTCATGTAAGAATACAGGGTCCCCTAATTGCGAGGTGTCACACATGGCATGAAACCACCCTCAACTCGAAGTTCACTCTAARGCATCTGAACACCTCACTTCAGCCACATTGCACTTACTGCACACAGGTCCTTTTCTTGAGGAATTCACCTTCATCTTACTCRTAGGAGCTGTTTTGAGAGCACTGAAGTTGAGGTGCTCCTGGAAATAGATGGATCTTTTGAACTCCTAGAGAAGTTGCCCTGCTATCCCCGACTCCCTCTGCACACATCTAACCTTCCACATGGCCATAGTCCCTGTGGTCTAAGCATGGATGAAAGTTAAGCATYGCACTGTCAGATAATATACTTCATGAGTAATGTTTTCATGTGCAATTACCAAACGATACATGAAAAGAGCTTCAGAACCACAATAAATGACTTCCCCTTCACTTATTTTTTGCTTTCTTCAATGATGATACTTCAGGAAACACGTGCCATGAATTTTAGGAAACACATGCTGTGAATTTGCATGCTTTTCTTACAAAAGGAGAACAGCGGTTTTAATTTGGAAAAAGTCCTGATGTTTCAGAGCATTTTTTTCTCAGTCACTAATTCTCAGATAAAAAATGTTAAGTTACATGCAGTCATGCTGGACAGTGCTTTGGACGGCCTACATAGTAACTGTGGTTACAGAAAGATTGAGATATGTGGAAATTTTAGCCTATAAGGAAATTGCTCCAGTGGAAAGCTTTCCAATGGCTTCTTTAAGCAAATCACACATGTGGTAAGTATATAAGTACACATATCACATTATTTGCATCAAGTATTATCAGCTGCTTATTTTTTTATGTCTCCAAAGCACAATGAATCAGGTAGATTCACCCAAGTTCTGCCAGCGAAGCCAACAAAGCTGGTTCAGCTGCCCTGACTGAGCAGTGAGCCACTTCTTGAGCCACTTATCCCTCATCAAGATTCCCGTGATTGCCACTAGTGCTGCTGAATCAGCCTATTTTGTTCATCGTTTTTCCCCTTTTTTTCCCCCTTTTTTCCTTTTTTTTTTTTTTTTTTTTTTTTTTTTTTTTTTTTTTTTTTTTTTTTTTTTTTTAAATGATGTGTTTCTAAAGGAGGTTCCTTTAGGACAACTTAATGCTGAGGCCACATGAGAAGCTGGCGGTCACACACAGTCCTGGGCTGACCTCAGATGCAGATGTCTCTTCTGGAGACACCTTCTCCTCCTGTGCCCTGCCAAGGGCAGATTCGGGGTTTCCGGCCCTCAGAGCTAAATTAATCCATCCTGGCAGGCTGAAGATGGTTCCAAAAAAGAGCTAAGGAAATGATTCAGTGTTTGGAAACCCTCTTTTATAGTGAGATTCTTAGAAAATCTAGTCCTTGTAATTTGGCAACACAGAAATTAAGCAATAGTTTAACTGTTGTCTGCACATAATATTGGAGGAGGAAATTTCTGACAGTAGATGACTCTTTAAGCTAATAGACTGGGATACAAAATTATCTTAGTAGCTGTAAGCTGAAACCATACTAGTTTAGGCTATAAATAAACTGAAAATCATTAATGATGAAAAGAATTAATCCTTGGGACTAAAGGGAATGTGAGTTCACTTTAGAAATATTTTGCGTTCTGTAGCACTTGACAGTAGATGATATCGGGAGGTGGACAGGAATGGGTAATTCCAATTTGATTTTGAAGATAATTTTTGATTTAAATTATATACATATTTAAAAAGAAATAAACCCATTCAAAATTGCATTGCAACTATGACAAGCTGTAGCAAAACCTAGGCATATTGTTATCTTGAAATGATTCAGACTCAGAAAATAATACAGTGCCTCAATGAGATAAAAGCATTTTATATTAAAGAATCCTTTTTTTAACATGGAGCCAGAGGAAATAATTTTAACTTCTGGAGAAAACTCAGGCTGCATAAACTTGCTACAAATTCGTGCACTGCATTTTCTGCGTTATTTTTTAGAAATATTTAAGTCCTCAGGACTTCGATGAATTATGGTGTTGCCTGCACTAATCTGGAGCAAGGCAAGAGTGATACCATGGTGTCTTCTGCACTTTCGCTCGTGATTTCTGCCTCGTTGGATGCAGTTGTGCAACGTGCTGCTGGGGCTGCCAGCTGGCAGAGCCAGCAGACACATCGCTGGCTTGTCATGGGGAAATGTTGCCTTCAAAGACACCGAATGTGGCAGCCTTGGGCCTCTGGAAGAGCCAGTTCATCACCACGATGCTGAGCACGTCACCTTGCTCCCACTGCATTGCTGAGCACCAAGGTTTCCCCATGGTGCAGCTCATACCCTCCTTCCCACTGGCCTTCCCACTCCAGATGCCACTTTCACAAGCGAGATGTCCTTCAAGTCACACAGAGGACATGTGCCATCTGCTTGCATGAGGAGGAACACGACTTCGTCTGTTTTTTGCCTGTGGCCTCCAGGAGCGCTCACGTGGGCTGCGCCGCGCTGGAGGCCTCGGCTCTGAAGGCCTCGTGTCTGTTCTTCAGGCCCAGGTAGTCATTTCTGCCAGGAAAAACAAAGGAAACTGCCCATTTTGTGAGCAAGGCACCCTGACAGAGCGTAATATATCATGTACTTGAGGAAAGGTAGAGCTAAGCAGAGCCAAAGCAGAGCTTTTTTGGAGCTGGTTCAGTGTAAACATGGCCGTGTGGAGGAAGGAGGAAGCCCTCCTTGGCGCTGCCTGTGGACAGGCATGTTGTGCTACCGCGACACAAAGCACAACCTCCAAGCAGGGATTTTAATGATGTCTCAGATACACCTTAAGCAGAATCTTGTTCCCAAAATGGCTTCAAAGGGCAGAACTCGCAGCCAGATTCCAGGGAGAAACAGCTCTATTAAAACATAGAGGAGAGAGGAAGTAGAGGTAGAGCAGAATGCTGTGGAACAGGACTGTTGAGCTTACAATGGTAACACCTTTAGATTAAATGTTATCCAAATCTGTGCTGAGTCTTTCTCTGGCACTGCTCTAATGAGATCCTTCCAGGTCATCACATCGTGTGTCATTCTGAGCAACATCAAAGGAGCATAATTTACACACGGGTTCAGTACTGTCATTTTATGACTAGCAAGATGGTCAACCATCTCAGTGTCAGGGTGTTCTGTCTTCTCCTGAGGATGACGTTTTCCCCTGAAGATCATAAAACCTTCCCATCCTTTTGCTGTATTGTCCCTCACACGCTCTTGCCAAGCAAGTCCCAGTTTCCCATGGTGTCTAGGAAGGAATTAAAGTACAGAAATGAAGTTGAGCTGTTGGTCCACAGAGAATGGTTGTGTCTTTGGGGATGTTCTGGGGGACATGAGGCTTTGGTGTGAGGTTGGCAGAGAGGTGACCTACATGAGACCCATCTTCTGTAATGGAGACCAGAGCTGGAGACTGAATGAAGAGCACTTAAGTCCCTCAAAAGTGAATGTAGTGTGCCCAAGCTATCGGCTAGAATGATATGACACAAAATGAGATCCTTCTGTGCCAGCCATCAAGACCAGAAGCTGGAGATACGCCTGGCCATGACCTGGATCTGCCAGTGATGCCTTTGGTATTGGCAGGCTCTCAAAGGAGAGGATGAGACTCTGCTTCCTCCACAGGAGTGATGAAGGTTTGGGTGACCTCCAGCCCTGTCACTCTGCGATAATTGACCCTTCTTCCCCAAAAGATCAAGGAGCCAAGGCCTCCAACCTCATGACTTAAGGGGACAGAGAAAGAAAAGTCCCATAAAACCCCCATAAAATAGGGGTGATGAGGGACAAGGAAGTTGTGCCATGATTCCTGTCCCCACAGTGAGGCTCGTGGCTCCTCACACAGCCCCTTCTGCAGATGCCCCGCTGCTCAGCCCAGAGCAGTTTCTGCACAGGATCTTCTTGCTCTGTTATTTCTGGATGGCTTCCAAAAGTCCTCTCAGGAATGTGAGGGGAAGGAGGGAAACAGCACTTTTTAACACTTCATATTTCAGCCATAGTGTAATAGAGTATTAATAAAGCAAAATAAAATAAAATAATTCGATTGAGTGGTGCTTTAGGCACAGGACCGCCTGATCACCAGAGAAAGGAGGCCCAATACAAGCAGCCAAAGTGTCCACGTTGTGAAGGGAGAAGACATGGGACATTTTTGTGAGGGAATGTGTTGAGTGACCTGGATAAAATGTTCACTACAATAAATAAATTTAAATGTCTTCCTTTCATAAATGCTAAGGATATCCAAAAGTAAAACTTAGGGCATTATTAGTAAGGAATGTTTTGAAAGCTCAGTGTAATGTAAATATATCGACACCGGGAATTTTCAGTATCTGTGGCTTGAATCCCTTTCTAATGTGTATCTTACTGTATAGGCCCAAAAGCCTGTTGGTTTCCATGTTGAGATCTCTCCTTTTGCAGATATTTTGCAGTTGGACTGTTCACCCAGATGTGGCTGCAAGACCCTGCCATCCAAGGCAAGGTGATGGTTGCCAGTTGCACCAGTAGCTGTTGTGACAAGGACATTCTCAGTGTTCCGAATTCATCTGTAGCCATTTAATTAATTGCACTCAAAAAGCTGAGTAACATAAGATGTAAACCTTCCCTTCAAACATCCTCTACTTGGAACAAATTTCCTCTACATCAGAGTGATGTGGTTGCTGCTTGACCTAGGCCTGTGGAGGAACAGGGATTGTAGCTAAGCTCAGTTGTCACCTTTTCAATCATTCAACAGTCATTAAGTAGATTTTATGTAGATTTAGGCTTTTCCAAAAAACTTAGAGGAATGAATCAGTAGCACTAGGAAAGAAGAGGGAACAGGGGTTAGGCGCTCCTGCTAGGAGTCACTGTTTGGGAACTGTGAAGCTGGTTTAAACAAAAGCTTCTCACTATTTTTGTTTTCCCTCATGCAAGGCTTCTCCCCTGTTATCTTACTTGTTTCATCCACTTGTTACAGCTTATCACTTATAATCAGCATTGGCAGACTCTTTGGGGCTTGTATATTTACGGAAGTGAAAGCATAACATAGCCATAATTTGGATAAGATTTACTAATCTTATGCTGCCACAACAGAAAACATAGAAATTTTCTCCTTCACATCTACAACAGTAGAATATTTTGGCCAGGAAACCTCTCTATCAAGCCTGCGCCATTCGTGCCTTGGCATTATAAACTCTAGAATAACCCAACCAATATTTCTTCAATCTATAGAATAGGATAGGACAGGATAGGACAGGATAGGATAGGGTAGAATAGAAACCACGTATTGGACCTTGATTAGTGCCATTAAAAGGGCTTATCTCACCTCTGCTAGCCCAGTGCTTGTGTAGCATCTCCAAGAGCTTGTAAGGCAGAAGGTTCAACACCTAAATGAATCCAAGATTTCATTCGCCTTGGAGTAACAGCAAAGGAATTCAGTTTAATTTCTCCTGTGAGAAAAGTGAGATAAATGATGTGTACATGTCTATCAGGTAAAATATTTGATCACTTCCCTTCTTAGTCATCACTGATCTTTAATCACTTATTATGTAATGTTACACCCAGTACAGATTACTTTGCGAGGGGGGTGAAAATCACAACCATGAAGCCAGCAGAAACAAGAAAGCAATTTGTCTGCAGCAGGAAGGTTGCTCTTTTCTGCACACTCTGTTTACAGCATCATTTATCATCTGTGAAAATCGCCCGGAGGCAGCAGAACAACGCGTAGTTGCAGCTACACAAGGCCAACTGTCTTATTAGAGCCTCCTATTCGGATAGTAGCCAAATCCTAAGACTTTCCCAGGGCAAAGGCCTCTCAAGCGATGCCAAATCAGGCAGTCCAAATAGGTTTATGAGACTTTTCAAGCTCACAGCCACTGTTTGAGTGAAAGATGGTCTTTTTTAGGCTACCTCTGTGCCAGTGCTGTATCGAGGGACCTATTGTACTTGCAGATTGAAGACAGATCTGTTTATTAATTATAATAGAAAGGAAGAAGAACTCCAGAGCAAAACTCTCAAAAAATACACTTTTTAACAAAGAAATTTTTCTGATCCCATGAAACTCAGCTACAATTTGGCATGTTTTTCCAAACACAGCATGCAGAAGCAGTAATATTTTATGTTGTGATTATTGAACATTGTGGACTTCAGCCATCTGCTAGGAGAGGGACATTCTGCTCCCTGAACATCCTGGCTGTAATTTGCACAATATTTGAATTCTTGAGAGCTACCAGGAGCTCTAGCATGGTGTGGATGCCTGTCAGCAATAACAGCTCATAAAACACAGCAGAGCAGGCTCAAGGGTGGCAGGGAATATTGCCACCTTTGGATTTTTCCCTGGATGTGATGGCAACATGGACTGTTCCAGCAAGCACTAAACACATAAGAAGGTTTCCCAAAGCACATGCTGCTCCTGTGGCAGACAGAAAGCACAGGCATGTCTCAGGCAATAACATTATCTCCTTGGTTTTTCAGCATTACAGTTGGGTTCAATTTTCTATTATTGTAAATCTTTTGGGTGGGATTTTTTGCAACATTCCATCTTGGCCTCAGCTCTCTCCTCCTGGAAACAATGAGCCCCCCACAGTCCCACTGGTTGAACAGCAGCAGAGCGAAGCCAGCACGGAGCAATTCGGAAAATCCCTCCCCTTGTGCTCGGCAGCTCACAATGGGTCAAATGTTTCATCTCTGTGTGCAGTCTGAAGAAACAGCCCTTGTGCAAGGCATCAGGGTGGGAAAGAGAAGCCATGGGGCCAAGGCCATGCGCTACCACTGCATCCACCCTATGTTAACCATCGCTGGGATCATTTCTGGAAACACTGCGGCTATCTTGGTGGAGTCCCCATCCCGATAATAAGTTCTTTGAGGGATACGTGTGAAGCTCTGCAAGTAGGTGACTCATGGGACCAGACTGACCGCGGGGCAGCTCATACTTCTGTATCCTCATGTGGTTGACAAACACTGTGATTTCTGACTTTGAGGCCCACAGAGATGAGGAAAACTGAGTTATTGATAGTAAGGTGAATTTTGGACCCCAAGTTGCCAATCCTGGTGCAAACTAATATTTTTCAGAATCAAGTGATTTCTTTCCTTAATGAAAGACTGTGAATAATGTGACTGCACATTGCTATTCAGGACTTTGAGAAGGATGAGAAGAACCTACTACTCCAGCAGAGAGATAAGGCAGTGGTAAAACTGCCTTAGTGGGGAAACAGATGGCTGTATCTGCCACATCTACCACTCCCAGTCATTTCATGACTAAACAGGTCTGTGAGCTCCCTTGGTTTCCCTCAATTACCAACGGCAATCAGAGCTGAAAGCCCTCCTAGGTTCACTCACATTTTTCACCTCAGACTCACAAGCAGGACAAAGGTTGTAGGTGAAATGGAGTGTTCGCAGCCGAGGTGGGAACATCTTCAAGGCACAGGCTCCCCAATGGGAGAAGAAGACATGGAAAATAAAGTAAGATCAGAGCTCAACAGTCTTGGGCCCATTCCTGCAGCACATTAGCCAGAAGACTTAGCCCTTTGGGGTGAAGAATGTTGCTTTGCTGCTAGGACTTCATTATTCCTTGCTGGCTGGTGTTCTTTCAGGTGTGGTTTGTCAGTGTTTTTCCCTCAGTCTCAGGCTGTGTTTCTGGGGACCAAAAGGGATAATGTGGCTTTTCTTCTGTCTTAGCCACACAGGCACAGTCAATGGACTCTTCCAGCTCATGCTAGTTGAGGACCTGTCCCAGCACTTCCAACGCCAACAGATGTGGCCGTTCCTTGTCATCGTTGCATTGAGATGACTACGACAAAGATATAAAACGCTTTCTTCAGGCAGACCTGTGAGCGCTGTGCTCATTTGAGAGGCAAGTAAAGAAGACATCACGGCTGGATATGAGCCCTCTGGTAGCCATCAATGCTCAGCCCACACTTTTGATGAGGTTAGATAATAAGCATCGTATGGAGAGCATGTACCCTCCTGAAAATGTCAGCATTCAAGCAAGAACTACAAAGGCAAGCAGTAGCTGCCCACCATAGGATGTCTCATAGAGTTAAACTTCAGCTGTATAATACAAGTCTAACTCTCTGTAGCTTGATTTTAAAAAGGCCTAAAACAACAACAAAAAAAGCATATACTGCTCTGAAGCATCAGCACAATAATGTATCTTTGTTCACAGCCCTTTTTTATTTTTGAAAAAGGAGTTTCCTATATCAAAACTAGAGATTTCTTTCATGTTACTGTCAGCTTGATAGCCCACCTAAAATTGCATTATTACTACTGACAGAAAGGCAGGTGTTAACAGCTAGAGAGAAAACAAATGTAGAAAACTGTGGCAAAATTTGAGGGGAAACAGATGTGTGAGCAACTCCGACTTCAATATTTATTTTAATAGTGCTTCTCAAATGTGTTTAATATCTATGTGAATATAGTCTCAGCTTTCACTGGCATCCAATAACCAGTATAGTACATTACTCACCTCTCCTCTCCTCTCCCTCTCCCTGTCCCTCTCCCTTTCCCTCTCCCTGCCCCTCTCCCTTTTCCTTTCCCTTTCTCTCTCCCTTTATTTTCCTCTTTTTTTCTCTCCTTTCATTCTTACTCTCATAAAACAGCATCCATAAATCTCTCAGGAAATGCCAGTTTATTCCTCCTCCCCTCCCCCAGTATGAAATAGCTATGACTTTTTTTAGCCATGGGAGTTCAGCATGATTAGTATGCTAATATAGGAGAGAGAAAAGGAAATGGAGATGAGAGATATGGTCCTTTAGCACAGAAAAGCGGAGACAACTAAAAGGAGGATCTCTGCTAATCAATTAATCTACAGTGGACCTAATGCTATAAGAAACCATTGGGCATAAAGGGACAAAATTCTCTGTGACAGATGGCACTTGGGCTCGAGATATTGCCGTGTTACTGCTCAAGAGCTTGTTTACCTCCCCTATAGAGGTAAGCAATAAAGCAATAAAATTGCTTATTTATTTTAAAGAGAGAGTTGAAATGCTTATTTACCAAATCAATCAAGGTTTACTAAGGCAGAACAGCCACGATCCTCACTGCCCTAAAATGCTGGATACTTCACTGATCTCAAATAGCAATTATCTATTGCAGCTCCTTGAACCCACTCTGACTGCAAAGAGACATTTAATTTGCAAATTTTGATGAAAAATATCTTTTTTTTAATTGCTTATTTCCCCAATTTGAATTTTAAAACAAATGATTAACTAGAAGTTCTTTTTAACTTGCCTTGGGCAAGCCAGGAAAATATTTGTCAAGACCCAAGTCTGTCTGCGTAACATTTGAGTTGAGAAATGCACAACTGCTTTCAAGTCAACATTAGCTATGACAGAAGCAAGACTATTATTTAACAGTAGCTGAAAATGTCAAAAACAAGCGGCGCCTGGCAGCTTGACAAGCCAGTGTTGAAAGGAAACCACTTTTTCAACACTTGGTTAACTGCAGAGCAAAACGGCACAATTATCACAGGATTTAGAGCAAGGCTTTGGTGACTCCCTTTGAATTCACCGGGATGAAGATCAGGTGCTTTCGCAGCTATTTCCCGCTCAAAGCAGCCTTTGAGGCCCAACCACAGGCCAGACCCTCTGCATTAGTTGCTGCACTTCAAATGAAAAGAAAGCTCCGCTCTAGGAACGGAGGTGGCATCGCCTAAAAGCTGCTGTCAGCCCTCAGGTCCATCAGCTCAATGAAGACATACCCAGAGCAACGGACACATGTGAGTGTTTAGAGCTGTGCGTTTTCAATGGGAACTGACTGTCAGAATACAATAGAAGTATTTTTAAAATAGATATTGTGCCCAGACATTTCAGCCTTTTTTGTCTTCACTTTAGAATTCGTAAGGCATTAAGGGTGTATTAAGAGGAGCATCTTCAGCAGCTTGAGGGAGGGGATCGTCCCTCTCTCCTCGGCTCTGGTGAGGCCACATCTGGAGACTGTGTCCAGTTCTGGGCTCCGCAGGACCAGAGGGATGTGGAGCTGCTGGAGAGAGTCCAGCGCAGGGCTACCAGGATGATCAGGGGCCTGGAACATCTGCCCTGTGAGGAAAGGCCGAGAGACACTGGTTGGAGGAAACTGGCTGCTAAGAGGCCTGAGCCCTCACAGGGCAGCACTACTGCACTCGCTGCAGCTCAGTCGGAGCGGGCACGGGTCCAAGGCAAAGCACCCGCCGAGTTTCCTACGAGTGAAATGCTGGACAAAAACACAAGCTTGTGGCAAGCGTTGATGCCAACAAGCCGCGACAAGTGGCCAGCACTTTGCATTTGCATCCTTATTAATCAGATCTGGCAGATGTGATTCTCACAAGCCCGTACCTCTGAGAGGCTGATACCCCACACTACAGTCATACTTCACAGAAAATGACGAGTTTTCGTCAGTGGTGAAAGAGAGGCCGATTCTGCAGTGGGATCTTACAGTTTAGCATTTTGGGGGACTTACATCACTTTAAGAAAGAAGTGAGGTCTGAGCAATTTGAGCCCTTCCAAACAGAGTGGCCAAATTCCCTGCGAGCGTGAAATGCTGCCTGTCCCCGGAATCAGTGGAGCTCTGCCAGGTTGGCTGGAACTTGGCTCTGCCTGTCAGCTCATTCAGCAACGATTGCACTTGACATGTGGCTCAGAACAAGTGCTTGTTTTTAAAAGAAAACAGTGCAGTCTTTCAGTGCTGCCCCAGTCTATAGCTGCAATTGCAATAACTCGATTAACTGTCCTTAACTCAGACGCCTAAATATTAGTGCACAGAGAGAATAAGAAGGGGGGAAAAACACACAGTCTTCCCTCTTTCACCCTTTAATGGTGGATCTTGCTGCTTGAGACAGGATATGATGGTCTGTAGGTAGGTCTGTAGGTAGCTTTGCTTCTCATTAGAGTCTGTAATAGAAATATGTGTTTAATATACTTATATATGTATATATATATA
>NW_020455654.1:0-2214 GCF_003342845.1 Nothoprocta perdicaria
TATAGAAACAAAGTGTTTAGTTAGAGAACATGACATTTCTGCAGTGACTAAAGAAAGCTATGTTTCCCTTCCGCACTCAGTGGTCCGTGTCCCAGACAGTGCTTGGTGTCTTTGGTCTGCTAAGGAGTGCTTCTATCTCACATCTGTGAAGAGGCTCTATTTATGACCATATACGAGCTTTGAACAAGGAAAGAAAGAAATGAAAAACAAACAAGGTCCAAATAAAATGTTTTTCTTCTCAGGAACTGTGTGGACTCAGAATATTTTGAGTTTAATAATTTATGAAGGCCACCGTAATGGAACGGAAGACATAGAGAACATGGAAAGAATCCCATGGCTGGAATACAATAATAACAGTACTGATTATGCAGCTTTTTGTTCACCTCGTGTCTTTGCCACTCATCTACCTTACTACTTAACTCCAAGAGACCTGAGAAACAAAAGAGCACGTGTAAGTATGACCATGGGGSTTCCTCTTACCTGTCAGTCTCCAGCATCTGCCTGCCTGCTGCCTCTGGCATCTCCTTCCCATCCTGCTTGGTGTCCGTGCTGGAGCAGGGGTTWGGACTAGATGATCTCCAGAGGTCACTTCCAACCTCAACCATTCTGTACTTCTGTGAGCTCGCTGAGGCCCCTGGTGAGGTTAGTGCTGCCCAGAAGCTGGAATTGCCAGGAAGAYCTTTTTCATTTCATCAAAAGATTCAAAACCTAAACCAATGCAAAACGGAAGATGAAGCAAGTTCCAACGATTTTCTACCACTGTTCTTCCACACCTCACTGCCTTGCCCACATGAACAGTAGCACTGACACGTGTAACCCTGATCCTTACACGATAGGTAGCCATGAGTATTGAAGGGAAATGTCACCTGCTATAAACAAAACGATGGTGTAACATTATCTGGAATTGACTTATCATGTTTATCATCTTCAAGTTGTTCTCTCATATATTATGTAAGGATAGTTACAGAATACCACATGGAGATTCAGCGTAAGGGATCTCCCATTTTCAGACTAACGTTGTTGTCTCTTTTGCAGGTTATTTATGTTACCAGGAACCCCAAGGATGTTGTGGTTTCGTATTATCACTTTTCCAAAATCRTRTMCACGCTAGAGGAAGTATCAGATTTCAACCTTTTCTTAGAGAGATTTTTAGCTGGCAAAGGTAAGATWYGTATCCTGCTAAGAAGCCCAAATCYCAYTGCCTACTTTGAGGCTGAGTGGAGATCCATTAGAGCAATCAATGTCACCTACCCGGAGTCCTCAGCCATGAGGAACCTGAATGCAAAGCTGTGGAGGTGGTTTGAGCTTGAGACCATTTTCTRTTGGYAAATCATGCCCAAAGGAGATATAATAGGTAGAGATTTGCTGCTCTYCAGCAAAGTGCAAGGGACTTATTCTTTCCCAATTAGACATGGACACGGAAAATATGCACTGTGAGAAAACCAGGAAGCTAATCAGTTTGACCTCATCTGCACGCAGGACTGTCACCCAAACACTGTAATCATGTGTCAAAATACAAGAAAGAAATCCTTCATAAAAATACCACCTTAAAAGWATCTTTCCAAAGACGCAGAAGGATATAGTGGATTTTTAATAACCACTGAATGCACATGAAATAGTTTGCTATTCACTACCAAACCCCTTCCACATTGTGCCCCTTTGAGCACAACTACCTGCCAAACCTCAAAAAAAAGACCAAGGAAATCACTGAATCTTACACTTCTGTTCTCAGAAGTACTGGAGGTAGCAAAACAACTTATAAATCTACAGTATTTATCCTGCTAATTGCATTTCTCTCTCTTTTTTTTTTTTTTATATGATTATTATTATCTGCCTGGGTAAGTCGTGGGTGGTTCATGGGTGGATCACGTTACAGGCTGGTACAGCCACGCTCAGGATTTCAACATACTCTTCCTTACCTACGAAGAAATGAAAAAGGTGAGATGGGTTATATATCACTGCATTAAAAATATTCTCCTCCTGGTTCTGGAGTAGTCTCAGATGATCCTCTGTGATAAGAGTTCATRTTGGAAAGCCCCAGATCCCTTGTGGAATAGATGCAAGTTGATGATGCTTGTAAGGGGATACTCACGTGTCTCATTGGTGCCCAGGTCTTAGCACTTCCTATGGAAGGATTCTATAAAGCCCTTTGCAGCATGGCAGAAGTCTGCCCCTCTACCATGGCAAAAATAACTTCTGAAACAACACAGAAGA
>NW_020455654.1:2334-75357 GCF_003342845.1 Nothoprocta perdicaria
GAAGCATCTACCATGAGACACACAAGGAGTGTACAGTGTGGGGAGCAGAATACGCTATTGTCACCTCAGACAGCACTTCGGCCATTTGCTCAAATTAATCACAAGTGCTCTCTCTCACAAAWYAGATTCRAAGCCRTATTTAGGTTTTTGCCTACTCCTTGGCTGTTTGCATCATAAAGACATTTTGAATATGACATTGATTGTAGGATCTCAGAAGTGCTGTGCTCAAGATCTGCAACTTCCTGGGCAAGCAGYTGAGTGAAGAGGAAGTGGAAGGCGTGGTGAGACAGGCTACGTTTGAGAACATGAGGAAAGATCCCCGGGCAAACTATGAGAAWATACCAGGATACCTCAAAGAAGACAAAAAGGGTCACTTTCTACGTAAAGGTAAAGCGGAAGCAGGAAGACAATGTGACTATTTCATGTCTCTTGGCTTKGGAGGATTTCTAGTCTCAACTAAGAAATCCCATTTGCAGAGAGACAATTCAGGTTTCGTACCATTATATTTATTCAGAAGAATGTTCCAGGTGGAGCATAAGCAATCTTCCTATATTATCCTGGGGAAAATAAAAGGGCAGTATCTTCCCAATAGCAACACCAATTAATGCTGTGCTCTTGCATAAAGGAAATYATCTGTGGGTTGTAGTTTGTCAGGAGTAATATGATGGAGGCATCCTTGTTGACATGATATTGCTGACAAGGCAATAGAAATTGGCTTTCAGGGTAGAGGAGAGTGTCTTTGAAAGAGAAACAGATGTTTCTTTCAGCATCTCCAACTGAGCTAAGACTGACAACAGTGCTAGCTTGGAGATCTTCTCCACATACATACTGCTTTTTTATTTTTCAAGGCAGGGGCGGTACTAACAACTCRAACACAACCTTCTTGAGCAATAATTCTCAGGCTCCAAGAACTTCCTTCCTGACTCCTGGATATTGCTTATAAGACTTTCTGCTAATCCATGTAGGATAAGATCTGCTATGCATTAAGAAGAGGGCTGTAGGCACATCAAAACCAAAGGGATTTCCTTTAAGAGGTCTGTGCAYTTTCTGCACAGCAGCTCGATTCAGAAGCGTGTTGTCAGAAGAATAGAGATTCACTCAGCACACCAGTGATAAGGGAAATCCTGATGGAAGCRCAAAGCGCTTCCCCCAGTAGCTCTCCCTGCTTGCAAGGAGGCTTTCTCAACATGTGCATGTTCTTCTTCTCATCTCCCTTTACTTCCTCTCTTTCCTCAGGCACTGTTGGAGACTGGAAAAACCTCATGACAGTAGCACAGAGTGAAAGGGTTGATGAAGTTCTGAAAAAGAAAATGGAGAGTCTGCCCATCAAATTCATCTGGGATATTAACGATAAGATGTAGGCTCCTTTCCTGGGTCATCATCCTTTGCTGTTCAGAGTGGATGTACACRTTGGGTGTTGTGAAAGAACTAGCCACAAACAACGGGAAATAAATTTCTAGTTACATTATAAAAATACAAGTTCTATTATGTCATTCACAAAACATGAATTGTCCAAGGAAACATCTGTTATACCAGTTACCTGTTTGTTGGTTTACAAGCTATTTCARTCAATTTACTTAGTAAACTACATCTTCTTTCCTGCATGTTTGCTTTTATTCTCTGTGCTTTAAGTAAGACCATTCTTGTAGAGAATCAAGCAAGAACAGATCTTTTTTATTGAACATTGCTAAAAAAATCTTAATTATTTCTATTGTGTTTTTAGGGTTTTCTTTAGCAGAATTTTAAATATCTAATTGGAAAGTAACATTGACTTGCCCTCATATAGTTATGCTTTCAAATGAGTGATTTCCTTTTTCCTTGGTAAATTGCAGATACTCAAGTGTTTGCTGGTAAAACGGTCTTTATGTTACATCAGATTCTCTGATATTTTCTATTGACTGGAAAACTTCATTGCATTGTTCATTATGCTTTTTTAGGTGACATTCATCAGTCTGCTGCTTTATATTTTGAGAAAAAAAGTCAGATCAATAGTGATTTTCCAGTGGAGAAAAACAAAAAACAAACATACCCTCTCATTTGTCCTTGATTATTTGCCAGCCCTGTTGATGTAAAAGACTCCCACCTCTCCATGAGTACTGCCTTACACATGCATTGACTCACAACACTGGCCTAACTTGGTGGTGGTGCAACTCCAAGGGAGCTCTTCTGTGGGATACCTCTGAGAAAACGAGAGTAAAGATGCATGTCAAGAATTCTTCTATCAACAACTCTAAATACATTTGCAAGCATTTCCATTCCTCCCTCACCTCTGGTCTGTGACATATTCGTGATTCCAGACAGTAATGAATTCTACACCATTTGCAAAGGGAGGTCTAAGTCCTGCATTTTTTTTTTTTTTTCAAGAAATCAACTCCGTCTGTTGAAACTCGCTTGTAAAGTAGAACTTTAGACCCTCTCTGTGCACGCATCACAGCATTTTTATTCCTCCAATAATCACCCGCCACTTTCAGCACAGCCTAGTCTGGCGGGCAGGGAGAAAGGTGACTGTTTGGAACAAAATGCTTCTTCCTCAACTTTTTATTCTTTTCCCCAAACACCAACTGCCGTTACTGCCAGGAAAGGCAAGGCTTCAACACTCAGCCCTGCTTCCAAATACAAGATCTACACCTTCATGCCAGGGTTGAATTCTTTCAATTGCTATTGAATCATTGTGCTCAGAAGCAAACCAGGGCTGGACAGTTTCTAAATTCAAAAACTCTAAGCCATTGATTCAGCATGATAAAAGCATCTAACTTTGTTTTTATCATAAAACTATGCGAAAAATACAAAATTTCCCTAGAGCTCACATGCTGGCTTGGGATCAGCTATTTCTTCTCACTTTCAATCCAGCTGTTTCAGCCTTCTGATACAGGCTAGCTACCTTTTTCCTGGTCAAAATTAATTAATGTAGAGCTTGACCTGTTCTAACAAAAGCTGCTGCTGTGAAGACAAAAGAGACTTTGTATAAATAACTTGTAAGAATAATACTTTTATGTTGGTGAGTGGAACAATCAGGTCATCTTCCTTCTGTGAACTTCATATCCCTGATAAAAAGACAATAAAAAGCAACACAAACTTGTATAACCTGTGCAATCACCATGGCCCTAGACAGGCGAGTTTGAACTTCCCCAAGGGTACCAGGGAACTTTTTCTTCTGTACATATTTACATTGGCCAAAGAAAAGGTAAAACTAGTTCAAAGTCAGAAGCTTAACGTATGCTTTTGCTGAATTTGCTTTAAATAGCAGAACTAGTGATTAAAAGGACCTTGATTTTGCTCTGTTTCCAGTGGGAAGCCGTATCTGCAAGTCCCATTATAGCAGTAAACAGCCTCAATTAAACCTCAATACAATCACAATAAAATAATAAAAACTGCATACACATACATACATACATCACAATGTGGACCTCAGGAAATACACTATCAGCTGCAGAAAACTTTACCAGCATTCAGGACAGAAAGTGGCACTGAGTTCAAGGCAGTAAATGTAAATTACTTCACAGAATTCTACCTGAAAAGCAGCTCTTCTGCCTCTCCTAATCAGAACCTGGTTGTAAAACACCGATTAAAAAGGTACTTCAGCACCTCATATTCTGCAATGCAAGGCTTAAGGCAGTTATATGAGAGATTTTTCCTTCAATATCTAGTATCTCAGTACCTTGGATCCAGACACAGTCCAAACTTCGAATTTATTTCAGCAAGTTAAAGTAGAGATCCACAGGACACATTGTAGCCTGCTGGTTCAAAGTCTCCTAGGAGAAATATTGAAGTTGAATATCCCAAAGGAATTGTACTTTAAGTTTCCAGCTCTTGGCCAAAACTCTCGAGGCACTGACTCATAAAAAAAAGAGAGAAAAAAAAGGGGGGGGCATTTCACCCACAATTATGCATTTTGTGGCACTTTGGTGAGTTCTGAGATCTCGTTCCCGCAGCACCCTGGTCTGGTGGGCACCATCCTTGGGATTCTAACAGAACTCAGGCATCACCAATTCAAAATGCTCAGCATGGTCAGGACTAAAGCAGCTCTGGTCATAGCGTAGAGAGGCAACTTGTAAAGATCGCCCTAAAACATGTTACGTTTTAAGCTTGTGAGGCTCCCAAGTTTAAAAGGAAACACACAAGGTTGTCAGCACTATGATTCTGACCTACTAAAACTCTATAAAAGTTATTTCTCAAGTCTAATCCAAAGCGTCTAAATAGATTTAAAATATCTCACTGAAATTTCATCCACCAAACAGAATAAGTTTCTTTCTCCATTCACTTCAACAAACCAAATCAGGTAAATGGAGTCAGGTCTGCTCTCCGGCAAGTTCCCCTTTATTCCACAGCAGGAAATCCCTAATAAAACCAAATAAGCCAAAAACTCATAAGGTCATTCAGAAGTTCCGACCAAGCAACTGAACCTTGTTTTAAAGGCTTAGAAGAATGAACCTTTTAAACACTATTTTGTCACTTCAACTCTTACTATTTCCTCTACTTTGAAATACCAGATGTAAGAATTTCTTAACAGTAAAAAAACACCCACCATATTTTAATACTTTAATTCCTTTGGCATTGGTTTAGCTTTTCAAGTTAGGCACTCTCTGCATGAAAAAAATATCAATATATTAATCTGACATGAGAACAGAAAATCCAACTAATCTAGAAATACCCTTAGTGAGACAAAGATCATTTTTTTTTCCTATTCAGGGAATTCTTTTAAGTGGCACAGTTTCAAATTATTTTCAGATTTTTTTTTTTGTAATTTCACAGTATTCTTGTTTTCAATACATCTTTAAAGAGAACTAATGCACTTTTTCCATGAAAAAAAAGGCAGATTTAAACATATATGGTTGACAATGCTAAACAACCTTAGAAATTGTTTTGCACAAATGAGCTAAGACTTTGCAAATTAAAATTACTATTCAGGCCTGAATACCATTTTAAAGTGTGTTAGCAACTATAGAAGAATCTGGATATAGACACCCTGAAATTTTCAATCCAACTTTCAATCAGGTATCTTTGGAAAAATAAGGTTTCATCTCATACTAGCTCACAAGCTTTTAAACATACAAAGGTAGCTCTGGTGGAGCAGAGATTCTCCTTATTGCTCTGTAAACATACGTTATCATTAAAATTTCAATTCTTGTCTAAAGTTCTTAGTAGCCAAAATTAAAACGATCTAATAGAGGAAGTCAAGAACAAAGGGACATGGTCATGGTTTTATAAAAAACTGTTTACAGGTTACTTTAAGACTACTTAATCTATTAGAAATTTATGTTTATTCCTCTTTAATACAAAAGGCTATTTAATTCTTAAATCTAATCTAAGTGTACCATTTCCAGAGCTATGTGAGCAGAAAAACATGTTACAAATCAGTAAATGACTTCCGGGATGAAAGTCATCTTCTTCAGTAAGGGAATTCCAAATGCTAAAGTTCATAAACCTGTCTGCCCTGCAAGTACTTTATTGCTTTAGTGAAACTGTTTTCAAAGGCTCAATCCTAAGCACTTAAAGCAATCATACTAAAGCATTTTGAAACTAGTCACATAGCCTTTTCTATCAGGGATGGGTCTGCAGGGATGGGCACCTTGGAGAGGTGCTTTTTGAACTCTTCATCCATATTTTCATCCTTCTAGGGGTGCATCACCGTGTTCCCAAATGCAGCCCGTCTAATCACCAATGCACTTCTTGCAGGGTTTTGGTTTTTTTTTTGGAGGTGGCAAGGCTGGGAAGAGTCTATCAGCAAACTACCAGCTCCACTGGCAACACTGTAGAACAGGTATCAGAAGGGTTAACAGCCACAGATTGATTTGCACCTTCACTTTATGTCACATAAAGGCTTTCACAAGCTGCCAACAGCACTCTTCTAAAACAACTCCCTTTACATTCAAACCTACACGTATGAAAGCTAATATGATATTCTGGATTGTCACTTTAAATGGCCAATAATACAAATCATACAGCATGTTCACATAGTCTGTTCTCTGGCAAAGTCTAATTAAAGCCAAAAGTAAATTTGTGTGCTTTTTGCATCAAAATTAGTTGACACACAAGTTCCAATGAAGCAGAAAAAAAAATTCTTTCTACCCCAATCAACCAGACTTTCAAAGGGAACTTCTGCCCATTCAGATTTCAACCCCCTTACAAAACTGAATTAGTGGTTTTGAAACTATTACCCTTATCATGCCAGGGTTTTAACTCTAATAGTAGGCAAATGTATCTCATTTAACTTAACAGGCCTGTCACCTTATTCAAAGGTGACTATTGCTGCCTATTTACAGCTGTTTATAAATATGACAGGTTGAGGCTCAAAACTGACCTTTTCTAGAAGCATTATAGAATTCTACACACACACATAAAAGATTAACTGCATATGTTGTGATCCCTTTTATTCACTGATACTGCCCGTATCTGGGGCAGCCCAACTTCCCATCCTAAGTGGAAGACAGCAGAAAAGCTGCTCAGTCTTCAAGTGCAGTTGTTTAGTGCTTGCTCTAATATCTTTCCATCTTGCTTGTTGTCATTTCTCTTCAAAAGACAGATACTGAAGTGGGAAAGAAAAAATAAAGAAGAAAAAGAAGTATGTATTTTCAGACAGATCGACATCCCTCGATTTTCTCATTTGAAATATTAAAGTCAATTTATTTATGATGAAAGTCATCAGAAGAGCATTCTCCTGCATTTAAAATATTTTTCCTTTGAAAAAAAAAAGAAAGAAATCCAATGCACTCAAGGTACAACCACAGATGCTGTGGCTTTGCTGCCTGTCTCTCTTCCTTACATATGTCCATATCAATGACATATCCAGTTCAAAAAAAGTCTAATCACTATCTAAATTAACAGGGTTGTAGTCAGGGTCATCCTCTTCATCTTCCAACTCTAAATCATCCATTTCTTGGAATAAAGATTCATCAACCTCCACACTGTTTCCAGCTGCAAGGAAAAGAAAATAATTTATTTTCCATACAAGAAGAAGAAGAAAGTACCTGAACAACAACAACAAAAAGCCCACAACTGTGTCCTACATTCATTCTTCAATACATGTATCTGTTAAATTACTTGGCTTTTAGGTGTCCCTGCTGGAGCAGGGGCTTGGCTAGATGATCTCTAGAGGTCTCTTCCAACCTTAACCATTCTGTGATTCTGTGACTCTTATGTGTCTAAAGGGTATGGAAAAAAAAAWACTGTATTTTGTCTTTTTACAACTAAAGTGAAGTTTTTCCCTCACACCAAAAACCCAGTAAAAAGAAATGTGATACAGGACCTCAAAGTTCATGGAAAAATGAAAGCTAACATTCATAGATCCCAGAATCAGAGATCTTTTTTCCTACCTGTTTTCAGGGTTAGAGCTCAAACTCAGAATAGTTGTCAGAATTGTCACAATCACAGAAACTTTCATATTTTTTTAAAAAAAGAGTTGTGCACCATTTATACAGTGGTGTGCGTGTGTGTGTACATATCCCTCTCCAGCTTTCTAAACAACTTAAAGTTTGTTTAAATATCAAATACCGTTACATAGTCTAAAAATTAATAGTAATATTTAGACTGTAATCATTAAAGAATAATTAAAGCAGTCATTAACAATGTTGTTAACTCTTCAAGGCTCTAACTACTATACTCGAGAACATCTGGCTAGCTCCAAAGAGAATATCAGATGTATGCTGGGATTTTCTCTTTCAATCTTCCTTCTTCACTACTGCCCAGTCTAAGGCTCTCCAATCTTGCTTAACCTCCAATTTCATTTTTTAACTTCTTGCATATATTTAGGTTGTATTGTTCTGTTCTTAGGAATCGATTTTCCATACACACCTCAATGTTACTAATTTTGTATACAAAAATAAATATTAATATATTCTTAAAGCAACTTTTTGCTAAAAGCTCTGAATATAAAGATTTATGTACATAAATACATACAAGAACAAGCTAAGGAATACTAGGCAGATAGAATCATTCTTTATAAAGTATTTTCTTCATAAGCAAAGTGAAAGCAAACAACTATGGAAGATAAGCACTAATATTTCCAAAAGAAGAGATTTCATATTTCTATTGAGGATGAAAGTCTTAAAAATAAGCTAAAGCTTTGTATGTTCTTTCACATTGTCCCGGAAAATACGAAAACTAAGCAAGGGAAAACCTTCAGGGTTTTTCAATCAATTGCCGACTGATTTGTGCATGACAATAGTGACATCTTCTGGCCACTGAGAAAGTTTTTTTGCTCTGCTTTTGAAAAAGCCTTTTTTAAAACCATTTCCATCTAAAAGACAATGGACATTATGTTGTTTCAGCTGCCAAAATTAATAATTGCAACAATCAATTACATTTATGCTAGAAAGCAAACCAGCAAACTGAACTTTTATCACTGATAGCAATGGAATTAAAATTAATATACTAATAACAGGATTAAAACTAACACATTAAACCAYATTAAAGTTATATGAAACATGCTCGCACACAACCAAAATACAGAGGTCTGTTCCTCCCTTGAGTAAGCTAAAAGTTCAATGTACAGCCATTTTCTCTTGAATATTTTGAAGAAGGGAGAGTTTAAAATGTGTTTCAAACACATATTTACCTTCCTCCAAGAACTGGATGTCAGATGTGTCAAGATTGTGATCCATTTCAAATAGCTGTTTTCCTAGAAATTGCAAATTGAAAAAAATTAGCAAGGATGTTTTTGAGAAAACTAATATATCAACATAAGGCAACAATGTCACAGGATCCTACAAACTCACAAGAAAACATTGCAAAAGATGTAGTGAAGCTTTCCCAATTGAGAGGTGGGGAGGAAATGCTCACAACTTTTTCCAAGTAAATTATCCATCTTTCAAAAAAGTAATAGTAAGCATCTGTATCACTAAGGCAAGCTCCTGCCAACATGAATGGTTAGTATGCACAGGAAAACGTGTGAGACATTTTTTTACTTTTCCTGGGGTTGCATAGAAAACACCTGAAATTAAGCTCATTTTTAGTTTTGTAAAAAGGAGTCATTCTATAAACTAGACTGTTAAAAAACTGCAGCACGTTAACAATTTCAAGAGTGTAAAGGCGAGAGGAAGCCTGGTTTCTACTATCCCATCTTTGTAGATGCCTGAATGCATTTCCTTCAGTGTGCGTCTTTTATGCTGTACAGCTTTTTAATGAAACTACTGACAACTTACTACCTTTAAGACTTCTATCTCTCTGTCAAATTTGATCAAAACTGGCCACAGGTTTCAAAAACTAGTGGGGAAAAAAAGGATGAGATAACAGTAACAGAACATAATCACATGGATTCAAGGTCAGAAGGATTCAAGGTCAAAAGACAGCCATATGCCAAAGCTAAACAGCAGAGAGTCCAGGGGATACTGACTAAGKTTTTTTTTCTTTTAAGCAGGTTCTGAGAACAAGAGTAATTTCCCCAGATTTTGCCCACTGCTTTGAGAGTTTACTTTCTGATGGACAAACTCAGATCCGCAGAGCGCAGCATTCCTAAACCCACTGCAGTGACTGCGCTTCTCCAAAAGAAGAAAGCAGAGACTACTCTTCTCAGAGTAGAGAGAACAGAGCATAGAGCCCGTATTACCTCAGTCCAGCAACACTCCAAGCTTCAACAGGCACTAGAACAGTTTGAATTCACTATAGGATCTAGTGCCATATGGCCACAGCAATAAAGRCCAACATCTGCTGGAGACTTACTGTTGCTTAACAATTCCCAAATACTTTTTCCAGGGCAATAGCAGCAGCAGGTCAAAGTGGTGCACAGTGCCACAAATCAGCGAAGAAGCTTTRGGGAACTTCAGTGATTTCAACAGAAATCCTGAATGTAACTGCTTTGTACTTAGCCTAATATCAGCACGAAAGGCTTCAGTATGAGACACAAAGACAATAATCCAGTAGCCAATTAAAGTTTACTTACTATTATCATCTTTTAAGTGTGAAAGTCATTTGCAGTCAATAGCAGTGCAAAATTTTCAGGAAAAGTTCTAAGTCTTACCACTTAATTTATTTTTGCCAGCTTGTTCTTCTTCTTTCATTTTTTTCCTTTTTATTTCTAGAAGTTCTGCATCAAATTTTGCTTTCCAATTTAGGAAATTCTCAATTGTAACAGGAGTGCCATGAAATCGTTGCTAAAAAGAACACAAATCAAGGCCATAAAAACACAATCAATAGACAAAGCTACAAGATGAACATGCTGTTCATGAAATCACAATGCTGTAGCAGCACTGCATGCTCTAATTACTCTCACAAATTATTCCTCATCACAAGAGAGCATACAAAAAGCATGTATTCATAACTGTTTTTATCACGAAAATTAGGTGGAAACTATTATTTAAGAGGTCCTGATTACTACTTTTGGACCTCCAGTGTTAATGTTACTAACATATAACTAACACAGGTTATCCATAGATGGGCAGCACTTCTTAGCAGCTCATATGCACAATCTAAAGTGAAACATTTCCTATTAAAGCACTTCAATATTTCTGTCTTGTTGGCAGAGAAAAGGAAGGCTTGGTTAGGTTGAGTTTTATTCCACTTTTCCGCCATTTTCAGAAATGTGAACCTTTCAAGTCCCACCAATCCTTTGCTATTTTTGAGGAAGAAAATGAAGACTCAGTAGTTCTATTTCCTACAGTACAACCCCATGGATAGAAAACCATGGTGGCGAGCAGGGGGAACATCAGGTCCTGAGACTGAAGAGGATAGACAAGCAGTGGGACCTGCTTCTACCCTGTCCAGTCAGTCAACAAGGGAGAGAGGCCTCCTCAGGTCAAAAGCAGTCCTTACAGTGCATATTCTATGCCCTTCTGCTCCCCAAACCCTCTTGGCACTTCAAACAACGGATTGACTACAGCAACCCCATTTTTTCTGGGATATCCCTGACCCAAGTTTTCAAAACGATGCTAGAGGTGACTGTGAATATGCAGTTAATCTCTGGAGAGACGGCTCTAGACAGCTTAAAAAAATAAATCACTTAAATGCAGTAGAGAACGTTCAAGTTTTCAGCCTCTAATTATATTAACTCTGGGCTTGTTTTTCCTCTCTCAGTACAGCTGAGAGCTGTTCCTGCATCAAACCTGTGCAGCAAGAAGTAGGATTTTTTTAGTTGCAAGCAGTATTTTACATACCTTCTCTTCTTCTTCTGCTTCTAGTTCTTTCTGTTTCTTTTCTTCTTCTCTTCGTGTTTTTATTTGATCCACTATTTCATTTAATTTCTCCTGTACTGCTGAGACTAGAGTGAAGATCATTACCATTCCCAAATTTTCTTCTGCCTGCAACATAAAGAAAGCAGGCTCAAACAGAAGCAGAGTCTCAAATCTCCAGTAACTGAATGCATGCATGTATTTAGAAAGCATGATGTTGTGCCAATGTAAATAAAACAAGTGAGGCACTCTGCACCAGTTTCAAAAGCCCATTGTGTCAAATCCACGTCAAAATGAGCCTGAAATGGGTGGGCAGCAAAGCACTAACAATGCTCTCTGTGTTCAGACATCAACATCTTCTGGACTTCAAGAAGGCTTTTTCCACGGATAAAACAAAGTCTACAGCAGGATCACAACTCCAARACTGAATACCATAGTTCTTAGAGAGAGCAGAAATTCAGAGCTTCTCTTCTTTTGAAAAGTTTACTTTTTAATCCCCTATACATGTCCCTTTGAAGTAGGACTGTTTCCCATGGAAAAGAGGCAAAAAAGCAGTTGTTGGAAGGAAGGTTATAGAAAATACTGTAAACTGAAAAGCAGAAATATCTGTAGAACAGGATGTGCCAATTTTGAGGCAGAGATGACTTCTAAAGAATTCCTGAATCCAAACAGGTTTTTCCTACATATTCCTTCATAATGCAGTCACTAGTTGAGATTTCCACAAACACTGTTAACACAGCTGAATTAATTCGTGTTAAGCTAGAACTGCAAAAGAAGGCAAGCCCCAGAGCTCTCCCCTTGCATCTCTGTATCTCTGCATTCTGAAATATCTCTAGTTTATCTCCTTAATGTATGCTTCTAAAGGGAAATTGGAAGAAAACAAACATCACTGCTATCTTCAAGGAGGAAGCCACAAGAAACTACAGGTCAGTCAGCCTTACCTGGATTTCTGGGATGGCGATGGGGCAACTAATCCTGGATACTATTTCCAAATATGTGGAAGACAGGAAGGTGACTGGGAGCAATCATTCTAGATTTAAAATGGGGAAATCATGCTTAATCAACCTGACTTCTATGAAGGAAAGACCATTTTGGTGGATGAAGAGAGAGCAGTGAATGTTGCTTATTSAGACCTTAGTAAGGCTCCCATAACATCATCAGAGAAGCTGATGGAATATGAGCTAGATATCATCTCAGAAAGATGGACTCAAAATTGGCTTCATTGTTGGGCTTCAATGGTTGTCATCAGYGGCATGAAGTGCAGCTAGCGCCCAGTTGCTAGTGGGGTGCCCCTCTGGTTGATACCAGAGGGTTGAAGAGGTCTAACCTCTTCATTATCCCCTGTGTGATCAGACTGAATGCATTTTCAGCAAGGTGGCTGGTGATACAAAACTGCAAGGAGTGGCTGGTATAGCAGAAGGTGGTACTGCCATTCAGAAAGACCTTGTTAGGTTGCAGTGATGGAGCAGACAGGAACCCCATGAAGTTCAACAAAGAGGACTGCAAAGTCCTGCGCCTACAGAAGAATAACCTCAGSCACCAGCACAGACCAGGAGCTGACCAGCTGGGGAGCAGCTTTGCAGAGGAGGMCCTTGAGGTCCTGGTGGACAACTCATTGACCATAAGCCAGCAATGTGCTCTTGCGGCAAAAAGAGAAAAAGGCCAATGGTACTGCACCAGGCATAACACTGCTATCAACTGAGGGAGAGGTAACTCTTCTGCTAAGGGGAAGATGGGTGAGGCCACTTCTGGACTGCTGTGTCTTGTGCTAGTTTCCTCAATAGTCAGAAAAGACAAGGATTTACTGGATCAAGTCCATGGAAGGGCAGCAAAGACGAGTAAGGAGCCTAGAGAAATGAAGACTTCAGGGAGATTTGACCAATGTGTATTAAGCATCTGCAGGAAGGGTATGAAGAGGGTYTGGGACCAGACTCTTCACAGCAGTGCCCAGTAACAAGATGAAAGGCAATGAAACACTAGAAAACTCTAATTTACTATGAGAGTGGTTTATCACTGGTGTAAGCTGCCCTGAGAGGTTTATGGATCCTCTACCTTGGAGAGGTTCAAAACCGAACTGGACATGGTGCCAGGCAACTTGCTCTAGYTGACCCTGGCTGAGCGTGGAGGTTGGACCAAATGATCTCCAGAGGTGCCTGAAGACATAATAATGTATTTAGCGTAACAACTCCAAAAGCAGGTCTGAAATCTGATTGTCACTTAGCAAATGCAAAAATCAAAATGAGTCCCTCCAGTAAGGAACAGGTTTTAAATCCATAGGACATATCTCAGAATATAACGGACTAAAGGGATTCTGAACAATTAAATGATATTGGTAGGAACAGAGATACTTTATTTTCCTTACCTGTTGTTCTAGTAGTTTTATTATGTTTGTGACATCATTATCTTCAAGATTCTCCTGGGAAATTATTTCATAAAGCGGAGCTTCGTCAGGATATTTTTCTCTATAGGTAAATTTAAGAGTGGTCTGAACAACTATGGGACAAAAAAAAATCTTATGAAAACTTCATAATTTTAACTATTTTTTCCTATTGCATTATCAGCCTAACAATAAAAAAAAAAAGATTTTAATATAGAATTAAATAATATCTTAAAGCAACAGATATCTTACACAAAGGTTAACACTACATGAACTGATTTGAACATGATGCAACAGCAGTGAGAAATCAAGATACTTTTTGTAAGAGTAAACGTTACTATCTATTCATCTCTGAAAGGACTTTAGAAAGTCTGGTAAACTATGTGGCATGGTGCATCCTTGAGCCATAATCTCTTYGCATCCTCCATCCCACTTAAAGCTGGAAAGAAGGCAGAGTCCTATCAAACAGATGTAGAAAAAAATCCAGCATACTAATGCTTTAAACTATGGACATCTAGTTGGAGTATCAGCCACTATGTCAGGAACCAGGATTTCACATCCAGAATATGATAAGCACCCTGTATTATCAAGTAGTGAGAACTGCCTGAGGACAACACACTCATCATAAAGTCACCCAATGCTAGGATAACAGGGAAGCAATCTCAAAAGAATCATATTCCATCTCTTCACATGTCCTGCCCAGAATACCAAGGAGAAGACCTCCTTCAGGTCAGGACTTACAGCTTGGGCTGTCCAGCAGTTTACTCAAAGCAGGCATCAGTTCAGAGTAAGGCTTGTTCTCTTAAAACTGAAAGAGATAGTGATAGGAAGGGATTTCTTCCTTTTAACAGTAATTCAGAATAGCAGCTCTCAAACTTACCTGGAGTGATGCTTAAAACAAGCCCATATAGTTATTATAAACAGGTACAAAGATATCAAATGCTTAGAGAGGAACTTGAGACCTGTAGTTCTTCATTCAGGAACTGTTTCTTAGGTGCTACTGATTTGCCCAAGCATGATACTTCAACTCCCCCAAACAGCTGCTACAACTCCCCCATATAGCTGATGAAATTGCTAGAAGATACCTAATGACATGGCTGTAAGATACTACAGGTTGTTGGCAACTGTTTTTTTGAGGTTGCACTGTAAAGAATTCGAGATCAAGCATATCAGAAAACAGAAGCAGCAAGAGAGAACACAATCCCACAGAGCAGAGTTCAGGTATTTGCATCAACACTTCTACAAAATGAACATATATTATGAAACTGATTATTTTCCAGGGAATGCCTGCTGAACCATGTCTCACAAAAGGCTTAAGTAGAGAGTCAGCTAATTCTTGGTTACAGATTTAGGCTTATGCAGAAGTAAGGTACATAACTATTCAGTGCTCTCTCAGCTGAAACTATTCTAGTTACAAGTGCATGTAAGAGCACAGTGAACTATAAGGTTCAGCAGGAAGATACATAAGGAGTTCAGCTATCAGCTGAGCTCACTTGTGTAAAGGATTAAAACTCTGAACACACGTGTCTTCTGTCTCAAGAGCTAAAGCATATTTGGACATACCAGACTACCAGAAGTATTTCAGTATTTCAGTTTTCTAAACTGAGTGCTGATGGCCCCCAACAAGAACATTATAGGGACAGAGTGAACTGCAGTCAGCCGGTCTGTAAGCCAAAGATACATCAAATACATCCGCAACTTGATGATAAATGTGACTTTCCACAAAGGTAAGACCTTACCTGAGACTAGTTCAGAATCTTTATTTCTATATATTACACAGATTCTCCCTTACTGATTTTGAGCTTACTTTTCTCTTTTTATAAGAGGAAAAACACCATCTTTTGCAGTACAACACCTATTCCCTTTTCTATATGTATCTTCCTATGGAAATACCATGCTTTTAAACTTCACTGCAAGAAACTACTGTAGTGAATCAATCACAACACACTGACTAGCATAACTTAATAGCCCTAAAYAGTTGTTTTAGTTTTCAGATACTCGTCCACAACTCTAAGAAAATCAACAGCTTATGGCAACAACTATAGATCAATGTGGAAAGAACACAGATGAACCAGAGACTGACATTTCAGGTAGATTTCTAACCCCACTCCTTGTTATCTGAAAAATACTGCACCTCAGCTATAAACAAAATGAAGAAACTTGTCTAGTGCTTCAAGACAGCATAGGGAATAAATACAATAAATACAAGGTATTTCAAGTGGAGGTATACCTCAGAGAACAGCACACAGATATGTTTCAAAACAGTGATTCTAAATCGAAAGTTAAACCACAATAAACTTACTTTCATCATTTTCCCCTGCTTCAGATGTCACAGTGATTGTGAAAGTTGTAGGCTTTTCTGACAACACTGTTAGGAAAAAAAAAAATCAGTGACTCAGCATCCTTAGCCATCAGTGATCAATTCATAAACCTTCCACATAAGACCAAGGAACCCTKGTAGACTGTTGGGCGACAGGAAACCCCGTGGGTAAAGCCTGCACGATGGGGCGGTGGGACGTAGTGCACACCTAGCACTACRTGGGCAGGTACAGAAAGCAAAAGGCTGTTTCCTCCCTGTAAAATTCCTGGGATGTTGAGCACCGTAAACCACTTTGGGTTTGCTAGCATGGCAAACATCCCTTGATATGCCATGGTATGCCAAATACGCCTTGATGGTATCTGGGCAAATCCTGGGTATCTGCAGAGCGAACACATCCATCGCGTGCAAGTTTTTGCAGTGTGAGGTACTACAGGTGGGAAGGAAACATYGCCTTTGCTCACCAGAGGCCTGCGCTGGAGCAAGGTGGACACCGACCATGCATTTACAGAGAAAATTGCATCTTTTAAGTGCTCTAAAACATCCCATGCTTTGCAATGCGTAGAAGACCGGCAGACACACGAGCCAGGCCCGGAATTCCCATTTAGACAAGACTTTTGCCGAGTTTCTCCACAGAGTATTCCCGAGCACACGAGTGCAGACCGGGAGCCCTGTCTCACTACGTGCAGCCGGGGACAACCGGAGGGAAGGCGCAAAATGTCCTCGCTGGAGCAACCGTGGGAAAAAGAAAAAAAAAAAAAAAGAAGAAAAAAAAANAAAAAAATAGGAAACGGAAAGGAAAATGCCGAAGGGCGCCAGGAGCAGCCGGGGAAGCGGCTCGGCCGCGGGCCCTGCCCGAGGCGCGGCGCCCAGCGCTGCCCGCCGCGGGCCGAGCCGAGCCCGCGGGGCGCAGCGGAGCGTGGCGGGGCTCACCCGTGAACGAGTCCGGGTAGATGGACTCGAGGGCCTCCAGCTCGTTGCGCTGCTCCTCGCTGTAGTCGGTCATGGCCGCGCGCCGCCGCCAACGGCCACGGGCCGCGCGCACCGCGCAGCGCCCCCGCGCATGCGCCCTCGGCCGCGGCGCCTCCCGTCATGGCGGCGGGGCTGAGGCGGCGCCGCTGTGGGTGCCGTTGGGCTCCTCGGCGCCGAGCTCGCTGTTCTTTAATGGAATCACTAGAGCCTTGGAAAGCTGCGCTTTCCTTCGTACCGCTCCGTGACGGGGCCCGGGGACCAAGTCGCCTACACTGCGATAGCTGTACTTAGTAGTGTGCATAAATAAATGCACCCTGACAGGGGGATAGGCTGCTTGTCAGGCTTGCCAAGATAAAGCCAGCACTGCTACTTAGTTTATATTCAGATTTTTTWAAAAATATATCAATTATAAAAGAAAGACAGACACAGGGAAAATACAATTATGGGAAGTAACTGGAGAACATGCGAGTTTATTTAGAAGTCACTGTTTAAGGAAATGAAAGGAAGATGAAGGTTTTCCGCTACCTGCTAATATTGTGTTGTTATGCAGTGGAACTGTAAAAGCAGGAGTGGGTGGGRAAACATCCCATACAAAGTAAAGACAGCAGCTATTTTTTTCTTCATATGTATCACAAAGACAGAATAGGTTTTATAAATCAAGTCTTTCAGAYACACAACTTAACTGCTGTTTCTCAAATTATGCATATTGTTCTGTCTTATTCTTTTTTTCAACGGCACAAAGATTTTATAGCAAAATTAGAAATTGTGTTAACCAACACAGAAAATCCCCATGAATTCACGTAGAAGGCACAGCTCTGCTTACTGGAAAGTTTAGAATWCAGACAAAACACATACTTGGGGATGCATAAGTACTTGCTTTATGTTGTACCAGGTACCATTCCAGCTATTCAGCATATACTGAGTCTGAAAGAAGTGCATACTTACATCTTCTCTAAGCAAGGTCAAATACACTCAACAAGACCTGCATTTTAATACACTTCTGCTTTTTGTAGTAGCATGTGCTAAATATTTTTCCCCCCACACCTGTAGACTCTGGTGTCATTTTTAACTACAGATAGCATGCTAGAGTGTAGAACAGGGATTTGCACTGTGTGCTGTATGTGCAGTTATGCAGTACAAAAAGTATTAAGCTCCCTCATACACTTCCCCTGCTTAGAGTTGAAAGCATGTGCCAGAAAATTAGCATGGAGGGAAGGTGATGCTATAAGATCACACTGAGTTATATAAAAACAAACAACTCACCCCCACACTCCGTCAAAACTTCTTTTCAGTAACTTTRTAATTTTTAATTGCAGAATTTTTATGACACAGTGGTTGTGAATAAATTTCACTTCTAAGACTTTCACAAGCAAACCAAACATTACTGCAAAGAGTAAGATTTGTCTGTCAAWTTTTTCTAGTATTTAATAAAGGAACAGGACAATGATCTTGTTATTGCTTTCTGCCAGAAAAATACTTAGATGCAGGTTTACACCTGTGAAGCTCATACAGGTGTTATGTTTTTGCCTCCCCCACCTTGTCCTGTGCATCTCTATGGGAATTCTATCTGCTTACTAAATTGAGAGTTCTCATCACTATATCCAGACTTGGACTATATTGCWGCAGCTCCCCTGAATATTTCTGCCTATACTGCTGTATTCACAAACAGAACTCATTAAACAGCTTGAGCTGTTTAATTTGTATGATACAATGGAGTTGCAAAAGCAGTAGAAATGAGACTTTTCCACCAGGGGTCACTAAGACAAAGTTGGGGGTTTGTTCCTAGTACATACAAACTGCATCAGACTCATAGCATTCAATTATTCACCACATTTAGGATGTGAGTCAAGATTTTGCTATTAATTTTTAAATATTTTTAAATGTGAAGGGAAAAAATTGGGGAATAACCATCTCTCCCAGAAAAGGGGCACATACATTCTTTTTTGCAGAAGTAAAAGTCTGCAGCCCTCTGCTTTCTGGTACAGTCCACTGCAGTTTATATACAAGACTATGACCTCCCACAGGAGTAGGACGTAATCAGGAAAGGAGACTGTAAACACACTGAAGTACAACACAATCAAGACATGTTTATGAATTTTAAGTATCAGTGTAATAAAGCATCAAAAAGCTCCAGAGCAGCTCAGGGACAATATCAAAGTACAGAAATTCCTGCTTTCTGCRGGGTGTTGATTGGAGACCCTGAGATCTTGGAATCAAGTTCTGGTCTCATCAGTCTTCAGGTATTTTCCATCTACAGAATCTTTGAGGGCCCAGTCATGGAGGAGGCTGTAGTCATAATGCTCCTCATCCACCAGTTTCAGAAAGGCCAATCCTGAAATGGCTTGCCACTCTCGGAGGGATGGAATACGGATTTCCTTGACATTTTCATGCCCTGGGGCAAAGCCAAAGAACTTCCTCACATGCTGCATGGCATAGAGCCTGGAGTGCTGGTCCATCGCTTCGTCAAAGAGATCCTGCTCGTTGTGGACATAGTTGGTCCAGTATCTGAAGTGTAGGAAGCTGAGTGGAGARAAACAGCTTGCTAGGCAGTAAGACAGGAAAACAGTGATGGCTACCACAGCAATCAGAAGCCAGCCAGCCACCTTCAAAGAGAAAAAAAAGCAACACATAATAAATGAATAAACCCAACACTTTACCATTAATTCTTGTTTTACTTCCTGGTATCACAGGATATTTAATACAGCTGTAAATATCTGCTGTGACARCTTTTGAGCCTAAAGAAAATCCATGTGAAAGTCTTTGCTTTTTTTCCTTGAGTAAGGAGGTTAACAAGACACAAGCCTGATAAGGGTCTATTGTCATCAGAATCAGTTCCTGCCTGCTGTTGATKGCTATATAAAGAGGCTGGCATATGTCTTTGAAGTTTAAAGCAGGCCCATCGTATTAATTTGTGCAGAATTTTGCTTCCAAAATTATTGCTGAAAGTCTGCATCAGAGAAGCCATCTGATTTCTAGCCCAAATTAAATTACGGTCTGTTTATACCCCTTTCTCTTTAAATTAAATACTTGGTCTTGCCCCTAATATTTACCCACTGGTTAGGCTTTTAAAAATGAGAATCAGTGCAAAATCTTGGTTTGACTAGTGTGAAGTCCTTGAAGTCAGGGCCCTTAGTTACATGTCTTATTMTTGAATCAAGAAGCTACACACGCACACCCTGTTCTTGAATGACACCAGTTCGGCTTGCTGGTCGTTCAAGACACTGTGCAGGRAAGAGCATTTCCTCCAGTAGTAGGAAACAGATGGGAAAAGCTACATGTAAYGACTTGCTAAAGCCCAGTTCCACTTCATGGCAGAAACCACACTTCAAAACACACAAAGATTTGGCACTCAAAGCAGAAGATACACAGAAAGCAGAGGAGTAATTCTTATTAGATTCTCAGGGAACTGCTTGATAACAGAAATAACACAAGCTACTCACTTGTGATTGGTATCGGAGGAGGAGAATCACTTCATCTCTTGCCCTACTCAGCTCTGGAGGAACTAACTGACTGCAAGGAAACGCAGCCAGTATCTTTCTGAGTTCACTAGCAGTGGTGTTAGGATTACCTCCAAAATAGTACACAGAGACATACTCACTCACAGCACACACGTAAAATGAGCCATTTATCAGAGTAACTGCTAGCCATGTTACTGGAGCAACCAGTGCTCTCCCAGTGATGCTACACAAAACAAAGCAAGTGAGTTTACATTGCAGTAAGCGATTGCATGTCCCCTCTTGCTGAAGAGGGGATCTTTTGCCTGTAACAAGCCTCCAAGTCTGGTTATTAAGAGCAAAACCAACAATCAAAAGGATCAGTGCAGGAACTCCTAGGAAAGCCAGCCCATAGATAAGGTTCTGCCCAGCATGGCAGGGGCAGCTGAATGTAAAAAAAGAGAAAAGCTGCTGCCCGCCAATTGTCAATATTGCAATTATAGCATTAGCAATAATGACCTCTTTGCCTTTTAGAAAAGTTAGCCACTTTGGAAGGTAAGCCATTCTAGATCTTCCTTTTCACCACTTGCTTTTGCTTCAAGTCAATGCTAGCTTTTACTTTGAGTTTAGTATCAATTAATAGGAGAAAAATTTGGAAACAAACACATGCACACAAACAGTAACAATCTTCCTAACACTAATACCCTTTCTCCCATAAATAATTCCCTACTCTACTCAATAATAGCTAGAACATTTTTTGCTCTATTTATAGACAGCTAAATCATCTGTTTTAATCAATAAATTATCTCAGTGGGTCTGTAACATTTAGTTTTTAGGCAATTAAGAGTTTTGCCAGCCCCTTGCTAATTGCCTGAAAGTAGCAACACCACCTGGCTACCTTTTGGAGGTCATGCAGTGCTGTTAAACTGTTAGCTCCCTGTTAGGGTTAATTGGCCAGCTGTTTTCTAATCAAGGGTGATTAGCAGAATCAGGCTGTGGGACTAGGTGAAAGACTGTAAAATAAAACAAATGCGAATCAAAAGTACCCCCATTTTCAGCTATTCTGTTATTCTCCCTTAAAAAAAAAAAAAAAARAAAAAAGAAAAAAGCTTTGACAAACAGACTGATAATTTTAAAAAATCACTAGGGTTTTTCTAAAATGCCTCACCATAAAAATGGAGAAGACTGGAAGACTGTAAGACTGTATAAACTGTATAGGATTTGGAATCCTTATTTTATTCACACTTAATGTCAGTTCTCATTCTCGGGCAATTTGTGCGCTAAATGCTGGAACCTGAGATGTAGTTAACTGAGGGGCCATGAGGTGACAAAGCAAGGTGAATAAGAAGAGATTTACTGGTGACAGGAAGCTAATGGATTTGCTTTCCTGGTGGTGTTGAATGTTGCTTTGTACTGTTTCTGATTATTTGGGTAGCTTATACCCTGCCATTCACTTTCTATAGTGTCAATCCAGCTCTAAACGTACTCATGATACTCATGTTGTTGATTTTCTGTGTATCATCAGTCTCATTCTGTGGATAAATGGAAATACCTAAATTAAACATTTTCAGAACTGTTTTCTGATTAACTGGAATGTATGATCTGGGCTCTCAGCCTTTATCAGATGTCAATTTTAGACATTTCACTGCAGATGATTTTTTCCAGACACACTGTATAAGGCGGTGCTCTCCAGTACTTCTTTAAATCACACACCCCAGTTAGATATGCTGCTAAATATGTGAATACTTATAAGTGTTTGAGAAATCTCAATGACTGTAAGAGAATCATTTTTTTTTACCAAAAACATTAAAAACAAAACCAAAAAGCAACCCCCAAAATAACAGAAAGACTATAATAAAAATTGTCTTTGCTTTCTCAGCCATCTGTACAGAATGTGTATATTTGGTTATTTGACATAGTGGTCTCTGATTGTACAGCCTCTTCTGATGTAAAAAGGACTGCTTACAAGAACTTACGATGGGAACAAAAAATAATTTTATCATCCATATTATCCACTTGGATAGCATGACACTGTCACAGTTTTTGTACACATACATGACATGTTATACATACCTTGTCTATTTACTAGGCAAGACTATTTCTCTCAGGCCTGGTTTAGGAAGCTTCCTTTTATCTTGCTTATCTTTTTCTCGGTCACAATCCATGAGAGGGGCTACCAAAATTAAGTGACAGCATTATGCAAAACTGGAAGTGATGTCCAAATGTGCTGAAATATGCAGTAGCAATTTGCCACTGCTTTTCTGAAATTTCTTGTTTGTGTGGACAGAGTAGGGCCATGAAATGTAGTGGCACTACATTTTGWCAAAATGTACCTCCTTCTAATTAAGGAGATGAAATGTATCTGGCTGTTATGGATGTGTTTTACAAGAGTCTTCCATTATCACTCAGCTCACTTTAAAAAGCCCGATTGATTGCAGCTAAGCTCTCTTTGGGCACCCACATCTTATTTTTTATAGGGAAAGCAGGCTTTCCCAAACATCAGTGTTTGCTCAAGAAGCACATTAGATGTGAACCTGAAGAGAAGTCCAACACTGAAATATTGATAGCTGYTCTCAGGCTGTTGAATGAGGCAATTTATGCAATCAATACAACAACTTTAAACTGCTGCATTGTCACTTTTTTGGCATTGCTTTCATGCTGTTCTGTAAATAATCCTGCTGCCTCATCCCATTATGGAATGATTCACAGGGTTGGATCCAGTTAAGAACTGGGTGGTATATCAGRTTTTTAAATACTTCTAAATCTTTGCCTTTGCAAAGGAACACAGCATTTTAAGTATATATCTAGTGTCTTTGTATGATGCCTGGGAAGAGTTAGGAATAAATGCAACCCAAAATACCATAATCTAATCAGTCAAACTTTAGCCATGTTTTCTCTAGTCATTTTACTCAGAGTTTCAGGGCTCYCATAAATTGTATTCACCTCCAGGAACCTAAGAATAGTTTGTTATCTTCTTTTAAAACAAGGAAGTCTTATTGCTCTTTCCTCTCCTCCCATACCCAAGTATGCAGTTTTTSTTTGCTTGYTTGCTTTTTAGGCATCTATGGCAGAAGGGAGAAGGATGTTAATTTGCTTGTCTGTCTGATCTAGTGAAAATTCTCTCACGCATCTCTTGCCTCGCTTTTACTAGAGATGTGGTGTGACTGTTGAGGAGAGTCTTTATTCTCCAGTTTTCCTGCCTTAATTCTACTAGATGCACTTAGTTCTCTGCATAGGGAGAATTTTCACAGAATCACAGGATGGTTGAGGTTGGAAGGGACCTCTAGAGATMGTCTAGTCCAATCTTCCTGCTCCAGCAGGGACACCCAGAGCACAGGGAACAGGGCGGCATCCAGGCGGGTTTGGAAGATCTCCAGAGAAGGAGACTCCACAACCTCCCTGGGCAGCCTGTGCCAGGGCTCTGTCACCCTCACAGGAAAGAAGTTCTTTGATTTATACTGGATAGTGGATGAAATTGATTTATACTGGATCAGAAAATGGTTAGGATTTTGGTATCTAGTGAAAAGGGAAGAGGAGAAGGGAGGTATATCTCTCTACTTTTCATCTAAATATGGCTCTGGGTAAAATTTAGTGCAGACTGAATCATGTGTTCTCATGTCCTGCACAAGTGCTTTAATCACTAAGCTTGCCTTCAGAAGGCTGATGTGCCATGCCCCCTCTATCTGTATTTTCTGTTCTATTTTGGTGGATGCCAAGCCCACCTTGTTACAGTGTGTGTGTTCTGAAATGACCTGCAAAAGAGATTTCCTGTGGGAGCTCATGGGGAACAGTCCCCGTATCCTGCCTTCAGCTTGGTCACAGTCTGGCTTCAAGCTGTCAAGTCATTCTCTTGATCTTCTTGACTGGCTTAATGGATCAATTCCTACCCTCTAAAACAAGATGAACATGAGAATGATGAGAATGTCATCATTGAATGTCATCAACAAACTTAATTTTAAGGAAAAAAAAAAAGGAACTTGGTAATGATTTTTTTTTTCCTTAGATCTTTTACTTCAAAATATAGCTGTGATTTATAGGAAGAATGTATGTAAGGCTTTAGAGGTTTTCAGTGAATTGCAGCAGAAAGTAGGCATCTAATCCAAAAATACTCTCTTGATAGCAATACCACAGCTTTATTTTGAACCATCACCAAAAAGGCAGCCACACTATGCACTAATGACTTAAAGCAGTCATTTGGGATGTGGGAGACCCATGTCCAAGGAGCTTTTCTTCATGAGCAGCTTAAAATCCCTATCACTTATGTTCTTACAGTTCAAAACAATTTCATTTTCTATACATAAAATATTTAACCGAAGATCTATTGGGCTGGAGACGGAGAAAAAACACAAGTCCAATCCTGCATTTTACTGATTTGGACACTCGCCTTTTTGCGGCAAATGCTGTATTCTTATTTTAGTTCAAATACCTTTCAGTGTATTTGGCACTAAGTGCAGTAGTGACCTGTGTGCTCTAGAATATTCATATTTGTGAGAATCCTTAGAATGTGGGAAACTGAAGTGATCATATCCTTAACTGTACAAGTTTGGTCATTCCCATAGTAGCCAATTTCCCATTAAAAGCATGCTGCTGGTGCGCTTTTTTTCCCTCACACTTAAGTTAAAAAAAAATATATATATAGTATATACATATTATATATTATATATTATATATTATATATTATATATTATATATTATATATTATATATTATATATTATATATTATATATTATATATTATATATAAATAATATATAATATAATACATTTATATATTATTATATAAATTTATACATATAATATAATATAATATAATATAATACAATACAATACAATACAATACAATACAATACAATACATTATATATAATATTACAGTCTACATATATTATATGTTATATTATATATATTATATATAATATAATATAGTTAAAATATATTTTGCTTGTCTTTATCTTCAGTTCTATGGGAAGGAGAAGAACTGCTCCAGGCTGATGCTCAGCATACCAGACCAACAGTTCCTGTGGTTGAAGGCTAAGATCCTGACAGACATGGCAGAAGGGAAGGAGCAGGGCAATGAGAGCTTCCTCACAGTTCAAATTGCCTTACATTTACTCTGAGAAAAATACATCAAAGTCGGAAAGATTGAAAATTCTGTACCAGCCTCTACCTCTTTTCTGGGACTGCAACTCAGGCTACAGCTAAAATTGTGAAGATGATTTCCTTTGTTGATCCAAGAAATGGATCCAATCCACTGTTGACTTGTTTCCCTCAGTGGAGCCATTTGATTCCCAGTTTATTTGGATRTACTGTTGCTATTTCATGCTGTTTCTCTAGCATATGCAAATTTTTAAAAGACATAGTACATAATATCAAATTCACATAGTTCATATTATATATRTGATTTTACATATATGTATTTATATATTCATATATGTATTTTCTAAACAAAGCCATTTTGTTCTTACCACATATTTTGCCTTCTTGTCCACAATGTTCCTTCATGATGGTAATATTAATAATGCAGATCAACATCATACATCGTTATATTCAGTACTGAATAAATAAAATGGTGCTCATTTATAGATAGCCTCAAGGACTTTGTGATGGTTTCACTCCGGATAAATTAAAGTAATGATAATCTTTCAGAGCTGCTTTTAGAAATATAGTGCAGTACATTTTCTTCCAGAGCGTAGAATATCTTCTGCAATAAGAGACATATTTGGTGCTTGTAGCTATTTGTAGATGATCTAAGAAACCTATTTCAAACTCGATTTAGTAATCTGAGTAGTTTTCTGGAGAATATTAATACCTGACTTTTATAATCTATTTAAATTTAGGTATGTCATATGCCTGCAATAGTTTCTCTTAAAAAAGGGAATCTGATTTTACCATGCCTAGAAAAAGATRGCAGAGCTTACCACATATGGTCCTCAATGCTGGATTATTTCAYGTAAAATGAAAGCTCTTTGGATGCCTGCTTGGCACAGTGCGAGCCCCAAATCCTTGTATTTCTCATATTCTATTTGTTGTCTCATGTCATAACTTTGAAGTACTGTTTTTTTGTTTGTTTTGTTTTTGTAAATAAATTAATCCCCCTTATTTCACATAACGGACATCTGCTCTTTTCTGTAAGTATGAAGTAAGATATAGCTTACCCTAACACTAAATCTAATAATTAATTCAAATCTAACAAGTGCATGTCATGCAGGTGAGGCCACATGCTTCTATTTCCTTATAGCAACATGCTAGAATTTGAAGTCTGAAACAGGAATGTATGTGGGGTGGTCCTGTAGGGAATGAAAACTAGCTGATTCATTTATAAATTTACTAGTAAACATGATTTAAATTTGTGTCAAGTCTAAGCTAACAGAATAGGGCAAATTTATGTAAAAAGAAGTTGAAAAAAATAATATGAACTTTCCTGGATGCTGGTAGAAGCAAGTTTTACAAGCAGGATATTAGCAATGAGATAAGATCTATTGGAGATATCAGTAATGGAACCACCATTTGCAAAAGCTGACAGTGTTTGCAGGAGCACAGTTTATTCTTTGGGTAATCTAGATCTTCCTGCCAGCTTTGTACTCCCAGAACGGAGCTTTTATTAACTCTCCAAAAAACAAAAACAAAAACAAAAACAAAACAAAACAAAAAAAAAAAACCCACAAAAAATAGAGTGTATTTGTTGTCTGTCCATTAAAGCCTAAGACTTGCAAATCTCTTGGGACTGCATGGTTTGACTTCCCATGTCTGCTTGCTGTGCATTTGATTAAAATCTGTTCTTATGGATAGAGCAGTTATTTCTGTTTTTCAGAGGCAAATCTGCTGCCAACCAGATTCCTCCCAAAAGGCTTACTGCATGCAGAGAATAGGAGGAGCATCAGCAGCATTACAGAACGCAGCAAATGCACCTCCTGCAAAGGCAGAAGAGCAGAGAGGACAAAACTTTAGAGAAGGGGAGAAGGAAGTACAGTAACAGAGAGAAGATCATGCTGCTTGAAGAAGGAAAGATCTAAACGGACAGTCAAGTACTTCAGGCATTGCACAAGCAACATGTCAAAACCAACAGGAAGAAAGCAAGACAATCACAAAATAGTAAGACTTTTTAATAATCTGAAAACAAAATTGTGCATGGAGCTAGAATCATTTGTTATTGAAATAATGTTTTGTACAGTTATGATTTAAGAATAGCTTATAAGCAGACTTTTTAGTAAGAAATCCTGGGGAATAGTCTGCCAGCATTTATGGGTACATTGAGATGCTCTTATGAGCTATCAACAAGCTGCCAGGTTTAAAGCGAATAAAGCTGTGGCATAAAGAAAGACTGTCCATAGGAGCCGAAGTCTGTTTAATTCTGAGCAATAAATGATAAGATCTGCTCTAGGAACCCTGTTATCTCTCCAGCTACCTTGACAGTGATATGAAATGATTTTGAAGACAAAGCTCCGCTCCTGATCTGGGAGAAGCTGTACCAGCCACATCTSTAGCACATGAACAGTTACAGGTGTAGACAGTTCAGCTGGGGCTGCAGCACAGCTGGCACTCACTGTGTGCCTCCTGGATAGCAGACCACATCTTGCTTTGGGGATTGTGTTGTGTAAGCAGAAGTCCTTCTTCATCCTCCTAATATGCATTTTCACAGGATTGTAACACCTGGCTTTTAAGGCTAAAATCTGTGTTTGGGGAAACAGTGGTAAACTTTAACTATTTTCTTGGAATGATGATTTTGACCATTGAGGTCATAGCACAGAATTATATCAAGTAGAAGTTATGTGGACCAAAAYTTCCTTCTTTTTCTTCACTTTCTGTTAATATTCTTCTGAAATTCTAGTAGTTGTTTTAAATATACTGTATGCAAGATTCTCCCAAGAGGACTTCTTAAACTGCATGGTCATAAAAAGTTTATTTTGTACCATTAAGGTTACTGATTCTTATTGTTCTCTAGATGTGGTATCTAACRTATGACAAAGTCAGATAGTAAAATCCTATTTAAAGAACATTTGGTCTTCAACCTTTTTTTCTGGGAACATGGAACATTGTAATCTTGAAACTTTTTTTTTTCCAGAAAAGTGGGTGATTTATTTTGTTTTGAAGCATGAAGTGGGTTACCTCATTTCAATGTGCTCCTTTGTGCTTCAGAGTTTGTTTCAGTGAATTGCAAGTCAGGGGATTAAATTCATCACCTAAGAGTCAGTTCAGGRAGAGATTCATCTTCAAGTATATATTTGTGATGGTCTAGGCCAGAAAGCAGCACAAGGATGACTGACAAGTGATGTGGGCAGCTGTTGCAGAGGGCAATGGCAGTCTCAAGTGCCAAAGTAACAGGAGCAGAGGCAGAAAGTGCAGCTTCCTGGATGGGATGCATAGGATGTGCTGAGCTCATCACTGGGAACAGGAGGAGGAGGAGGTGCACTTTGTTTCCCACCTGGTATTGAGTGCCTGCCCCTGGATGCTCTGCCAGGCATTTTTCTGCTCAAGCTCCCACCCATMCATGGTGTTTTCCAAGGGTCAACCAGGAATGTAGGTTCTCTAAACCAGGATTTCTACATCAGCCAGACACTTTTGTGTCAACAGTTTTCAGTTCTGACAGGAAAMACACTCTCTGAAATTCCATGTTGCTGCGTGTTTTTTTTTCCCCCCAGGAACTTCAGTTCACCACASAGTGTGTTATCTCCCTTAATGACACAAACAAGTAAAATTACTAAATTATACACACATACAATTTTGCAYGAGACAGTGTGAGCTCTCTATAGGTCAGTGTTTGTGCCCATGCAGAGGCCAGTGATGACATTTGGACCTCGTTGCTCTGTCTCTGCAGGAACTCATTGCATGGCCACACCTCAGATTAAATTTACAGTTTGTCCTCAGTTCACTCTTCTAAAGAGCTGACAAATTCATTACTGCTGTTGTTTCATAAGGAGATATACATTTGTTTCTGCTGTAGATCAGGCAATCATGTAGAAAATCTATGTGCTAAAGAAATGATGTAGTGAAAAGTTTTCATTCCCATGGAGAACTTGGGGTTCACTGAAGTTACAATACTAAGTTTCCTCAGAATCTCTGTCAAAGAATGAAAATTATTGACTGTCTACGATTATTTTACTGTCAGTCCAAAGAGCCAAAGTGACACAATACAGAAATAAGGTGATACTGGTTTCAAAACAAAACAAAAAAAAAAAGCAATAGTACTGTCCCCTTGTGGAAAAATAGTTCCATCTAAAAATGTTTAAGTGTAAAAGTGTAATTAGGACACATACGTATAAACTAAAGTGTGAGGAAAATACTAGTATGGAACAGAACATACATAATGTTGAAGAACAACAAGGAAAAAAAGTCACAATGTTTTTTCTGGCACACTCAATTATTAAAACACAGACACAAAATTTCTAAGACTGAGGTATGCTCAGAAGCAGAAGTCTAAGTGCATTGGAGAGCTTCAGGGTCAAAGATAAAAATACCAGGAAAGTTTATGTSAGTCTGTGGTTACTCAGTCCCTAAAAGACAAAGGAACAGAGAGAAAGAGAAAACTCTTTTATGTGGATGGCTCAGTCCCACCCAGGTCTTCAGGAACCTACAGCCTTTATTGAAAGCCTGAGAGCTCTCTGGATGGTTAATGGGATTTTAATAGCAACTGGAGTAGTGGAGAATTTCCAGCAGGCTTTAAGTCAATTAAGATTATGCCAATACCTGGAACGGGAACATGGGATGGAGGACAAAGGTGTGCACTCAAAAAAGAAAAAAGAACTATAATATAATTTATGGCAATCTGCATGAGCTCATGGGGAAAAAAGAGATTTTGTCTTATAAATTGATTTTTTAATTGAATTGCTAGTGTGGCTGATAAATCTAATTGTGTTGTTATAGTATGGTTAGGTTTCTCTAAGGCATTTGTCTTATTACAGAATCATATTTTCTTGAGACTAGGACAACACAGAACCTGCGTGAAATCCATTTACTGCATCAAAATCTTGTTACCTAAAAATTGGCCAAGTGTGCAGTATTGTAAATAGAAGYTATTACCAAGGCTAATTTAGGAAACAATCTTAAACTATTTAACTTTTTTAACCAGGTCCTGTTGAAAAAGGGAGCATTTTTTAAACTCCAAACTCTAGATGCAATGGAAGCAGGAGGAAGTCTTTCTTTCCTTCCCCCCAAGATTTTTTATACTGCTGTCATTGGCGTTTTTTTTTTTTTCTAGGTTATAAACTCAAAAGCACCTCCAGTCTACCCACCTGCCAGAGGCCATAGCATTTTCTTGAATTTGTGTCCAAAAAAAAAAAAAAATATTGAGAGCAAAAGTACCCCCTCCTTAAAGGCCAGGTGCTGTTCCTACCAAATACAGTCCATTCTGCAGCACTGTGGAGCTGATAAAGCAGGTTCCTATGTTCAAGCAGAAGAGAAGAAAACTTTACTCCAACTTGGTGAACAGCTAAGRATCCCAACCTAGTGCTTGAGACAGAATTTGTGCAGAGACTTTGATGTCTTCCATTGCCCTTAGTGCTGCAGGACATCATGCAACTCCTCTCCTTGGCACCCAGCTCTGATCCTTACCCAACCTCACCCATGTCAGGCAGCCATATCAGCCACSACTGCTACGTTAGCCACCTCAGACAGTATCTCTTAAGAATGGTTAAAAAAGCACTTGAGCTTTAGCCACCTTTAAAGCTCATAACGAGCTTTAGCCATCTTGTCTGGTTAATCAGACCATGTATGAGATTAATTCAATTTAATATTAGCTTTCATTTTAAGAGTCTGTTTTTGGGTGTGGATAATGGAGATGCGATGTGGCCCTGGAAAACCTAGAGCCAAAGTAAGACAAAACCACAATATTCATTCTGGTTTCAGTTACAATTCAAAATCTGCTGTTTGTGACCATTTTGTGGTGGCATCAATAAGGAATCCAGATCACAGACCAGTGTTGCATTGAGAAGAGCCATGAAACTGATTCATGGCAGTATGATTTACATTTCTCATTAAATTGTATTTGCATTTCATAGCGTGACATTGTTTTTCCTTCTTTTGACTACTCATTGACAGATAAACAAAGAATTTTATGAACCTATGTCATTTTTCCTCTGTACTCCTTTTTATATTGTAGGACTGGCATTTACCTACTATTTCATCCTTCCCCTCTGCACATCACATGGTACAAACCAATTCTCTATTTTATAGTTTTGTAGCTAAGAGTTTCAGAAGTAAATATCCACATATATACATGCATCATTCATACATCATTCCTTCTTGGAAAATCATCTTGTTCTTCCAATAGGCACCTTAAAGCACTGTGTTTATTATACTATACAAGATCCTAAACACATACATAGGCCTGGGCAGGTTCCTACTTTCTTCAGATCTTCTCAGTCACATCAGTCAAGATAATTGCTTCTATGTGGGCCAGTGCCCATCACCACCAAGCAGGAGGGGACAACTTCTCCTCTAGCTCCCTGGCACTCTCGCCCTCAACAATCTGGTGATGGAGCAGTTGACATAAATACTTTCTGGTTAGTGTCAACTGTTAGCAACTCCACCAGCACATTGGAAGCAAACTGGATGATTTTGGTGACACTACCTGTTTAATTACTTAGGTTATGTTCACAGCGAACCTGCCTCACTAGCTGTACCTGTCTGTGGAGACGCTCCTCAAGCAGATGATGGCTCTAAATATGAGTCAGCGAAGGATGCCTGAGCCTGCACTGACAAATGTGAACTCATTTGTTAAATGAAAGTTAAAAAAAATGAGGCTACTCTGTGGATGGGTTGAAGCTATCTTAACTATGATGTTAGCTAATTTTAGCCACATTTCCTAATGTAGATTAATCTTCAAAGAGAAATCGGTATTTCCACAATTAGCCAACTCATGTGAAGATGTGTAAGCATTTACCTGCTGTGGTAGTAAATGGCATTTTAAAAGCAGGGTACACTAGCAATAGGACCTACTTTTGCTTACTTAAATATAGTCGAGATGTCAACATGAGCCTGTCCAGGTATTTGGAGAGATAGTGTCCCATGTTATTTGTAAAGATTTCTAAAGAAATAGAAATGTTAATGGGATCAATTCTTTCCTGCTTTCCTTGTTGTGTTGTGTATCATTCACACTTGTGCTGAATGTTAGTATGTTTTGTGTGTATGTGTGTGTACTTTGTATTCTGGGAGGGGTAAAGAGCTAATGATTGAATCAAATCAAATGTATCTTTTTGAAGCAACAGGAGTTTCTCTGTACAGATTGCTTTTCAACTTATAAAAAGAGTACTGGCTCATTGACTCAGTTATTCTTCCAACAGTTAAGTGCTTACCATTAATTTTGAAAGGTATTTATCAATGCAGCATATGTATGTCTTGTTATAAGACTTAATAATTTGCACGATTAAAATAGTAGTATCCCAGCAAATGATATTTCATGAAAGCAAAATCTCTGCACAGAGACTCGGATGATAATGAAGTAGATTCTGTCAAATTCAAAGTGACGATTTCACTGGTTATAATCCAAGGACAAAAATTTCTTATTAATAATATGTGTGTTTTTACTTGTTTTTAATACAGTAGCAGCCTTAGAAGTGTGATACAATTTTGATCACAGTTTGTTTCATTTTCACCTTTCACTTTTTTCTGGCAGAGCAGAGAACTTTTTGTCCTCACGTATGGTGCTTTGGTAGCCCAGCTGTGTAAGGACTATGAAAAAGATGAAGATGTCAACACTTGTTTAGATAGAATGTAAGTAGTAAATTTACTCATCATTAAAATATTTATGTTCACCTACATAACTGTTTGTCCAACTACATATTTCCTATGAGCTTTATGTCTGTTATCTTTTTTTGAGTTCCAGAGCTTTATTTAGAACAGTAGAAAGTATGAGAATGAGATTCAAAATTCTACCAGTAACATTTGGCAGAATGGAGTAACATTTATTTATGAATAAAATAAAAAATATCAATGATTAATTTTTCAGTTCTGCTAAGAGGTGTGGAGGGAATAATCTGATAGCTGTCACTTCTTTCTTGTTAATCCTTTGTTCACACTAAACAGAGTAGACACTTCACAATCAGACTTCCTTGCTAAAGCTTGGTAAGCTACAGTCCAATATCTACTGATGGAAGAGAGAAAAAAAACACTGATCTGGAGAAAAAGTCATATTATCACAAACTGAAAGTTGGCAACATTCCTTCAGTAGTTATTTGATATTAATCCTTCATTCAGCTATGATGAAAATGGTACATTTTAAAAATATAAGGTTATTTTGGATTATTTTGGGTTTATTATTGCAGAAATTAGGAAAAGGTAGATTGAGGAGGTTTGGAGATATATTTCATGTCTTATATTGTCATTATTATAGCTGTTATAGCTACTTGTCAACCAAATATTCATTTGACTTTCCAGATATGAGGCATAAAATTTAAAAAGCATCTAAATACTTTCTTGTACATCAATAATACACACTTTGCTAACAGTTGACGACATTTACCAACATTATTGATATTGATACTTAGATAATAAATAAATATTTCATAATTTTCTGGTGGATTACATATTGTTATTTTGAACCTCACTCTGCCAGGAACACTTTTTGTCTTGTCATTGCATTAGACATCAGATCACTTTTTGACTTCTTGTCCTCAGACACAAAATAAAATCAGTGAGGAACTTTCCATTGACTACAGCCTGCTTTACAAAGGACGTAAGATGTTAAGAATATCCACTTAAATGGAAATGAGCAATTCCACAAAAGCATTTCTGTATTATTTTGAATTCTTTCATCATGTTTTTGTCAATCTCATTAACTTTTCCCTTTTCAAAAAAATGCTTACTTTCTATTGTATTTCTATTCTATACACTGTGTATGTACTGACCTATGTTGATATATGAGAACAAGCAATGAATATTTGTTTTATGAAAAAAACATTATTTTTTATCTTTTTTATTACCCTTTCTTTTCTCAGGAATTATATTATTTTAAATGCAAAATGCAATCTATACCTTAACTGGCAACCTTTGGATTCTTTCCAAAGTTAGTAGGTGAAGGGAGAGAGCAAATTAGAGAGAAAGAAGGAAAAGTAGGAAATTTGAAGGGAGAAAAAAAAAAGGATAAAAGGAAAAGAACCAGCTGTGAGTCCATTTCCTATTGGTTTGCCTGATACTGGRACTCTGCGATGAGGATGCCAAGTGTTGTATAAAGTCCATGACAACACCAGGGATGAATGCTGTGACTTGAAGAAGCAATTATATACATATATTTATATATCTCTGTATAGATATGTGTGTGTACAGTATATATATTCAACATTCATGTAATGTTTGTTAAGTAGGAAGAATTTAAAGGATTACAATTTCTTATATGACTACATAAAGAACAGACCCCTTATACCACAAAATGTAGAAATAAGAATCAAGTCCAACAAAATCTAGTATCTTCAAAGTCATTTATTCAGGAACATGCATCTGTTTTGCTGAGAAACTGCAAGGGACAAAATACCCCTTTTTGGCTGTTGTTATCTTCCTTTATTTTTCCTTTAGGGGGTATGGCATTGGCATAAGGCTGATTGAAGATTTTTTAGCTCGTTCAGCTGTGAAGAAATGTCGCAGTTATTCTGAAACTGCAGACATGATTGCACAGGTAAGTGAGATTTATATTCTCAGGAGATTGGTCACCTTCAGTGGTCTCAGYTTTTCCTTCTTTCTTTCATCGTTTTTCTTCAAAAATGTATGTACATCTTCTGATGTATATACTGCTCTATGTAGTACAGCTGTATTCATATACTGCTTTATGTGCATCTGCTGTTGTCTCTCAGAAATGACTGTTCTCCACAATCAAACACATGTGCTTCCACTGTGTTAAATATGGCCTTCTTTTTTTCTTGTCTCTAACTTTACATCACTTAGTAGCACATAGAGGTATGGCTGTAGAGAGAAGACCTCTAGTTCTGTTTCCATGGCATAATGGGTAAATACCAGGTTGGAAAGGAAAGCATTCAACAGGGCACAGGAAATGTGATGCTTATGCTTAATTATGCATTTTGCATGTGGTCTTGCTAAGCCCACAAAGGTAAGTTTGTCACAAAGGGTCATCAGAACCACAGACTTTGTTCACATGGGCATTAGTTTTACATAAGAGCGGAGGACAAAAAATTCTAAGTGAGATATAGGCTACTAAACCCTGACCTAACCTGATCTTAATATCAGATGCTGACATGCTCTTAAACTTCTACTTTCAAGAAGATTTAACACTCTTTCCTAGTAGACTATTAGATGCTTTAGAAGAATAAGAAAGTTTCTTTTGGTTTACTGCAGACAAGTTTTTTTCTTCCACTCCCACCAGAGGATGTGGCAAATAACAAAAAAATTACCCACTTTTAACAGACTTACAGTTGTATGTTTTGACAATTTATTCCTGCCGTCTGAACTCTCTTCAGCATTTAACTTTAAAAAAGATAATATTAGGAAGAAGCTGCAGGATTTTATGCAAAAGCAAGTCTCCATGGAAGAAGAGAGTAATTGTAAGAAAAGAAAGTGAGAGCAAAGTTATCCTCACTACTCACAAACCAAGATGATAAAATCAATATGGGTATTTCTCCCCTGCCTTTGATGGAAAATTCCTTTTTACTGAACAGTGTTTTACATGATTGTGAGCCAATAAAGATTTGGGAGGGAGCTCAGTGGCAGTATAAAGGCTTTAGAAGATATATTTTTGCCCCTAGGACAAATCAGACAACCGGAAGACTGCTACAGAAGTTCTCAGGATGTCCAATCCCCTCAGACTACTGTTCCACTGTAAAAGAGACGGTACTTCAGAACTATTCAGTGAGCTCAGATTTTCAGATACCCAGTCAGATTACTGTAAATGAACCTTTTTGTCCTTAATGATCTTCATCTGTAAGTGTCAGCTATGTCTGGCCTTTCCTGACRACAAAAATTACCTGTACTTTAGGGGAAAGAGCTGCCTGCTAGGGCAGTCACTTGCTTTAAGGGGAGACCTGAGCATTATTTCTGCTTTAATTAATTGAACAGAAAATCATGGAAATCCATTTGCTCATTTGGGGAGACAAATGTATGCCTGGCATGCTTTGAATCACTTAGAACTACCTAAGGGATCTAAGTGCTTTTGATCACTTAGAACTGCTAGAACTACCAGCAGCAGCTAAGTTTGAACATTAATGCTTAACCTTTAACTACAGAACAGAGAAAGAGCTTAGTGTCATAAGGTAGCAGTATATGTTGAAAGCACTGTAGTGTCCTGGTACAGAGTGCACACAGATGTTACCAGGTGAGGTGTGACTCTCTCAGAAATTCCTAAGTTACATCTGACTGAAATAGAAGAACAGAAGTTATATTTTCATTTAAAATACTTCTCATAGAGGAACTGATGGCTGTCATAGAAAAAAAAAAAAAGACACCATTTCATCTGCTGTTGTTGATAAGGCTGTAAAGCACATCATGGCACATGCACAAGTGCAAAGCACATTCATATACCAGAGTGTGCCCAAGTTTCAAGGCAGAGCAGGTGACATTACCCAAATGTCAATCAGAACCCATTGGCTCATGAAAGAATGAAAACTAAATTATTTCTAATTAAAGCACCTCAAAACAGCCTCTGGATTTGAGTGACATATAGCAGGATCAGGATGATGTGTAACAAGGCTCCTAAGGAAGCTGCGGCAAAGCAGAAGATGCATTCATGATTCCAAAAGAAGCTGAATGGAAAACATATGATAAGCAGTGTCTTAGTCACTGTGTTAAAATAGATCACCTAATTTAAAAATGTTTTTAGGGTGCTCTTATTTTTCTCTGGATTTTTGTATATATAACCCTATATCTGTTTTACTGGGTCTTGATCTGCCTCTTCACAATTTTCTTTCTTTTCAGTGATGTAGTACAGCAGTCATTCTTCAGTACAGAAGATTCAACAACAAAATACATGGAGAAATTAACCATGGAAGCAAGGAAAAAGGCACTGCTTTCCTTATACTTTAAAAGGAGACTTGTTGAGAGAAGTAATATTACTTACAAAGATTGGAGCGATCTTTAAAGCACACAGTCCCTTGAACAGACTATATTTAGCAGACTAAGAGGAAATCTGTAGTAGGAGTATAACCTTCTTGGGACAAAATATGATATGCAAAACATTTATAAAATTCTTTGACAAAATAATTTTGATGTAGTCTCTAAGGGTATTTTTCAGAGACAGATACTAAAAAAGGCATACATAAAATGACTGCAAATATGCTGCAAATATGACTGCAAATATGCTGTTGAAGGTGTTGGTTTGAAATTACACACTTTTTAGATGAAAACTGTAAAACTGCTTACTAGTAGGCTTAGCTCTTCGTAGGTACAAATCTGTTAAAGAGTGAATGTGTAGAGTAAAAACAATTAAAAGATTGATTAAATAAAACATTTAAGTAGTTAAGGCAGTTAAAACTGAACATCTGTAAATGTAGCTGGGATCTTACTGTCCTATAGAAAGCAAAGGAAAGATCCATGGTAGTATATACAGGGACTGATTAGGTTAGTGCCTTCTTAACTCTTTCAATAGTGCTAGACTGTATTTGAGCACCACTGAAACATCTTGCTACTCAAGAAAGATGGTCTGCTGGGTAAGGGTTAACAAAGCCAAAATGATAGGTTTTTGGTTATTAACTGTGCATGGGTTTCTTTTTTGACATTGTGAGGAATAATCTCATTGAGTTGCAATCATAATTTTTGAAAAAATTATAGTAATGCTTTTTTTTTTGCCTCATATGGGTGTCATTTTGAAGGTATGCCTATAAGAGTGTCTAAAATGTTTTCTTTTTCTTTCATTTCATACATATTAAAAGAAGACAGATTTATGGATGCACTTTTCAAAACTTTTTGCTCATTTGAGTCCTCTCAAATGAACAAAAATGTTTTGCAAACATTGCAACAAAAAAATGTTTTGCAGACACAAAGAAAGACCGAAAGACCTTTATTTTTCCCTCAGAGAAATTGTGTGTGGCAGTTTTAAAAGAGTTTGTAGCTTAAAAAAAAAATTCTGACCTATTCATTAAATTACTTGTACAGTTGCTTAAGTTACTTATTCCTCAGAAGATTTTCTTTCCCAATTTTCATTTTACTGCTTTTTGATTTTCTGTTAGTTTGATCCTCTAAGGCACTACAAACAAGCCACTGGTTTTGCATAGTTTCCATGCAAGTTCCTTTTTACTCTGGAAATTTTAACAATAGAATTTGGAAGGAGCTGTGATGGAACACACAGCTGAAACTCATTTTTTAAAAGCATCTGAAGGAGAGTTAGCCCGCTTAACTTGTTATTGCTCTTGTAGCAAAGACTTGGAATGTGACCGAGTAGAGGATATACGATAGAAGTACAGTGTTTAAATGAGAAAATTGGGTTTTGACTCAGAAGAGTAAACTGAGGGGCAGAATACAGAACTGAGCAGAAGTTTTCAGTTTATTTATAAGTTTTAGTGGATATCAGAGTTAATGCAAAGCCTAAATTTTCCAAGAGAAAGCATTGATTCTGCTGGTCTTCTGTTATTTTGTTTCATTTTTCTCACCCTGTTTCATGTAGTGTCAGACATAAATCCTTCCCCTTTTTGGGTTGCCACAGTGGCAGTCAGGGGCCACATTGATATGAAACAGCTTTAGCAATAGCTGCTTGGAGGACAGAGACAGACTTGCCAAAATCTGATTTTAGTGGAAAACATAGAGTCAAACTGGGGTTTATTTTTGTCTGCTTTTGTAAAAGTTTTCCTGTAGCCGCATGGCAATTGTTTTAAACCACAAGCATTTGGGAAAGAAAACCCAGCCAGAATAACAAGGCCCTGGGAATGGGGATCAGTGAAGGACGTAGGCTCCTGCCAAGTTGTCATTGCAGCACGTAACGTTTAGCAGATGCTGGAGAGCAGCTCTAGCAGTGAGGAGAGGAAGATCCTGTTCAGTGTCGTGGTGCCTTTTCCCTGCCAAGGAGGGAGGTGGGGATGGGCATGAGGTGCTGGAGATGGGGCCGGGCACGAGGTGTTGGGGCATCTGTCAGGAAAAAGGAGAGCAGCAGGCAAGTGGGAAGGGATATTTATCCTGGAGCTTAGAGAGTTGTTGCAAGAGAAGAGCCTTTGGAGATAAATGCATGTGTAGTTGCTGGGCTGCAAAGCAGKAGCTATGTAGGTCTTTTCTGCACAGCCTCCTTCCAGCAGATTGCATAATCCATGGAGTAAGTGGAGCTTCCCAAATGCTCCGGCCATTTGCTGTCATGAATATTTAGCAGAGTGAAAATGCCTGATTAGGTGACCACCTGCAGGTCTGACTTGTTGGTGTCACACATGCCTGATGCTGTAACTTTSATTTTGACAACATTTCCTCTGCACTTCGAGATGCAGCAGCTAAACGTGGACATAAAAAGATAATGTATTTTTTAGAGTGCTGCAAAGTGAAGCATCTGGTATAAAATGCATTAAAGTGAAATCTGCCTAGAGATCACATGTTCTTCAAAACACACTGAGAAAATTTGAAGCAGGTAATGAAATTAGTTGTTGTATTTTATTAAAAGAAATTGGACTGCAAATGGACACCATTTTTTCCTTTCACTGAGCACAGTGAGTCTGAGCCATGAGAACAGAACAGCTGCAGAGATTACGTTAGTTTGTTGATAAGGGTCTTGTCTGAGCAGTGCAGAAATGTGATTCTTTGCAGGCTCACGGGGACTGAAAGTAAAATGCTGCACAAAAGCCTCCCAGTCATCCTTGGGAAAGAATCTTGGCAGAAACTTTCTACCCCCTTAATAAAATGTTTGCAGATTCTGGATACCCCATGTGAGGGCTATGTCATGAATTCCAAGCACATGAGGTAAAGCATAAAGATCAGGCATAAAATGTATTTATCAGAAATTCTGATTCTGCAGTAATTTCACCTGCCTTGCTTGCTGGTTCCTCTTGCTGAGACACATTCTAACTTTCCAAAGGTATTAAGAAAAATGGTCAGACTGCTGCAAAATATTTTCTTTGTTGTCTTAAAATGTGGAGTTTCTTTCCAGTCTGTCTCTTACATTGGCTCCAGGCCCAGCACAAACAGTATTCTGCAGTTTTGCAAGGTTGTATCAAATGTCCAAAATCCACCAATGAGAGCTTTATACTTTTTTACCAGATTTACAGTGGGAGAAGTGAATTAGAAGACTAGTCTGTGGAAGCCAAATATCAGCGATACAGTTTTGTTAATGCAACCCAGCATTAACACATGAACAGCTACTCTAATTATGGTATTTTGCTTGTTTGTTTGTTTTTTAACAAAAACGCAGGAATGTTAAGCCATTTTGGAATCTTGAGTTCTTCATACCCTAAAAAACTTTTGGATTTGACCACTGCAAGAAATTATATGACACCTCACTGTCAGTTGAGGTAGCTGTCCCATGTCCCATATAAACATGTCAGGACTGATGGATGTGACCATCCATGGTGTTGTAGGTGCAAGAAGAGACTGAAAGCACACAATTACCTTGAGTTACAACAGTACCTCAAATAGATGTTATGCCATGACRAATGACTTGAAAGCAAAGCCACTACATTCCATGGACTGTCAAATAGCCACCTATCTCTTTTATTACTATATACCTGCATTTTTAAATGGTATTACTYTATGATAGTCTCTTGATTTGTATAGGACAGGCATGCTATATAGGAAATTCTAGATAGGAAATTACTAAATCCAATTCTGAGAAGTCATTGTTGAGTCTTTTTGTTTTTTCCTGTCAGTGCTATCCTGTTTGGATCTGTYCTTGGCCCAGAGACAGTGCTCACAGAGCATGAGCTTTTGCTGACACTGAGAACTGAGACTGTTCTCATTGATAAGGAGAAAAAAATTAATTCCCCCTATCTGGAGCAGTCATGGAATTGAAGTGGAAAGTGAACAAGAACAAAGGCCATTGTGAACCGGGGAGACTAAAGCATCCAGAAATAAACTACATTAGGAAGACACTATAAAAAAGACTAAAAAACAATGTGATCTATGGTATTTCCCTTCTGTCTACAAAGTCCATCTCTGTCTCTCTTTCTTTACTGATTTCCTTCTGGCYTTGCTCAACTAGTCTATGAATTGTGCTGTAATGTTGTTCACTGCTGTTGAAAGAATAAAGCTGGGATGCGTCTTCCCATGCCTGAAAAGCTGGCAGGGGAACAGCTTCGGGTTTCCTGTTCTCAAAAAAGCTCTGCAGGTTTCTCTCACTCAGCTTGGTGGCGTAGAGCTGGAAAATCTGCTCCAGTTGCTCCTTCTCTTTCTCGACGTACGTCCTCCAGAACTTCAGCTGGAGGTGGCTGACTTTCGACTGGCAGCTGGCACAGCACGTGGTCAGCAGGGACAGGAAAGCGGTGATARCTATCACACACCAGCCTAAAATCTGGGAAAAACAAGAGACAGGCCCCAGTGACAACGCCACTTAAGTCAAGACTGTCCAACACAGTGATTGCTCTGAAGATGAATCGAATTTAATGCATACATATTAATGAGGCTTTCACAAATTGCCCAAAGGGGAAACAGATGAAGTCAGGACCAGGGCTTCTCAATATTGATCATTTGATACCTTTTTCCAAGGAAAGGGAAAGCCAGTGGTTTTTAACAGTAGAATGTAAAACTCTCAGGAAAACTTGGCATTAAATCTGTGTGTGCACAAAGGTATATAGACAACCTCAGTTTTAAATGATGCTGTTTTATAGTAAAGAGAATCTTGGAGGCTTGACCAGTGCAAAGTCAAATGCAGATGAAGGAACTGAACAGATCATCTCAAATTCACAATTTGTTTATAATTTCTTGCAACAAAAAATCATAAAAAGGTTAAATAATCCACTCAAAGATATAATGTTTGACTAAAGTACACCTGAGAGGAGGAGCAGTGTCTCAGTAATTTGGAGGGGAAATTGATGAGAGTTTCTAGCAAAAATATGATGATCTGTCTACAGTGTGTTTGAATTCCTCACTTAATTGTTACAGAGACGGAAAAGTGTGTAGGTAGGGGAATAAGCTGATAAAATTACCGGATGAAAAAAGGTTTCRGTTTTTTTGAAACTGTTAAATAATATTAACCATCAAGAATTAGGACAGAAAAGCAATGTTTAGAATCATGACAAACCAGAAAATTATAAAAAGGTAASTAACCTTTTTTCCAGGTCAATCTATATTTTAAACCACGAACATTTTGAGATGTGTTGCTTTTAGATTTTTTTGGAAGAAACAATTTTAACATTAGTTAGCTAACAAGAATATAAATGAGAGCTTTAAACTAAAAAGCTTCCTCTAATTTGTTTCCCAGGAGATTCGCTGAATTCTAAACAATTCTTGCTGACTTTTTTTGACCTTTATGAATTGTTTTTTTGTGGTAGAAAATAAATAAATGAAAACCATATAGAAATTTGCTTTTTCAGTCACTTTTGTGCTATCTGGTATTTATGAATAAGTGACATACTGTCCTTTTTAGAATCTTTCCACTTTATTTTAGCTTGAAGAAAGGATCTATGTATTGCCATGCTATCCACTGACTCACTTTTTGCTACTTCCTATACACGCAACTTAAAGCCTTTAAAACTATTTTTTGCCTTTGAAAACATTCAGTTAAATTTATCTGCATTCCAGCCTTTGCAAGTACTGTACTCTTTGTATGTGAACTGCAAAAAAACCTGCTTCCTGGCCTGGAAACAGTTCCAGATGGATGCAATCCCCTGACCAAAACTAACTGGCTCAAAAGATTATTTTTGATTTCTGCTGTTTCCTGGTTACCTTATTTCCATCATTTCTATAGTATTTTCTTTTCCTTTTTTTTTCCTTTCTTTTGATGTTTATGTCTCTAAATTTTCAAATGAAAGTTACAAGGCACTGAATAAAACTGTAGCACAGCAACATGTGAAAGGGTAATATGGTCTCAGCTTTGTATACTTGGATTGTTTTAGCTTGGCAGTTCTTTTCTTCTGGCAAGAGGAAAATATTTAACAAAGTACTGAAATGTGCAAGTTCATGAGATGGGATGAGAGCAATGCAAACTTAAACAAGTTATATAAGCAGTATGATACAATTCCCATTTTCTCTCATTTTCCCAATGTGACATAAGAATTCATTCCAGTTTACAAAAAAAAAATAATTGTTTTGATACAGACAGATTTTTTTTTTAATAGGACAGACCCCTTTAAAAAGATGTCAATTCTCAGTTCAGCCTCTTCAAACTGGAAGATTTGTTTCCATTCATTAGGGAAGGAAGTTTAGTTGTAATGATCCTGACTTCACTTGTGCTCCCCAGGGCTATGTCACAGCTCAGACGGCRCTAAAAGATTTAAGGACTGTATTTTGCAAAGCTGCATCATGCCAAAAACTTCAAGTGAAAGCAGTGATGCTACTTCAGCATCTGACATTAGAATCTTTCACAGACCTGAAAAAGCAGTAGTTCAAAGTATATGATGATCTTTAGTTGTTTTTCTTACCTGAGACTGTGCTTGCAGAGTTAGTTTGAGTTCCTCACTCTCTGGAAAGGACATGGTGCTTTTGCCACAGGAAACCTTGTGGAGCTCTTCAAAGCACTTAGCAGATTTGTTGTGACAAACTGCATGTAAGTAGGCAGGATTTTTTAAGCCACTCATGGCACATTCGTAGAAAGTCCCGTTGAGCAAAGCCACAGAGAGCCACATTACTGGGGCTACCAGAGCATTTAAAGTGATATGTCCAAAGACATAAAAGAAATAGCAAACATTGTCTTTTGGGAATATTTTTCTGGGATTCACCCAGCAGCCCGTAAAGAGTTTCCATGTCTTACTATTTAGGAAATATCCAAAAAYTAGCAAAACAAAAGCGGGAGCGAAGAGAAATACCAAACCATACCTGAAGTTTTCATTACTGCAGGGACATCTGAAAGCAACAAGAGAAAATATGCGCTCACCTCCCAGGGTCAGCAGCGCCATAAAACTGTAACCAATTGCAGTTTTCTGCTTCACTAAGAATTTCAGGATTGTTTGGAAAGTATCCATGTCCGATGCTCCCCAAAGAAGTTAAAAGTCAAGATGCTTTTGTCTGTGTTGCAGCAGTCTGCAGTGGCGGGTAAAGGAGAGCCTTTCAGATGAGAAATGATCTGCTGCCGCCTGCCTGGGTTAGTGCCGTCCAGAAAGAGCAGTGATGTCATGGTTTGCATAAACAAACTCCCAAGGSACCCTCTGCACAGCAGATGTTGCAGATTTACAGTGAAAGTAATCAGTAGAGCAAGAAACACAGAATAGCAAATTAGTTTGCCGATCAGCAATGCTGGATTTTTTTTGACTGCAGCTACAGATAAAAGCACATGTTCATCAGGTGCAGAACTTCTGGAGATGTGACCCAAATCTCCAGCAATATAATAATGGGCCTGATACGGATGCTAATGGTCGCAGGGGAGTGTGACTCTACCRAAAGCACATGGCAGGCTCACGTGGCAGAGTTTGCTCCTCTTTGCAGGTTGCCTTCAAGATGTATCTTGGGGTCACCCCTAGCGTGAGCTGCAGCAGTGCCGCGGGCAATGAGTTCTCCCTAATCCTGGACAAGAACCCGCTAGTGGACTTTGTGGAGGAGCTTCCCGCGGAGCGAGCCTCGCTTTGTTATTGCAACCTCCTCTGTGGGGTGATTCGAGGTGCCTTGGAGATGGTAAGGAAATGAACGGCTGCTTTCTCCTCTCTTTGTTAATGCACACCCAGAAGCACAGGAAGGTAAATTCCCATGTCCAGATAAAGGAAGGAAACTTAGTAGTACTAAGTATTAGTAATAGAATCAGAGAGATCTCTCAAAGCATCCGAAGTTTATTTGCTCTGTGCTTAAATGGAAGGCTTGTAGAAAAGAATAYATGGAGTTCATCCTTTAGAAGTGACTGAGTTGCAGACCCTGTGTGTCATTTTCTGAAACATTGCATTTGTTACTTTATTATGTTTCCTCCCGGGGAAAATCTATTTTGTCACATTTTCTATGTTTCAGAAAAAWTCAAAATGTATAGATATTACTTAAGTGAACTAACTGAAAAATTGTAGCAGCTTATATAAGACTAATTAAGAAATRTTTTGATAAGGAACAGTATATGACCATGGGAAATTTTGTGATTACACAATCAAGATTTATGTTCCCAGAACAAAGCAAAAGAGTGCACTGAAGATTAACATACTGTGCAATTTTTACCGTGCACATAAACTTCCTTTTTGTTATTTTGTTTTGAAAAGACATGAAAAATAGTACAAAACTCTTTCTTATGAAAGTTGTGAAAGAGAGTCCTCTTGTGGTGGGAGACAGGTAGAAAAAAATAATTTGCTCTTGAGAAAGGGAAGAAAACTGAACATTCTTCTGCTCAACTGATTRGTCCTAATTTCTTCTAGGTTCACTTATCAGCAGAAGTTACCTTCCTCCAAGACAAGCTGAAAGGTGATGCTGTGACAGAAATAGGAATTGTATTTTTAAAGAATACTGAAGACAAAAAGCACAAAAGAAATAAATGAAAGAAATACCAGGAAGAACTCTTGCCAAGCAGTATTTTGCTCCTTTTCTTTTTCCTGAAGAAGACATACAGGGTAAAATCTTTCACATATTTGAAAGGCAACAAGAGTCAGAAATTTAACACAAGATAGAGAGAAAAATCTTTCATATTCCATACAGATATCACTATAAAAGATCAAAGTGGCCTCATCCTTCTACTTCCTCACTTAACCATAAGCCTGAGCTCAATAGCAGTTTTACTGTCTCAGTCTTATGTGCATGCTGGATCCAAATATCTCTTCAGCTATATGTGACTTGGCTTTTCCCATCTGGTTTGCTGGTAATATTTCAAAGTGTTGTTGACAAGAGATGCTTTTCCTCTGCCTGTCTGTGATTAGGAATAATGACTACTACACTACTTTGTGCAGAGTCTATCTATATGTTTGGACATGTCATGGTTTGATCCATCGCCCTTTCAACCAAGTAGCCCCTTTGGTACAACTGCCTCTCTTCCCTTTGGTACCAAACAGAGGAAATTTCACCGATGGCCGGAACAGTTTTGTCATGACCAGACTGAGCACTGCATGGCCTAGTGTGTAGTCACTGCACGTGAGGAAACTGAAATAAAAATGTGGACACTGCTGTTCAACAAACTGGTGGGTAATTGTGTGTGTTTCTGCCTGGCCAGCAGTTCAATATATCCCATATTTGCCTTCCAAATGTGACTGAGATGTAGAGAAATACCAATCTCCTAGAGATCTGAGATACAGAAAAAAAAAAAAAAGATTTAATATTTTCCACAGTGTAACATAAGCAATCTTGATAAAAGCCCAAGTCACTGTATACTAGCACAGTAAGTACTCTGTGCATAAACCAGTTCCACTTCCACTCTGTAAGAGCGAAAATTCTCTTTTGAAATTAAAATGCAAACTTTTGATTTAGTTCAATGGATCCCAGATTTGACTTTGATTTTATTGTTGTGATTTGTAAGTTCTTCCCTCAGTCCACTTCATTCTTGATCCTATTAAGCCAGGAGCAGCAGACCTTTAGGCAGCAAGGTCTGTTCAACCAGAACGTTATAATCCTCACTATAATCTTTCTTTCTTTCTCTGTCATAATAATCTAATACCACGGTGGCATAAGGAAATAGAGTTTTTCTTTTTTTTTTTTTTTCTTTTTAAGCAAAATAACAAGCTAATCATTACCCAGCCTTTTTTTGGGCTCAGCTCAACTTCCTGTTACAAGTTAAAATAACAAGTTACAGCATGTAGTATTCCCTCTATATTTCTTGTCATAAAGACATTTTAGAGAGTTGCTTAGACATTTTGGAGAGTTGTGCCGCTTTCATGCACTTGTGCACCTGCAGTGGGGATTTTGGTGCTCAAACTAACAGCTATGGGYAGGTGGTATCTTTGGCTGACTATGAAAAGGTCCTCTACATGGTAACGACCATTTTTTCCCCAGAATGTAACAACTGAATACTTTCCTCTTGTTACATTGAGAGTGAATAACCTGTGCTGTTCTTGTTTTGTGTGATACTAATCAGTTGGATGTGCACACACGTATGCGCATGTGCCTGTGCACACCTGCAGCCACACTTTCTATAGAGGTTCCCACCAGCTAAAGAGCTTGAAAGTCATCACAGGGCATGTAGGTTGGCTCCAGTGTATCCACAGTCTATGAAACATGCCCTGCTTGCAAGCATTACATCGAAAATTCAATATTGGCAAAGTAAGGACCATTAGTGACACCCTGAGGCTTTGAGTCTCACCTCTGGCCTTGAGGTGGCTGAGGATTCTCCATTACATACTTCAGTGCAAAACATCTGTGGTTATGCCTAGTGTAAGACATTTCTTTATGTTTCAGGGCTTCAGATTAAACTGCATAGATAAAATATTTACTTTTACTTAGACATGGTCAATTTTCAATCATRGGCTTCTGCTCTATAAATGGGCACAAAGCAGAAGAGCCTGGGCCAGTAAAGCCAGCACTGATCTGAGGTCAGGCCAAGAAACTTCATGAGGCTGATGGTTGAGACCAGGGGCTGCTGTGTGCTCCTGAACTCTGAGCCACCTTCCCTGTGCTGGGACACAGGTTCAATGTGACAGCATCAATCTGTTCCTTTTTCCCTTCCCTTCCCTTCCCTTCCCTTCCCTTCCCTTCCCTTCCCTTCCCTTCCCTTCCCTTCCCTTCCCTTCCCCCTTTCTCTTTTTTAATGTTTAATGTTTAATTTCACCTTGGATCAGCCTGCACATTGTATTCAAGAAGGGAAAGTAAACAAACGTTAGCTAAGACCTCTCCAGAAAGGTGTTACTCATCCATTAAAGTCTGCGCCTGAGAAAGCACAGCATTCCTCTGGGTACAGAAAGTCACCACAAAGTCTCAGCTTTATTTACTTTGGGGGGAGCTTTAAAGCTCAGCGCTGCAGTGGCTACAGCTTTTAGACTTCTCTTCAGGCCTTACTGAGTCAAGGAACATTTTGCTACTGTTTTGTTACTGCTACAGTGGGGCCAGGACTTTGTTTTTTGCCAACCTACGACATTCCAGACCAGATTTATTTTTTTTTTCTTCTGGAGGTCAATGATCAAATGAACTCTTCAGTATGAGAGGTAGGCTGGGACATTTCTAATTGAGCACTGCTTCCTGGAGACAGGAATAACAAATTGGGCACCTGTTACTACATTAACCTCTCACTTCTGGGAAGAAAAGACTCGAAGCAAAGCAGCAATTCCATGGCAACATGATTTTAAAAAAAATTATTCCTTTCCACAAGCAGTATTAAACCTGGATTTTATTTTTCCTTTTTTTTTTTCTTTTTTTCTCCATATATGCTATAGGTTCCATTTATAGTAAGAATGGAGCCTCCAAGCTAATTTATACCCATCTAGATAAAATAGGCTCTTCTCTTGCTTCCTCTCTGGGAAATGACCACAACAAATACCTTCTATCTCTCTGAAGATTTTTCAAGTTAGAATTTGTAGTTTTGAAGGAAAAGATTTCTGAGGAAGGGTAAGAGGAATGGAAGGATAGTCCTGACAAAACTGTCTAAAACTCACCTCTCTAGAATGCTCTCTAGGAAAGCTTTGCAATGAGAAAATGAAAATTATCCTATTACCTCCTTTTTYTTTTCTTCACTTAGAATACTATCTTCAATTCTTGTAATTAGATTTTGGATTTAGGTTGCTTATGCAGGAAAAGTAACACTCCTTCTTAAGTTTCTATTATTTATTAATATCTGTGTCATGCTATATCATGCTACAAATATTTGTTAATATTTGTTAATGACATCTTTTTCATGAACTAACTCTTCAAGACATGTTACTCTGGACTTAAACTCCATTTTGGAGCAAGTTAAATAGCTTATTTGACAGGGATATCCAAGAGTTTGTTAGGGATTGATTCCGGGGTAAAAATACTGTGTATAACATGGAGTATGTATTTAAAAGCATTTTATTATTATTTTTAAAATATTTAGCTGCTCTGAAAAGCAGCTAAAATAGAAAACAATATAAATCAGACACTGGATTGTTAGTGTTGCTTTGTCTTCCCCTAGATGTAGCGTTCAAATATCTACTTTTCCTTTTTTCCTTTTTTATTTTGGAGAGTTTTGGGCTTACAGGAAATTAGCAGTTCATCTTCTAGTTCAGCAGACAGGTTGTAAAAGGAAAATTTACCTCAGAGGAACTTTCTAGTTCCACTGCTATAAGCTGCTGAACACATAAAGTAAAAGGACTGGAATCTTTTTGCATCAGTTCCAAATGATGAGCTGCTAAAATAAATGCCACTGTTTCCAATGAAAGCATTTTAAAATGCGTAGGTTGTTCCAAAACGCAAATTATTTCCCAGATATGAAAAGACACGGTCCTTTCCTTGAAAAGCTGATTAAGAAAAAGTAACTATTTTATTCTGGAACTTGTTCTAACCTCCAMTGAAATATATATTTTCAAGTCAAATATATGCTAAACCATTACTAAAAAACTAACAATAAGCTGAATTCTGATGAAAATTTCCTTTCATTTTTTGTCTCATTGATACCACCAAGTGTGAAACTAGGGATTTTTCACCCCAGCTGCCAAATGCCAAATTCCAGGTTTTTGTTCATAATTTGAACAATATCTGCTGATATATTTATTATTTTAAATACAGGTTTTTATTCATGATTTGAATAATACCTGCTGATATATTTATTATTTTAAATACAGGTTTTCATTCATGATTTGAATAATACCTGCTGATATATTTATTATTTTAAATACAGGTTTTCATTCATGATTTGAATAATACCTGCTGATATATTTTTTATTTTAAATACATGCCTTTTTCTCAAAGAGCAGCATTATGTGAAAACTTCCACTGTGAGCTATATATATGTATTTAAATGCACATAGGCAAAACTGTAATAAAGTTTATTTAAGAACAAAACACCACGTTTTACACAGAGCCTTCAAGAGGGGCACAGTATACAACACCGTTTATATCACAAAGTTAAAAGCTTGCCAGCGTTAGGCGGGATTTGTCTCATCAGAAGCCTCATTCACCCATGTGCTGCATCTCCTGCACTGACCCACGGGTGCTCTGTTCGGCCGGCTCAGGCCCCACGCTCTGTCTGGCCTGGGTCTCCGTGTACCTGTGTATCGCACTGTAATGTAGCTCCTCCACGCCGAGCATGTTCAGGGAGCAGATCTGCTGCCAGGCCTGGTGGCTGGGCATCTGAAACTGTGCTCGGACAGTGCCTTCAAAAGAGTAATTCACGTTTCTCTCTGCCAGCTTGGTTGCATGGTCTTTGGYCTTGGCCTGAAAAAGCTCCCACTCCTTCTTCAAGTAGGTTTTCCAGAACTTCAGCTGAAGAAAGCTAACCGGGGAGTAGCAGTGGCTGAAGCAGGTTGAAATCAGGGTCAGGGCAGTGATGATGCTTATCAGAAGCCAACCTATRATCTTAGAAAACAGAGTGATGGGTTAATGGGGTTAACACAATCCAAGCAAACACAACATGAGAAGAGTTTAAGTTTGTTCCCTGTGGAAGGAGAAGATCCCATATGGACAAAATGAGTTAACTTTACAGAAATTCAGCACTCCTGAGCTGGTATTTTGGGAYTGAGGATGAACCCAGCTAGGTGTAGAAAAGATTTTTTTCCTCGGCTATATCCAGGTCCCTTAGCTTTAAAAGCACGGTACTTACCAGCCATGGCTACAGTTCTGGCTGTATTTATTCTACCTACAATATCATTTTCCCCATGTCAGGTGGGACAGATAAGACTTCCTGCTTGCTATGTTTTATTTGCTCTTGCAAAATAGCCTGGAAAAAACAACTAGTTACCATAATGCACAAGAGAAACTGTCTCCTGTATGTTTCATAGGAAGGACACASACCTTCCTCTATATCCATGGACACCATTTCTGTCCTTATGGACAGAGATTCCTGACTCTTATTCCTGACTCAGGACTTACCATCCCTAGCATGTGATGTTAACTCTCAGAGGCCCAACCTAAACTGTGTGTCTTAGAGATGTTGGTCAGTCCAATATACAACTAAACTTAGTGGAAAACTCTGAGGAGAGAAGATCTAACAGTGTCCCCCATTCACTTCAGGCTGATATTTTATTTTCAGAGGAAAAACGTTGAAAAAAAAMGTTGAAAAACGTTGAAAAACGTTGAAAAACGTTGAGTGTTTTATCAGATGAGAGAAATTTTGAGTGTATTTCAATACCATTCAGCCTCTTACTGTAAGTACATCAAGAGATTAAGACAGTGTTAAATGTCTCTCATCCTTTTGATTTAAGTAGAGTCAAAGATTTTATAGAGGAGATATTAAATAAATTAAATAAAAGGATGCACAGAAACCTAAGGATAGTGAAGAACTAGTTTGGTGTGACCTGTGAGTGCAATAGAAGTCCAAGAAAGACGATGAAGAGGATGCTTACCGGACACAGCTGAACTTTGGCTTGTTATTGAASAGAAGAATCATCTTGTATTTTCATACATATTCAGAAAATGCAAAGGAGCAAATTTAAGGAAAAAAAACCTAAATGTCATTARCGAGAGTGATGTGATTGTGAATCTTTCCAAAACATGCAGTCCCAAATGGCTATATGAGGGGAGGAGGCAGATGAGTAGTATGCAGACATAAATAGGAGGTATCTTTCAGACCTTTGCTTTATGGGCAGTGGTCTGTCCATGGATGCTTAGCACGCTAGGGAACAAGCAGCTTTTTGGGAAGCTGCCTAGATGGCACCTGTGCATCACGGTATGCAGCCACCAAGAGGGGTTACGGCAGGGCTTGCAAAACGTGCAATGCTCAGCAGTGGCTGCCTGCCGCAAGGACAGAGTGACTCTTAAATGTACCACTAATAGAAAGGCTTACCTCAAACCAGAGAAAAATTTGCTTTGTTATTGTGCAGCAGTACCGTGCAAGAATATAGTTAGAATGCAAAGGAAAAGATCCAAAAGACATAAAAATGGCAAGGCTGAATCATAGAAATATTCCGTTCAGTCTGCTATCCTCTTGTTGAGAATGGCCAAGGCAGATTTCCAGCGTGGAGTATAGGGAATTTTTGTTATATTGCCCTGTTAATCCTTGCCTTAGACTCCTGTGTGTGTTTTCACATGAGAGGAAACATTATTGCACATGTGATCCTTTGGAGGTTGAATCACAGTCTTCAATGCCATGCTATCATAATTTTGGTTTATATTGCTTTGTAATAATCTCTTACACTTGATTTTTAATAATCCCTAAAGCCCTGAGCTGACATTTCAGAGCTGTGAGTTACAAACAAAAAAATGGGTAAGGGTAGTAACCCGCTCTAAGTGCATAATTTTATAGGCGAAGGTAGGATTGGGTTTCACTGTGAATATCCCACTGAATACCACACTGAATCTCTCGTGACGTTTCAATGGCCTGGCCTTTCAGCCTTGTAGAGTGTATCAGCAGTTCTTCAAAGCAGAGCTTCATTATTAACTATCGAGAGTTTCATAGAATCATAGAATCATAGAATGCCGAAGGTTGGAAGGGACCTCAGAGGTCATCKAGTCCAACCCCTCTGCTCACGCAGGGTCACCTAGAGCACAGGGCACAGGGCTGCAYCCAAGYGGGTTTTAAAKATCTCCAGAGAAGGAGACTCCACAACCTCTCTGGACAGCCTTTTCCAGGGCTCTGTCACCCTCACTGGCAAGAAATTTTTCCTTAAGTTCCTGTGGAACTTTTGATGCCTCAGCTTGTGGCCGTTTCCTCTAGTCCTGTCGCTGGCCACCACTGAAAAGAGGCCACCCCCTCCTCCTCCTCACTGCCTCCCTTGAGGTATTTATAGACACTGATCAGGTCCCCCCTCAGCCTCCTCTTCTCCAGGCTGAACAGRCCCAGCTCCCTCAGCCTTTGCTCATATGGCAGATGTTCCAGGCCTCTGATCATCCTCACAGCCCAGCGCTGGACTCTATGAGTAGCATCAYACTATCAGCAAATACTGTTGCCTTGGCTTTTATCCCCTTTTCAGATCACTTAAGAGACTTTTAAACAGTATTGTGCACACAGTATGTGTGTCTCACATTTCTACCATTTTCAAACTTATAGTGTTTTAAGATCTTTGCTCTCACTCCAGAGCTACCCATTCTTCTTAATTTTTCTTAACTTCTGCACAGYCCCTTATCAAATATGCTTTGGGAATTCGAGTTAAACTAAGTCAGATCCTCCTCCCTGTTGAGCATTATGCTTATACAAATATATACATTGTATTACATTATACACWTATATAACATTATGCTTCTACACATATATATTAATTTCATTCATTATTATGACAAAAACCTCAGGGAAGTTGCCTGTAAYGTTTTTTTCTGGAATTTTCAAATTCTGTGATAACAGGATACTTTTARGAAAGGAATTACACCATTGTGTCAGTGATTAAAGCATTTGCCATAATAAATCCTGAAAATTAAAAGTAGTTACCCAAATAACTACTTAGTTCAATATAGTTCAATATTCCTTACTGTTTCTTTTCATGTTTCAGATAACTGCAATCAACTTGATAGACATTTTTTATATATATACAGTGGTTATATTCATTTCCTCTGGGAGCTACACAGGTTCAGCAATGCTGAACTTTCACTCTAAAAATGGATCTGGGACAATATATATATAGATTTTTACATAACTATATGGTTGCTATGAGAAATACTCATTTTTTATTGCCAATTCATACTCCAGAAAAAAATTATTAAACATAATAAAAAAGGATTTTCTAAACTTTCTACAAGAGATGAGGGGGAAAATGAATAACTTTTAAAGCGTCAAAAGGGAGATTGAAGAGAAATTATCTTCCTCCCTCTTTATTCAGTTTCAATAGTTTTCAGATAAAGTTCCCCCATATAAATTGAGAAAAATAGTGACTGCCCCATCACAGAGGTGGATTTATCAGAAACCATTTCCAGAAAGAGGTGAGACATTTTGAGAGAAAAATTCACCATATCTGAAGAAATCTTCCCAGATGTCAGGATGCCAGGAAATAAGAGAAGCTCTAGGTTTGCTTCCACTTGCACTGCAGACAGTACCTATGTAGCAGTGCCTGAGTCACAGCTACATTCRTTTTAAAACTCTCAGCTCTGGAGAAGAAAAGCAAAAAAATACCACATTCAAGTCAGACAGAAAGCTAGATGAACAACATAAATACCAAAAATTGTCCTTGTGTAACCTCTCATTGGCAGTTCCTTAAAGTAGAAAGGAAGATGACCCACAGGAAAATCCCCTCACCAATGAACCTGGAGTGACCATGTAAAGGGAGCAAAAATGAGAATAATTTCCTGGATTCTGATAAATCAGGGTGCTTGGTTAGTGTTCTTCTACCCAGTGCTTCTACTTTCCCTGTTGACACCAACATTTGGTGCTGCTGGTTCTCTCACCGTGGTTTGGCCAGCCCTGTAGCCCAAAGCACTTCTGTCTGGGGCTACCCGTAGCCTTATCACATATCTTATTACATATCTGACTTAGGTGGGTTTGTCCCAGGGACAGGCAACCAAGAGTTGGGAGGAGGAGGGAGCTCAGATGCACCTTGTGTGCTGTTGTATGTGCCTGGAAGGTTTCTCCAGGCTATGGGAAGTCCATACTCCAGTGTAGGGAAAGGAGTATCACGGTGGAGGGACCTCTTTGAGGCCACAGGGATCTGAGTTGAATCTGGGACTCATTGATTATACAAGGGTCCCAAAGGGACAGGAGAAGCTGATGTGTACAAGGGGAATGATTGCTGTTAAGGAGTCCTGCTGTTGCTCTTTCTGGGTCTAACTTTATCAGGGTTGTGTTTATCTATAATAAAATAGGATTTCAGAAAACTTCCTGTGGAAAGGGAATGGAGCTCTGTGTGAAAAAGGATTAATGCTCCCCTCCAAGCAAAACATACTTGCAGTGAAGAAGAGGGAGAGGAGGGACCACCCTGGCTCAAAAGAGGGGGAAGGTGCCAGGAATCAAGCAGGAAAGTGCACAGGACCTAGGAGTCAGAGACTGTGCGGGACGGGAGCAGCCCAGGACATCCATGGGGCTGGGGAGGACCTGTCATGAAGATCCAGGGGAACATCGATCTAGCATGCTGCTTTAGCAGCATCCATACATCCTGTGCTGTCCTCCCAGGGTGACTGTTTTTTGCCAATTGAATTAATGCTTCTTTCTCACAACTGCTGTAAAGCATTAACAGGAAAGTTTGTGGAAAAATAGCTTTCTGTTAAAGAATGTGGAATTCTGATTTAATGGTTGTTTTTGCATTGATTTGCATTAAATTTCCTGCCTTCCAAAGCAGATGAAAATAATGCCCGAATAAACAAGATGGACATTTTTAGAACAAAATTGTTATTTTTGTTATTTGAAGCATCCTTTCATTTTGAAAGTGCTTTATTAAAATGCAGAGGTCAAGCAAAACAAAATGGGCTTGTTCAGTATATTATCAAGCTTCTCTTTAATGTTTTAGCTTTTATCCTTTCATTTCCAGCTGAACAAGGTTCAAACATATTCCATGAAGAAAAATCTATAGTCTAACTAATTTTGTAGTTATATTAAATGCATAACACAGGTCTTGAATGCAATGCGTGTGTCGGGGGGGATGCTTTGCCAGTAGGTATTGAATAAATATTTTTTACTCAGATAAGTAAGTGTAATAGGTTCTTTAACTTTTGCCAAGACTTTTGCTATTACTTCCAGTCTATGTATCCAGAAAAGCAGAGGACTATTTGGTTTCGCTTATTTTTCTGTAAGTAGTTCGCTTTCCAGTTACTCTGACCAAGTCCCATCTTGTCCAAACTCCTGTCATTAGTCCTATCAGTCTCAACTCCCTCTTCACACACTGCACCTACTTTCCAGGTGGACTGACCTTCCCTGGAGGTCCCTCACTTCAGCTTGTGACACTAAGGAATTTATTCTGATTTTACATCTGCACCAATCTTCTCCCATGTGTGTGAAGGTCACACAGTTCAGCGGCATCACATAAATCATGGATAGTATGAGTATTCATCAGAGCTGCAACCCAAGGAGTAGCACTGTGACTATGCATATACAGCTTACAAACATTTGTGTGCATGATTCTGGTATTTTAGGGCATTGCATTTATGAGCATTTGTTGGTTAAAAGTGGATTTTAGAGGGTAGGAGCTAGGTCCACAAARCCAAGAGTAGCTCTGAGGGAGGCTCTGAAGGGTCAGCTCTACTAAAGACTCCCATGAGCAATCTCAGTAGCAATCTCTTTCTATCATCGACTGAATCACAGAATCATAGGATGGTTGAGGCTGGAAGGGACTTCTAGATATCATCCAGTCCAACCCCCTGCACACGCAGGGACACCCAGAGCATGTGGCACAGGGTGGCGTCCAGGCAGGTTTTGAAGACCTCCAGAGAAGGAGACTCCACAAAGTCTCCTCTTCCAGGGCTCTGTCACCCTCACAGTGAAGAAGTTCTTCCTCACACGGGATGGAACTTCCTGTGTTTCAACTTGTACCCCTTGTTCTGTCACTGTCCACCAAGAAGAGTTTGGTCTCATCATCTTTACACTCTCCTCTCAGGTATTTGTTCATGTTGATAATATCCTCTCTCAATCTTCTCTTCTCTAGGCTAAACAGGCCCAACTCACTCAGCCTTTCCTCATATGACAGATGCTCCAGTCCCTTAATCATTTTGTTGCTCTCTGCTGGACTCCCTCTAGGAGCTCCACGTCCCTCTTGTACTGGAGAGTGCCAGAGCTGCCCCCAATACTCCAGGTGCGGCCTGTCCAGAGCTGAGTAGAGGGGCAGGATCCCTCCCTTGACCTGCTGGTAACACTCCTCCTAAAGTAGCCAGCCTTCTGGGCCACAAGGGCATATTGCTGTATCATGGTTAACCTGCTGTCCACCAAGACATCCAAATCCCTCTCCATAGAATTGCTTTCCAGCAGGTCGATCTCTAATCTGTACTGATGTTTAGGATTATTCCTCCTCAGGTGCAGGAACTTGCACTTGCCTTTGTTGTGCTGCTGTTCCTTCAGCAGTGTAGGTGCACAGATTCTTATTTTGGACTCCCATAACTGAGACCAGTTGGCCTACAGCAACCAGCAGTGTGACAATTTTGTTGATCAACCTGATCAATTTCCAATCCACATAAGCCATAAGTAAATCTGTATTTTTTTTAGCTGTGATTTGTAGATTAATGAAAAATACTTATTGCACTCATGATAAAATATGTAATGTTTTCATATAACAAGAAAGGTGGAAACTGTCAAGTTTTATAAAAAAATTAACTAGTCCTAGTAAGGCAAATTATAGCATTAACTCGTTTGTATTCAGATAATTCACCCTGAGTAGTCAGCTAGTCAGTTCTAAGAAAACAGAGTTCCATCTTTCTTGTTTACTATAGAAAAAGAGATGTTATAAAATGCCTTTGACAAACATAAGCACTTTAAATAAATATATAAAATCTCCACTCTTAATGTATACCTTTACATTCTTTTTGGTTTTGCTTTCTTCAATTTATATATCACATCTTGATATCTTGGTACTGCTTGATAGCTGAGATTTAATTCTATTCTAGGGGTTTTTGTGTGTATGTGTGTGTGTGTATGGCCTAATGCTGGCTGTCTAGTTATATGCTATACCTACATGCTCAGTATTTTTCATTGAATTAAAATTATTGCTTCTTTTTAAATTCAGCTGCTACAACTGCTACAAAATGTGAATTCTTTCCTCCTGCTACAAGTTTCCCCTTCTGGACTCATTTGTTGTCCAACATTTCACTGCTTGGAGAAGCTTTCTGTAAGAGTAAGGCAATGCAAGACCTGAGACCCTATCTGTTCCAAAGTTTCTCACATGTTATAACATCTTAGTTATGCCTAGAACTTTTATTTGGAAAAATATCAAGTGAGAAAGGGATAAATGAAAAAAAGAACTAACTAATCATTTCCCCTTGGATTACAAGACATCTTTGTGTGCTTGTGTTTTCTTCCACATTTTAGAGTGCAACTCAGAAGTCAAAAATTAAAAAATTGCATTACTTCTGTCTCTCTGCACAGGCCTAAACTTCTGCCTCAAACTACAAGGGAAATCATTTCCAAAACAATTTGCAGTCCTATGAAGCTGATGTACAAAATAAGAGCTAGCACATGTGACACTTGCAGTAACCTATTTGTTTAGGCTTACTGAGCACAGGGCCTGGGGACCGCTGGAATAAGAGCATTATCCTCTGGTTATGGAAAGAACAACAATGACTGTCCTTTGGGTGGACTAGGATATCAACAGATCTTCAAAATGTGGCAACTTTTTAGACAGATGGCTGGCTTTGTTCTCTGAACAAAAATAGCTGAATTTTCTCAAATGACATCGGAATCTGAATTCAAATGATTCAACTTTTTTTGACCTCCAATGAAAAGTAACAGTTCTTGAATACAAACAAAAGCATGGAGCTGAAGGGGAAAAAGGGATTATGCTGCCCAAAAGTATCTCCATTCCAAACAGATTTATAGCCCTGTGGTGCAGAAGCTGCTATTATATACAGGTTTTTCAGTGGAAGGAAATTGATAGGAACTGATACTACTTCCAAAGTAAACACAGAAGAAGAAAACTTCCTCAAGAAGTTACATTTTGTCACAACAGATGATGAGAGGCAAGGGCGAGATGGAGTTTTGTCCAGTTCTCCCTCACTCTTTGTTCTACCTGCAGATATACCTTTTAATTAAACTTTAAACTTTACAGTTCTCTGGGCAGCATGTACATTCATCTTGTTCTTCATTCAGACCTGATGACCACCAGGAAGGTCTGTGATTGGTTTCAGATTCCTGTAACTGAATTTTATTATTGCAGAATTGAAACTATTCTGGCTTCTGGTCTTTAATGTCTAGAGAGACATTCATCTAGAGAGAGATGAATATGATAAGCGCTTTCACTCTCTTCCCATGGACTGATTTATCCTACTCTCTAGCCTACTCATGTASCCATGTGGCAATGTAGGAAATTGCCCTCCTCAAGTTTTCTTTGTTGATATTTGCTTTGGGCAGATGTATTTGCCACCACCCTTCATGATGTGTATAGCTCCTTCTTAATAATCTTTCTGAAGATGGAGGAGAAACTACTGATTTCATACTCATGATTTCAGAATCCCTCCATCAGCTAGATTTCTGTGAAGGTTGCCTTCAACCCAGTGGTGAGCTTCAGAATGAACCCCTTAAGATGAGTAAAATGCTGCTATCCATATTGCTTGGTTTTTGAGCCTTTTTGGGAACGCTTCATATCAGATCTCTCAGAAATCTCTCCTGGCCTGCATCAGGAGGAGAGCTGCCAGCAGGTCAAGGGAGGGGATCCTGCCCCTCTCCTCAGCTCTGGTGAGGCCGCACCTGGARTACTGTGTGCAGTTCTGGGCTCCCCAGTATAAGAGGGACGTGGAGCTTCTAGAGAGTCCAGCGGAGAGCGACAAAAGTTGATTAAGGAAATGGAACATCTCTTGTATGAGGAAAGACTGAGTGAGTTGGGCCTGTTCAGCGTGGAGAAGAGAAGGCTGAGAGGGGATATGATTAACATGTATAAGTTCATGAAGGGAGAATGCAGGGAGAAAGGGGACAAGCTCTTCTCATTGGTGGCCAGTGACTGGACAAGGGGAAATGGGTATGAGTCAAAACACAGGAAGTTCCATCTCCAGGTGAGGAGGAACTTCATCACTGTGAGGGTGACAGAGCCCTGGCACAGGCTGCCCAGGGAGGTTGTGGAGTCTCCTTCTCTGGAGGTCTTCAAAACCCGCCTGGAYGCCACCCTGTGCCACATGCTCTGGGTGTCCCTGTGTGTGCAGGGGGGTTGGACTAGATGATCTCTAGATGTCCCTTCCAACCTTGAACATTGTGTGAGTCTGTGATTCTGTGAAAGTTGCCACTAAAGTCAGAAATAAAACCCAGATCCCATATGAAACTTCCCCAATGGCGTTTCCAGCACTCTGGATCACAGTGAATGGGATGAGTTCATGCTGGATGTAACTAGGCTGAGTCTGTAATATTTAGGGAGAAATTACTTACTGGTGAAAAAATGTATGCCAGTTATTTTGGAAAAGTCACAAACACACATATCCTTTTGACATGGATTAAGATTAATAAAGAGGATCAACATGCAAGCAAAAGGATAAAAACATTAAATCCATAACAATTATATTATCTGTAGCATATGGTTAAATTCATCATCCGTGCCAGTCAGACCATTCAGATTAGTTTTCTGGGRGAGGTGGAGAATCTCATTAAGACCAGTGTCTCATCAGCAACAAGCTACTGAGAATTAGATGTGAAAGACCTCAAATCTTCAGACTCTGCTCTTCTTTCATGGTCACCTATGGCCTTGTTCCCAGCAACTTCAGAAAGAAGAGGCATAACCTGCTTTCCTAAAGCCAGTGACCTGGAGATTAAAGTGAGAAATTGCTTACTTTCTAATAGCTTTTAASCCAGTGTGGTGTTGTGCATAAGCAAGCAATGCTGGACTGGTTATCCACTCAACTCTTTTTAAACACCAGATGTTCCATATTTAAAMCTTTTAGGACTGTAACATCCTTTTAAAGCAGCTGAGATCAAACAATTTGCTGCCTTAGTGAATGAATTAAGTAAGCTCCAGGGAGGGCAGAGAGTAAAATTCAGTGTATTTATTCACTGATCAATGACTAGGCTCAAGCACTGGGATSTACTTTTAGCTCCAGCCCTTAATGTTCTCAATCTTCATCTAATAGGACCAACTTTCAACAGGTATTATAGCTCAGCCTACTGCTGAGCAAGAAGACTTCCATTAAAGGAAGTATTTTATTTTCCTTTCTTCTCCCTGGTTCAGAGAGTGATTTTATATACTTTTAAGTATTGTAGCAATTTATTGAAGATCACAGTTTAGGCTCCAAGGAAAAGTCAAAACTATCCTTTTTTATTTCACAATTCCCTTYTGTGGTTAGAGGCATCTTGGTTAGAATAGAGGCAACAGAGATGCATTTGGCTTGCAGAGCAAATGACGTAAAATCTTAGGACAAATAAATACAATATTCTTGGTCTCCAAAGGGTAAGACAACGGTAAAAGTTTCCTATGAAGAATATATATCTTCTTATTCATTTTTTTTTAAACCTCCTCATCAAAGAAAACTCTATTCTCTCTCTGACTTTTAGTAGGGTATTTCTCTGAGGACATGAAGCAAAGTACCACTGCTCCCAACATCTTCAGACCATAAAGCAACCCAAATGAGAACACTTTGGTGTATGTCAGAGGAGTCCGGCCTCTGCTATGTACCTTCAAGTAGGACGAATGGAAGAATTTGCCTTTTAAGTGAAGTGTGTCATGGCATCCTCTCAAGGGRACTTCTACATGAAAAGGGGAGAAATTAGTTTTCCACAGCTGACTGTTTGGATTTCACAGTATGACTCAGAAGGACATGGCCTGGAGCAGTACAGTGCTGGGGAGCCTGATTTCCCTCTCTTTTTCCCAGGGTCTATTAGAAGTAAAACCACAGAAATCTCTGGTGGTTTGGGGCCTAAGTCAAAGGAATAAGATGCAGCCACATCATACTGAGGGGACGGTTATTATCCTGCAGTCTTGTCTTACAGCATAACAAARTTGGTATTTTTCCATCATAACTTTGGTAGCATTGTAAGCACTGTTACAGAGAGGAGATATGCAAAAGCACATCACCAGTACTTCTCATGCCATTTTCTGCCTTTTGGAGGTATGAGTAGAAACAAATCAGTGGAAATTAAGTGCATGATGCCATTGCCACAGAAATACCACTTTTGCAAAGCCTGGATGATTAACATTGTTTGCTTGCTCCTTTTATGAATGCAAATTAAAGTAGAGAGGATATGGCCTCATATATATGGTTTCACATTTCAATTTATATTTCAATATTTATGGAAATATGAATTCAATATTTCATGGTCAGTGCAAAAGTGTTCATTTTAATTGAAACCTGAAGATGAGATCTGAATTATTCTCAAACTATAAGCTGTCATGACAACTTAAATGGTTGTAGCTACTTTGCATTCTAGAGCAGCAGGACACAGAGGCAAGTACAAAATCAGCTTAGTCACCTAAAYGACTATGGGACTACATTATTACCCAGACAAAAGTTGATGCTGATTTTGAGGGTTTATCCAAAGAGATAGTCTCAGCTCACTCTTGTGTTTCAGAGTATTTTTTTGGTGGACTTCCATAGGRTGTGATTTGGTCCAGTTCTTCTGCCTGCCTTTGCAGCATGACCTCAAGCAGACAACCACCACTTTTTCCTTGAAAGGGCCCTGGAATCTTTCTTTGAAATACTTTGACATTATTTGTTTCCAAGGCAAATTCACTTGAAAAGCAGGCTGCACAGGTGACAGTGCAGACATACTTGGCACTCAGTTGCACAGGCCTCCTATTGCAAAGTGCTCCTGGAGCCAAATCTGATTTACCAGTTTAAGGTTACCCTGCTGAACAATAACAGTACAGCCAGGGCAGACAGACTACAGTTAGGCAGAAACATGTTTGATCCCAAATAACCTTTTGGCAGACCCTGTAATGGTATTGTGAATGCAAAGACTGGGCTCAGAAATATAGTTATTTTTCAAACACTATATACTTTCAGATACAAAGAGAAAATTTTCATCCRTGGAAAATGCTGTCTCTGAAAACATATGTCTACAGAAAATTTTGATACATATAATCCTTATTCTGATAAGTCTTGATCTTACAAGTTTTAAAAAATGAGCTAATGTGCTCCATTCCTTTTGCTTCATTTAGCTGCAAAATATAACATATACAAATATAACATAAATCACCCATCCATTTTTTTTTTTTTGAAAAAATACTTAAAATCTAGGAACCAGATTCTACTCTCAGTCATACATACATACAGCTGCCAGTGGGCTAAGTTCCCACTGATTTTGTTCAGAATCCTTTGAACTAATTTTACAGAAAGTTAGATTGTATCTCTGAAACAAAACATGCGTGACTGGTCATTAAGTACCACAAATAAGTTGAATGAAGTCAGCAGGGTCTCATATGAGCCCAGGAACCCATCCACAYAGCCCATACACATGTGGATGCCTGTGCCAGCTATGTTTTATTATTGTGATTCCATTTTTACAGAAAGTTGAGCTTCTTCACAACAGACAATGACTTTTAAAAAGTTGTTGAGCATACCCTGTCTAGGTGAAACTAGTGCTAAGTACATCTGCTGTGAACTTAGATTTCATTGTGATTACTTCAGGCTTGTATTTCTGCCAAACAGCACAAACACCTCTCCTGTGTCAGCAAGCTAACAGGATGTAACCTCCAGCACTCATACCAGGCCCTACGAATGTCTGGGCTGATTCCTCTCACTGTCTCTTCCGAGCAAAGCGCAGCCATGCAAGCATCTCCTTTTTTTGCCATCATCTTGAAGGCTTAAATCATTTCTTCTTAAGTACTTTGTGACTCTTCTATCCAACAGTATGAATTGCTGGTTGCTGACAGCATGGAAACATCATTTCKTCTATTTTGTTCAAATTCCATTAAAAGAAATTATGCTCTTCACTAAAAAATTAGAGGAAGAAGGGAGGAGAAAAATGGAAGGAAAAAAGCATGGAAAGAAAACTTGTGGCACCATTACAGAGGTATTAAAGGCCTGGAAAAGAAATAAATAAAAAATATGAGTGAAATAGATACTCTTTCATGCCTGAAATATATCCAAGACAACTATGGCTTAAGGAGGTAGGCTTAGGCTGGAGCAAAGCCTATCTGCCTTAACTGAATAAAAATTGCACCAGTGTAAGTGGAGTTCAGAATAACAATCAAAGAGCCATCTGCAGACATAAGGTGTAAATCAAGCATGTGTGGAAAAAATCTTGGATTCCCCCTTCATTCAGGAATGGATCTGGTCTCCCATTCAGAATGAAAGATTGGCACTTTTCTCCTTTTACATCATTGCAACCACATTCCTCATTCACAAGCCAGCAGCTTACTCTGCTTTAAAAACTCTGCTTTAAAAACTGCTTTACAACCTGTCCTTTCTGCCAGATGAAGGGGCTCTGAGTACAGGCAGCATCTAGAATTTAGATGGCACAAACGTGTGTGGGCATGAAGCAAAGCAAAAGCTGTGGCTGAATAAAGGCTCGGAGCCACCAGAGCTCTTTGTTTGCCTGAAAGTTTCATGTCCCCAAAGAGGATGTGGAAATGAAAGACAGAAGACAGCACACTATTTATAAGTGTCCTTCTCTCTGAATTTGATTGATGCATCCACAGATTATATGTGTATAAGGCATCACAAGTCCCCGCATTTTCCTGGGAAAAGGTATTGGCACTTACTGACAGGGAAGGGATGTACCAGTCAGCACAACTAACCTCCATCAGCAACATCCATATCCTGATTTTACAGTGTTTCACAGCCATTCATAGTGTCACCTAGTAATAAAACAGCTAGCTAACACCACCTTTGAAGTTGAACATAATCCCCCAGCCATTTCTGCATATACATTCATGTCATCATTGTGCAGAAACAGGCACCACAGGCAGGAAAAAAGGGAACTCTCTGTTGACAGGCTTATCAAAGCCTAACAATAACGCAGCAGATAACAATAGCTACCTAAATGACTGTAAAATACAGGAAAAAAAGTTTTATGGTTTGAACAATTCTATTGAACGCTATGATTATTCATAGTCTATAGTTTATATTATTAGGAATTTCTTTAATCATAGAAACACTTTTCATCAGACACAATATTTATAATGTTTTTATTTAGCAAATATACTGGAAGAAATTTCTTTTTCTGTAAAGAAATACAGATATGCACCATTTCCRTAGAGCTTCCATTTTCTCAAATAGCTATAATTTTTTAAAAAACAGTTTAATGAATTAAGGGCGAATATATGTGGAGATGTCAAACCCATTTTGTTCATAAACCACGTGATTCCATATACCACTAATTCCCAAATTACCCACGGGTGACCCAGGGGCCACCAACAGCTTGTAGAACACTTGTTTTTGCTTTATAGAGAAAAACTGTTCACACAGTTTTAACTGTCCTCTGTTTCCAGCAATGTGAACAGAAAAAAATATTAATACTTTCTTAATACTTTTTCCATATTGCAGTTGCCAAGGTTACCACAGGATTGCTTTCTTTTTTGTTTGCATTTTCACAATTGCATGGAAGGGCAGTGATCTAAGACATTTCCCTAGTAAGATATGCTCGAAAGTATAGAAAATCTCTGTGAGATCTTAATCTGTAAAATCAAGAGCAGACCCTCCAGTATTCATTATTCTACAGTCTGCACTTGGCTGAAAGATAAAGTTTCTTTTTTCTTTTTCTGTTTTCTTTTTTTTTTTTTCCTGAGAATTATATTCCCTTATACTTCAAGATAGCCCTTTTGCCTCCTGTGWGATTTTAGAGTACAGAAGTGATGACATGGAATAAGGATCTGAAATACTTTTACAGGAGTGTCTCATGTTGAAGTACTCTTTGGTTTGGCAGAGAGAAATGAAATATACTGCTAAGGTCTGCCTTGCATACTTATATTTGAATGTCYTTGTCTTAAGAGAACATCCATAGCAGCCTGAAATGAAAATTCACTGATACAAATCCAATTCTGTATAAAAAACAAAGCCCTTAGAAACAAATCTCTTAAAAGAGGGCTCATCTTATCAAAAAAATAATTACAACTTTACATTACTGAACTCTAATGAACAAAGGATAACATTCTCTCGAATGTGAAGCCTGTCTCAAAATARGGAGTAGTACTTATTAAGCACTTAATTTTCTGAGAAATTTATTGCTTTTCCTATTCCTCCATCCCTTCTGGTCGGAAAATTAATCTTCTCCCAGCTGTTTATTGGAATGTTTCAGAAAAAGAACATTAACTTTGGCCCTATTAGGGTTAATGCTTTTGCATAGATATATATGACCATAAATTGGTCGACTAGTAGAGGTCTTCTGCTAACATTGTGACTGGGAACAGGAAGAATACAGCCACAATAATATACAGCTGTCTACCAAAAGTATTGCATACAGACATCTTTGGCCATGCAGTCTCTTGGCCTTCTGAAAATAAGTGAGCTGCATTGCCAACATGACGAAAAAAATAGCGATGTTGAGAATTAGAAAGAGGCGAGTGTAAGAAGCTGATATTGATGGGGCACTGCTCCGAGCAGTCGTCACCATCTGTGCAAGCCCTGATCGGCCTTTAATCAACACACCAGTTYTATGCTTCACATAGGTGATATCTGCAAAATCCAAGAGATCTTTCATTTCCTCATCTTCATCTATAGGCAACTCTTTTTGGGCTTGAGTCTGTGCCTTTTGCCTCACTTTTCTTTCGTTTACCTCAATTTGTGCAAAAATGTCAGGAACAGCATCGACAAATTTGTAGCCTTTGGCCACCTTTCTATTTTTCTTCGCTCTGCCGCGCTGCTGCTGCTGCCTCTGTGAGATTGCAAAGATTCTGTCAATGGCCTCCTCTGTCTGCCTCTTATCTGAAAATCTCAGCAGGCGCTCAGCAGTCTTCCTAAAGCTAGCTGTGTTTCGTACGCGTGACAAGATCTGCTTCTCGAGCTGCTGGAAAACAGGCTTAAAATGCTGCAGGTTCCTCTCCACAATCCCTACGTAATCTTTCACTTCTGGCACTGCAGAGGTCCTAATGGCAGAGGCTCGGTCAAAGACAATTTTCTGGCGGTCTGCAATAACCTGCGCCAGGGCAGCTCGGGGTCCGTCCTCCACAGTCCACAGGTAAACTGCATAAGCGTGCTCGCTGGTGGTGACAAAAATGTCCAGTTGCCGAGAATCCCCACGGACCGTGAAGCTCTGCACATCCATGGAAGGTCCAATGAAAAGGTAAATGGCTCTCGTGAGCGGGTGCCGCAGGAGGGTGGTCACATTCACGTAGTTCGTTCCGTTGTAGGGGTAGCCCCGGGGATACATCCTCGAGGCAATGACAGCTTTCTCACTGTGACCAGTGTCATCCATCCAGTACATCTTATATATCCCATCGCGGTGCCTAATGAAAGCCCCGTGGACCTCATCTACCACTGTCTCTTCAAAAGGCACATCCACATTGTGGAAGAAACTGGTCGCTGCCTTCAAGGGGCTATCGTCGTCCAAATGGATTTGGTCTACCAGGAGCAGAAGTTGGGGGTGGAGAAGCACAAGGTTTCTTTGCAGTTTTCTCAGTTTGAGCTTCGGATTGTAAGCACCCACTCCTTCGCCCCTGATAAAAACCACCCCGCTTCTCTCCATTGCGGCAACCACTCGTCCCTGGCAGTCACCAGCCAAGTCATGCTTGTACTTCAGCCACTTGGAGGAACAGTCCTCTGTGATCTGCCCTTCCCATGGGGAGAAGCAGCTTTTGGACACAGCAGGGGAAAACATCAGCACATTGTTAAAAAAAGTATATTTGGGCCCATACAGAGCTTCTGTTATGAAAGGTACACCGTTGGGAGCAAAAGTAAAGGAGTTCTGGTCTGGGTGTTCGTGGCCAGCATTAAAGTTCCTCCATCCCTTGATCCACTCTTTGTACTTGTTCTTATGAACAATATCATATATTGCACGTCCTCCCAGCTTTCCTGACTTGAAGGAAAGGAAAGGCCTGTTGATTTCAGCTGGCAATGCACTCCCGTAGGTCACCACTCCCCAGTCCTCAAAATAATGCAGCTTTGGAACCCCATAGTCCGGCGGAGGAACAGAGTGCAAACTTGCATCATACCTGCCAAGCAGAAAAGGAAGACAGCTTTGAAATCAAGTGTTCAGCTCCACTATCAGCATCCATACAAAACTCAAAATACGTTTCAATGCATTAAGGAGCAACCTAATAACATAAAGCCAATGCATATTTTTGCTGAGTGAATTAATCACAGTCATCAGGATATTTAACATGCTAATCCTCCAACATTTTTACATGAGTCAAAGTAATATATGATTTTTACAGAATAATAGCTAAAAGCCTCTGGTCCACATTTAAAGTGATCAAGCCTTTTGTAGTTCAAAAATAACAGTATGTTTAGTTTCTGTGAAATAAGTCCTGCTTTGGCATATTTTATAAAGCTACTGACCATAATACAAATCTTTTGAAAAAAGTGCATTAGCACCAGGCTATAGATAAGATTTTTCATCCAAGTATCAACCTGTTTACTGACTACTTTACCAAGAGAAGCGAGTAACATATCTGCAACTTTCCCCAAAACTGATGATTTTAGGAAGTTTGTAGTCATAAATAGAATTAGRAATTAGCTAGAAGTTCATGAAAAGATATTTTAAAGGATGAATCTTTATGATTTGTAGCACTTAGTGTATGTTAATTTCCTTCTACAACTTAGACTGAATAAAAATTTTATTTGGTATGTCTTTCTCTGACTTTCTTATATAAATTGTAAGGCGTAAAACATTTGGTTTAAAAAGAAATCGTAATTACTGAAAAGATCAAAATGCTTACCACTTTTGTTTCTTGTGATTCACAAGAGTTAAAGTAAAAAGAAATATATATATATATATAAAAGGCATAAAAATAAGTCTCCAACCCTCCTGCCATCATTTTTAAGCAGCCAAAATGAACAAAACCATCAATAAGCTTAATATATCTGCCATATGGGTCTTCATCAAAATTATTCTTTCCCTCTAACTAGGAGCCTCAGTCAGGCCCTGAGCAAGGAAAGCTCGTGTACTGCATACACTTTTAGGTAATTCTGGCCAATGCTGGAAGCCTGATAGCAGCCCTTGATGGAGAACTCCCTAGAAGCAGACTCCAATACACATCCCTGTGGCGCAGGGGAAAAGCAGCAGTTCAAAGCTGTTTTTTTGTTGGTTTTGTTTAGTTGTTTATTTTTTTCCTCAAATCTTAAAAAGTATCTTTCTCTTCCCTTATGGCAACTAGAAAAAAACGTTCTAAGCATATATTTTCAAAATTCCCATGGAGACACTAAGAGAAGAAAATGAAGGAATGTAGAATACAATTCTGTAATTTGTAGATAAGAAGCTGAAGTATGCTTGGAGCCCAGTAAATATACATTTTTAATGTGCATATCATGAATATAAATGACATACATACACTCAATAATAGTATTCTAAAAAAAGAGAGAAATGGAACCACATTGACTCCTTGGAAATGTATCTGCTCTCTACTGACTTAGGGGATTTATATGTTTATTTAAAGCCTCTGTTCTTTTCATTTCTCATCATGTGAGTTAGGAGAGGCGTGAGTTGCACAGAAAAACAGGATTGAGTCATCTGACATCACTTTTATTCTAAACAAAAGTTGCAAATTAAAAAATATTTGCAGGACAAGAGCAAGGTATAATATTTAGCAACACACCAGGTTATCTATGTAAAGTCAAGAAGCTCATATCACCTGAGCTTAAAGACCCTCTGGGTTGCAAATGACCAGCACAATCTCTACTTCTGCTGTTCAATACATATCTACAGGCAACAGCTTATCAGTTATAGCACGCAATTGTCATGTTTCTCTGAGGTCTACTCATTCCCTTTCGTACCAGAGGAACTCAGTGTGGAGAGTGCACCACCTCTGCCCCTTGGATGGGGTCCCTGGACCTTCCACCACGCGGTTCCTTCTGATCTGCTCTGCCAGCCAGTTCCCGCTGCCGTTGCGCATGACAAACTTGTCCAGAAACACCAGCTGGCTCTCCGGCCCGTAGAACCAGTTATAGTTGGAATCTGCGATGGCCACTGTTCTCTGAAATCCTTGGGAAAAAGTCAAAAGGCATGTAAGGAAGAGCAAAATATACACACACGGATACATTTGTAGAGCACGAGGATGAAGCAGTGCAACTAGACAAAATGAGACATAGCCTTTTGAAATGTTTAAAGGCCTCCCCTTAAATGAGCCATAAATAGCTTACACAAGAGTTATCTCCCTCTGCTGTAGCTAGCTTGAATACTCACCTTTCTTTTTCACCTATGGGCTAACAGGCTACAAAAATATAAAAAAGAAATGTCCTGTCCACTTACTTGCCTCGCTCAACTCTCATTTTTCCTGTGTCAGTCCAAACCCCTAAAGGTACAACACACAGAATTCCTCAAGAAAAAAATGATCTGTTTAAGCCTTGAAACAGTTAAAACATATTCATATTTTGCATGTTTGCTCTTTCCCAGGGAGATGCCTAAATTATCACATGAATTCAGTGTAATTCCTTACATGCTTCTACTGGCATGTCAATGTTGTGCTCATCATCACTTAGATATGTGACTAAATCTTATTTTTTACAAATCAACTGTCAAAAACTGCCAGAAATAGTCTGCTTATGCTGAACTGCAGTTTTTAATACACAGTAAAGTTATCATTTTATCTTTCTAACCAGCAATTAAAAAAAAAAAGGTTCCTAATGAATTGACCTTAAAATAATTAATACAAAACCATAATCCCAAACTTGGAAGCTAAATCCTGAAGCTAAATTTTTTTCTGAAAGATATAAAAGGTTGTATATATTTATTAGCTTAGAATTATTTTCATATTTGTATTTCTCTGTATTTCAGCAACAACTAGAATTTCAAATTAGAGATGCTAAAATACATTGAGAGACACTGGAGATAGCCAATATGAATATAGAAATAGTAAAAAATCTGCAAAGCAGTCCCATGAGCAGTTCCTGATAGTTTTGCTTAACATTCATATTAACAAAAAACACTAGTCCTTGCGTCCTTGGCTTGTACTGTCAAATCTGTCAATTGAGTCAATCACATCTTTTATATAAATATTTTTAATAAAATTATTATATATATAAAATTCAATGTTTTGTGGAAAATGTTAGATCATGTAAAACATTACTATACTTTGTCGAGACTTTTACTGGCTTCATCATTTACTTTTTGTTTCACCAAAAGTTTATCCCATGATTATTTTTTGAAAAAAAAAATAAATAAGAACCTCAAATAATACTATTTTTTTCAAACAGAATGTCTCAGAAATACGTCTTTTTCAAACTTTGAAAAATGAAATCAAATTTTGAGGCATTGATTTTTCTCCCAAACAATGTTCCCAACTTTTGACTGGTTCTAAAAGCCAGAGCTTAAGTAACAATGAGATTTACTAAAGGGTGATAAACAAAGACAACAATGTTTTGAAGGATGATGATGGTACAGCAAAATAGAAAAGAAAGATTATTGAAAAATGACCCAATCCAAGTATGAAATTTAATGCTGCTTTAGGAGTTATATATTCATTGATTCAAATGACTTACCTGGCAGGACAGTCCTGTACATGAAAGCAAAGTGCTGCTTGAGCCAAGGGTGGCTGAAGTGATTGATATCAAAGTGCCTTTGGACAAAAAACATGTACTGAAACAGAGATCTGGTTGTGTAGCTGCCATAAGCCACCCCTTCATAGAGGGAGCCATCTGTAACCTCCTGGAGTAGGACAACTGACTTCTCCATGATCGCAAGCACTTGCTTGGTCCACAGATAGGCTTCCTGCAGGTAGCCTGAAAGAAAAAGGTAATGATGAATTGTCATCTTATAATAACACAGAGTATGAATTATATTATCTGTACTCCTGCAGTGGATCCGGTAGGTTGGCTCTCTGGGCTCTAAACTACAGCTATTGCTGCAACAGCCCTGCAGTCCTAGAGTAAAAAATAAAGTAGTATACTTAAACACAATAAAGCAAGGTTAACTGAGCAAAGACTGGAGTTATGCCTTCTCTTTTAAGAGGAAAATTTCCATAATATATTCAGAGCAGGCAGAAAGGAAAGACCCACACCAAAATTATTTATTGCATTACAAATTAAAAGAGTGTGATTGATTGCAAACTTGTTAAATTTGCAATCCCCACTAGAGGGCTCCAATAATGCAAGCATTCTAATCAGTTGTTTTTCACCAGCGTGTTGTACCGAGGCTCTCAGTACAAAAATTCAWAAAAAAGTTCACATTTGAACTGAAGTTAATTGGTACATCTTGTCCAAAGTGTTGTACAATCAATAGGATTATTTTCAACTGAAATTATTTTAGTAAAGATGTGCACAGTTACTTTCTTTTCCAGATTCAGGAGTAGGAATGTTTGGCTTAAAATCACTGTTCTAACTAGATTGAGTTTAAGTCTTCTACAGAAAAGACATTCAGAGATGTCATTATCTTGGTCAGGTCTGTCTGCACAAGTCAAGAATTGGGAAGAGGTTTCTCAAGGCATGTTTCCCTTTACCAAACAACAGCAGAAAGCAGAAACACCAGAATACCAGCAGTCCATTTAGAAAGATGTGTATATTGAAGGAAGCACATGGATCCACACCAGCTAATTCTAAGCCTTTTCTTAATTTCTCCTCTTATCTCTCACTGGCAAGAGACGTAGGACTGGACAGAGAATGACTAGCTCACAGTTTTTAATGGCTACTTAGTGTTGAAAACCACTTTTTTATGGTCAAAATTTATAGGCACAGATGTAACTAGCCTCATTTCCACCATATCTTGGAGTTCACCTTAGCTTATATTGCATCCCACCATTTGGTGTAATAGTGCTTGCTGAAAGAAATGCATGTGCCAGACTCGGAGAACATTCAGACCTGCTACTATGAGTGTTTTGTTCTACTGCCCAGTTACTACATTTATGCTCAGTAGAGCAATGAGCAAATCTGACTTCCCACTAGCCAAGTCTGCCAAATTTTGCTCAGTTAAAGGAGAGAAAGAAATTGCAATGTCCAAGTTAAACAGAGAGCTCCGCTGGCTGAAGAGAGTGCTTTGATCAGGAAGGCTTGAGCGATGGGAGCAGGTAGCACTACTTACTGCTACTTGCACCTGACTTAACACTACATCACCACACTGACAGAGCTGGCCATCAAAGGGCTTCTTCTAAATGTAAGTCTAAATACTCCACCACCTTTTTCTTTTTGTGAATTAAAAATCACAACAGGTACCTTTGACTGTCATCTTCCTCCTCCTTTCCTTTCCTTTCCTTTCCTTTCCTTTCCTTTCCTTTCCTTTCCTTTCCTTTCCTTTCCTTTCCTTTCCTTTCCTTTCCTTTCCTTTCCTT